>NC_138245.1:1469860-1732360 GCF_964197995.2 Scardinius erythrophthalmus
CACACACACACACACACACACACACACACACACACACACACACACACACACACACACACACTCATCCTCGATGTGCTGTAGGTCACAGTGTCTACAGATCCTCTGCTCTCTCTCTGTCCACACACACACACACACACACACACACACACACACACACACACACACACACACACACACACACACACACACACACACACACACACACACACACACACACACACACACACACACACACACTCATCCTCGATGTGCTGTAGGTCACAGTGTCTACAGATCCTCTGCTCTCTCTCTGTCCATGTTAGTCTACGTCTTCCTCTCTCTATCTCTAGATCATGGTCACTTAATCTGTATTTGGAGAGGATTTGTCTTTCTTTAAAATGTTTAATAAATAGATAACTGGCCAATTTAGTGGTTCTATTGAGGGTCGAGTAACATTGGAGTTTATTCTGGAGGGCAAAATGTGCTTTTAGTGATTCATCATGGGTGTCTTTTAGATGTTTGTGGATTTCTTTAATGATAGGTTTGGGGTTGATGGGGAGTATAGTCTGATGGACGAGTTGGAGAGCGAGTGTGTTCAGAGGATGAGGTTCTGCTGAGGTTTCATTGGCGAGGAGGGCTTTATATTGCACTGACTCTGGGTCAGACTGATGGAGGTGATGCCAGAACTGAACACATCTCTTCTGGATCTCGATGTTCAGCGGGTACAGGCCCAGCTCAGCCCTGCAGGCGGCAGTGGACGTGTTTCTGTGAACCCCGAGAATATTTTTGCCAATTTCCAATTGTAATTTTTCTACTGACGTTTTATCCCAATTTTTACAATTTAGTACTGGTCCCCAAATTTCACATCCATATAAAATTATTGGTTTTATTATTGAATTATATAATTTTATCCAGGTTTTAATGGGTAATTTTAAGTGTACACATCATGACTTTATAGCATAGAAAGCCCTCCGAGCCTTTTCACCGAGTGTTTTCACAGCCAGACCGAAGCGTCCCGAAGCGCTGATGTCGATGCCCAGATAGCTGTAGCTAGAGCTGTGCTGCAGGACATGGCCTTTACACACACACACACACACACACACACACACACACACACACACACACACACACACACACACACACACACACACACACACACACACACACACACACACACTCAGATAGCTGTAGCTAGAGCTGTGCTGCAGGACATGGCCTTTATACAGGAACTGGTGTTTGTGTGCCTGAGATCGGGCTTTCTTCTGGAACACCATGACTCTGGTTTTGTCCAGATTGACGGTCAGGGCCCAGTCGTGACAGTATTGTTCCAGCAGGGACAGGCTCTGCTGAAGGCCCTCAGGTGTGCGGGACAGCAGGACCAGGTCGTCCGCGTACAGCAGACATCTGACCTCTGACCCCTGTAGAGTGAGGCCGGGCGCAGTAGAGCTCTCCAGCGCTGATGCCAGATCATTGATGTAGATGTTGAATAGAGTCGGGCTCAGACTGCAGCCCTGCCTCACTCCACGGCCCTGCTGGAAGAACGCGGTTCTGTGGTTACCGATCTTCACCGCGCTTTTGCTGTTGGTGTACAGAGATTTTATAATGTCAAATGTTTTTCCGCCGATGCCAGTTTTTAGGATTTTGTACAGTAGTCCATCATGCCAAATTGAATCAAATGCTTTTTTAAAGTCTACAAAACATGTGAATATTTTCCTTTATTTGTCGTTGATGTTCTTGTTGATTAGAGTGTGGAGAGAATAAATGTGGTCGGATGTGCGGTGTTTTGGTAAAAAGCCAATCTGAGCTTTATTTAAGATGTTGTGTGCTGAGATGTGTGAGACGATGCGTCTGTTGATGATACTACAGAACAGTTTTCCCAACACACTGCCCACACTGATCCCGCGGTAGTTATTGGGGTCGAATCGATCACCGCTCTTAAATATGGGGGTGATGAGTCCCTCAGACCAGATCTCAGGGAAGTGTCCAGACCAGAACACCAGATTAAATAATTTGGCTAGAGTTTGAATCATGCTGGGACTGCTGAGTTTAAGCATTTCGTTATTAATGTGATCTTGTCCACATGCTTTCTTTAATTTAAGATTTTTAATATGTTCTAATATTTCAGATATCGTTATTGATTTATCTAATGGATTTTGATAACTTTTAATAGTTTTTTCCATGTCTTCTAAAGTTTTCTTTATTCTACTCTGAGGTTGGTTGAGGTCGGCCGGCTCAATTTTTTGATACAGATTTTCGAAGTAAGATTTCCAGATTGTGCCATTCTGGAGTGATATCTCTAATTTGGGTTTTTCGAGTTTTTTATATAAGTTCCAGAAAGTGTTTTGATCTATTGAATCGTCAATTTCTTCAATTTTAGTTTGAAAATATTTTTCTCTTTTTTTCCACAACAGTGTTTTGTACTTTTGCAGACAGTCTGAGTAAGAAAGCCGTAATGTCTGGCTGGACGGATTTGTGCTTTTTGTTGGAAAGTCTCCTGAGTTCTTTTCTGAGACCGGCACATTCATCATCAAACCAGACATCCTTTCTCTTTCTCTGTTGACTGGTTCTATGTTTGGTTTGCTGTTTAATATTAGATAGAGTTATCAATGTTATGAATATGTAATTTAAGTTTTTTGTTGCTAAATTTATTCCATTAATATCTAAGGTGAAATCAGTGGACATAAAGTCATCTAGCATTTTTAATATAGTAGGATTGTTCATATTTTCTCTGAATTGTTCTGAGTTGGATTGATTCCACTTGAGTTTATGTTTCATAGGAAACAGTTTTTCAGATTCAGGTGGAGCAGTTTTGGTTATTTGACATGGGGCTTTCAGATAAAGCACAGTTTGGCAGTGATCGGACATCGGGAGCTGAGGTCTGACTGTGAAGGCATTAATAAAGCTTTGATCAATATCTGTTATTGAATAATCAACCACACTGGTTCCTAATCTGGAGCAATAAGTGAATCTACCTAATGTGTCTCCACGAGTTCTGCCGTTAATAATGTATAATCCTAAACCTTTACAGAGTTTCAACATGTGTTTTCCACTATTGTTCACTGAGGTATCATAGCTGTTTCTCTGTGTGATATTCGATGAGGGATGAAATGTGGTGTCATTGGGGATGTGCTCATTATCTACAATATTTACATAATCAATTTCTTGCCCTGTTCTGGCGTTTAAGTCTCCGCAGATGAGGATGTTTCCTCTGGACTGAAAGTGTAAGATGTCAGTCTGTAATGTTGGGAAGCTTTGCTCTTCGTAATAGGGAGAGTTATGTGGTGGAATATAGACTGCACAGAGATAAAGGTTTGACTGATATATGACGGATTTCACTTCAAGCCAAATGGATAATTTTCCACTTTTAGCAACTTTAATCGAATGTTTTAAATCGTCTTTGTGCCATATAAGTATTCCACCTGAGTCTCGGCCACATTTAATTTTAGAATTTTTTGATGAAGGAACCATAATTTCCTTGTATCCTATTGGACAATGTAAGGTCTCATTACAACGACACCACAGCTCATGAAAGATACAGATGTCCATGTCTGTTACACTGCTGAGTAAGTCTTGGTCTGCAGTCTTATTACCAAAAGTAGAAGAGTGCAGACCTTGTATATTCCAACAACTGATTTTAAATGATTTCATGGATAGGTGTGTGTGTGTGTGTGTGTGTGTGTGTGTGTGTGTGCTATGCAGGTTATGTCCTCAGTCTGGAGCAGATGACGTTCAGTAGATGTCGTATCTGGTTGAGTTCAGCAGCTGCAGGGTTCTGTGGTTGTTGAGCGGCCGTTGCGTAGCTCTTGTGTTGTGATGGAGGTCCGGCGGCCGGTCTGGGCTCTGCTGGAGGACGAGGGCTTCTTGGTGGCTGAGCACTTCGCCTGTTATCGGAGTTTCTGCTGTTTCTTGCTGTGTTTCCAAGGGCTGTGCTTTTCAGCACCCTGGCGAAGACTTTCACTCCTTGTTTATTGAGATGTACATAGTCATACATATGATGAGGCTGTATGTCTTTGTGATGGGCGAGATGAACATTAGGGATGAGTGCGCAGCTTCTGGAGAGTTCCACATTATTCCCGTGGATCACGTGGAACGGCACATCGGTGCGTGGCAGCAGTGTGGACAGAGTTACTCTAGCGTCTGGGAAGCGTTGTGTGGCTCTGATCGCCACCTCTCTCATCATCTCTCACTCACTCACTCACTCACTCACTCACTCACTCACTGACTCACTCACTCACTCACTCACTGACTCACTCTCACTCACTCACTCACTCACTCACTCACTCACTCACTCACTCACTCACTCACTCACTCACTCACTCACTCACTCACTCACTCACTCACTAACTCACTCACTCACTCACTCACTCACTCACTAACTCTCACTCACTCACTCACTCACTCACTCACTGACTCACTCACTCACTCACTCACTCACTGACTCACTCTCACTCACTCACTCACTCACTCACTCACTCACTCACTCACTCACTCACTCACTCACTCACTCACTCACTCACTCACTAACTCACTCACTCACTCACTCACTCACTCACTCACTCACTCACTCACTCACTCACTCACTCAAATTCAAATTCAAATGAGCTTTATTGGCATGACTTGTATAGTATTGCCAAAGCATTGGCCATTACATAAATGGACATTACATACACAGATAATCAACTCACTCACTGACTCTCTCACTCACTGACTCACTCACTCACTCACTCACTCACTCACTCACTCACTCACTCACTCACTCACTCACACTCTCTCTCACTCACTCACTCACTCACTCACTCACTGACTCACTCTCACTCACTCAATCACTCACTGACTCACTCTCACTCACTCACTCACTCACTCACTCACTCACTCACTCACTCACTCACTCACTCACTCAAATTCAAATTCAAATGAGCTTTATTGGCATGACTTGTATAGTACTGCCAAAGCATTGGCCATTACATAAATGGACATTACATACACAGATAATCAACTTACTCACTGACTCTCTCACTCACTCACTGACTCTCTCACTCACTCACTCACTGACTCACTCACTCACACACTCACACACTCACACACTCACACACTCACACACTCACACACTCACACACTCACACACTCACACACTCACACACTCACACACTCACACACTCACACACACACACACACACACACACACACACACACACACACACACACACACACACACACACACACACACACACACACACACACACACACACACACACACACACACACACACACTCGCTCACTCGCTCACTCGCTCACTCGCTCACTCGCTCAATCGCTCAATCACTCACTCACTCACTCACTCACTCACTCACTCACTCACTCACTCACTCACTCACTCACTCACTCACTCACTCACTCACTCACTCACTCACTCACTCACTCACTCACTCACTCACTCGCAATTCAATTCAATTTGCTTTATTGTCATGACTGTACATAATACAATATTGCCAAAGCTTGGAATACATAGAATAAATACAACAAAATAATAAAATAATATAACAGAACTTAAATTGAAATGTACAAATTAAATTAATTGTACAAATTAACAGTGTAACAAATTCAAATATGTGTGAACATTTGATACCACAATGTTTTAACATATACACACACACATTAGTGAGGGTCACTGTGGTGGACAGTAAGGAAACACACTGAGGTCAGACACACACATTACACACACACACACACACACACACACACACACACACACACACACACACACACACACACACACACACACACACACACACACACACACACACAGCCTGTACTTGCTCAGGATCCATCTCTGCTTTGTGTCTCTCACACTCTGGAGATATTCATAATTTGATTTCAGAGTTCGATAGAATTGTAATTTACTTAGTGTTTTAGTTTCCAGATCCCAGTGTTCCAGATATGTATTTGATAATTTGGTTTATTCTGATGTTACGTAGTGTAAGGAGCCGTGCTGGTCTGAGACTGGTTAGAGTTAGTAGAGTTAGTCCGGTCAGTGAGTCTCAGATCCAGCGGACAGAGGGACTGTTTTCGGGGTTCAGTTCTTGGGTTTGTAGTTTGTAGTAAAATGTAGCGATTCTGTGGGACTTGATTTTAGATGCATCCAGAATTTGAGGGATCTTTTTTGCATATTACAGTTTTTTCCAATTGTTAACACACAATTTTGCAAACTAGGCTGATTTTATCAAAATACTGAACACAATTCACAACACCACACACCCAAACTGCAAAATACCTAATACATCCTGCAAAATGAAGCACTGCAACCAAAACTACACATATATCATTATCAAAATCAAACTTTTGCACGAAATGGCACTTCATTCATATTAGCAGATTTCTGTCTGACCAACGACACACTGTTGGGCGTAATGAAGAGCACTCTTATCTTCATTATGCTCTGCGATAATACTAAAATAGTTCAAACTGTAGAAAATTCTTCAGATTGTTCACATGCACAGAAATATTTGCAGACACACACACACACACATGCTGTTCAAACATCACAGGCAATATCTTCCCTTGCCAGACATCGAGGGAAGAAGCGCCTTGAGTGCCTTATCCATCACTGAATCGCACCCACATCAATCTCATCACATGCCTCTTCCATAGCCTGCACAAGAGGCATGCGAACAAAGGGCTGCTGGTCATATGCCTTTCTCCACCATGCCGAACACAACTCTTCTGTGGGGTTCAGGAACGGTGAGTATGGAGGGAGGTGTTGCACGAGAAATGGTGGGTGGTCAGCAAACCAGTTTTGGACAGGGGCTGCATGATGAAAGCTCACGTTGTCCCACACTACAACGTACCGGTGTCTCTGATGTTCTGCATCATTCATACGCTCTGGTGGTGTGAGAATGTTGTGGAGTCTGTCCAGAAATGTGAGAATATGGGCTGTGTTGTATGCAGGGATGGGCAGTATTTCAGATACATGTGTTTAAAATACGTATTTGAAATACAAAATACTATTTTGTATTTTAAAGCCTTTGGAAAAAATCAAATGTAATTTGCATTTAAATACATTTAAGATGAGTATTTTTGTATTTTCAAAATACATAAAATACTTTTTGCCAGTCAACCTCTTTATCAGGGTATTGATTTTGTGCACCAATGTTGAGCTAGTTCATTCACTAGCTCAACATTGGGTCGGCGATTTTTTCTTTTCTTTTTGTTTTTTGTTAATAAGGTGAGAATGTCATGATCAATTCTACTTGTTGATTAAAGTTAAAATAGTGCATTATTCACTTCAGTTAACATGAAAGAATAAAAGAGCACAGACAAGTGGGAAAATAGCGTTAGCCATTCAGTCTTGACCGGTTGTTGATTTTGATCAACTAGCTTGTCAAATGTGTTTAAAGCATCACTGCATGTTAGGGCTGGGTGATATGACACTACATATAGCGATGATATAAAGTGTGAATTGATGGTACTTTTTCTAAATCTTTTCTAAATCTTCAAAAATCTTCAGCTTTTAGTTTTATTGTACATAAAAATAAAAAATAAAAAAGGGGTAATAGTGTCAAATGAATCTAAATTAATTCTAATTTAAAATTTTAGATACACTTTCTAATTTTAATAATCTTATAGAAACAAATAAACTTTACATAAAATAGACATAAAATTACTTAAAAAGCATTGGACTACCTGCAAAACAAAAAAACAAAAACAAAAACTCAAGAGTTTGACTTCAGTTTATGCTGTGGAATCAAAACTGATATTGAGAATTGTGAAACCATGATATTGTTACTGTGAAGTAAAATTGAGATTTTGGTCATATCGCCCATCCATATTCTTTGCTAGATAGCAGAAAAGATTCCCACAGTTTTACATACAGTATGAATTTTTTAATAGTGTTCACCACAAGTAGTAGACTACATTGTAACCAGAAATAAGTATATAAATGGCTGCTATTTTGCATAAGTTTATTTGTAATTGCCAGAAAGAAAGAAAGAAAGAAAGAATGACAGAGAGGGCAGAGATGAGGTTAGGAATGATAAGTCAGTAGGCCTGTGTAGTTTCTTCATTCACTGTGACCTATCCCGGCTGCACTGGACGGCCAATTTCACATGTATTTTGTCTATTTTCAAAATACAAAATACTGTATTTGTGTTTAAATAAAAATTTTCACACAGTATTTTGAATTTGTATTTAAAATACATTTCCATGTGTTTATGCCCATCTCTGGTTGTATGGTGCAAGGTTGGCATGACTGTGGAGGACACCATGCATGTTGGAGATTGTGATGTTCCCACCACATCAAACGGCACCTTATAAAGTGGTTTCACTCTGATTTGGTTTCGCTTGAGAGTGCAAGCCAATGTGGACAGACTGACTCGTTGAATGTTGTTGAATATGGGATGATGTGGCTGTATAGGAAACTTGTACAGTTAGTGTATGACATCGGCCATTCATGAAGTAAACAGGTGTCCCCCAACCAATACACTATGACATGGGATGTACTACATGAAATGTCGGTCACATACCTGTACACCGGCGACAGTAAAACGGCTCAGGTTGGGCTGCACTCACGGTCCAGCCTCTCGCATTGTCAGCCCATGGTTGATGACATGATCAACTAAGGTTGCTCTGATTTGATTTAAAAGTTGTTGACTTCTTTGGCCATGAACTCCTCTACCAGCTCTACCCCTACCTCTCATTCTCACCCTCCCTCTTCCTCTTCCTCTTGCTCTTCCTCTCTCTGCAATGTCTTCGATTGTTGTTGTAAAAAAAAAAGGTGCTCACCTGTGGTCTTTTCAAAGTGCTTACATCCTGATTGAAGTGATAATGAACCACTGAGGTGTTTGGTCAGGTGACACATGTATCGGCCAATCAGATCATGTAGTGTCATTTTGAATGGCAGTGTTTTGAAATGGCAATCATGTGACTTTATGTCAGATTGTTGTGTGTTACGCAGAGAACCGTGTTCAGTGTGTTTAAAAAGTGCCATTTTGAATTGCAAAATGTGTGTAAAGCAGAAAATGTGTTTAGACTTTTGGAGACTTGAGAAGATGTTTTGCTCTGTGTGTGTCAGTTTATATAACTGTGCTGTTCGTGTCATTTTAGTGTGTTAGCAATTGGAAAAAACTGTAATAATCCATGGGAATCGGCCTAGTTCTGCCCTACATGCATTATTGGGTGTTTTCCTTTGTAGTTTTAGAATAATTTAGCAGAATTCTGTGTGTAGGGCTTCTGTTGGCTGTCTGTCCCATCTGGCTCTGATCACTGAGTGGACCCCAAACCTCACTTCCATACAGCGCAATGGGCTTTATCATATCAAAGATTTTACACCAGATTGGAATCGATAATTACATTTTTGAATGGCGTATGGAGCTCTTCGAGGCTTACCAATCTCTCTCTCTCTCTCTCTCTCTCTCTCTCTCTCTCTCTCTCTCTCTCTCTCTCAACAACACAGGCAATGGCGACACCTGCTGGCTAAATTGTGTTTATACCTTAACATGCAAAATATTAATCCTTATATTCAAACGCCATATTCAAATATAATGTATTTAATACACTGTAAAAAATAAATCCGTAAGATAACAGAAAACTGGCAGCTTATTACCCGGACATTATCCAGTAATTTCACAGACATTTCTGTTAACCTTAAAGCACAACACAATGAAGTTCAAAATACAGTTAAAACACCTGTAAAAAAAATAAATTAGGAAAATTCATCAAAATTAAATAAATTAAATAAATACAGTACTTTGTGCCTTATTTTTACAGATTATTTTAGAGTGTGTACTATCTTAAGATATAACCCATACTATTAAATGCATTAATAATGTACTTGAGTATGTTTTTAGTACAATACAAATTTACTATAAAGCATTTTTAATACATTTAACAGTACGTCTCTTTTTCACCTGGGAATTTTTAAAATGTGTAAATGTATACAAATTATAATTGCATTTGTTATGAATGTTTTATCTATGTTTTTAAAAGATGATGCCAAATACATGTTTGGGAAAATCTCTTTAGCCACTTTATAGAATTATTCTAGTTTACAATAAATCTGATGAAAAAAATCAACAAATATATATGGACACATTAAACTTTTAATTTCATGCAATGAAGACAAAAGTGCCTAAATCATGGAATTCACTTCTCTGGGAGACTGAGATTATATTATATTATATTATATTATATTATATTATATTATATTATATTATATTATATTATATTATATTATATTATATTATATTACCATATAATATACTATAATATACTATAATATATATTTCTGATATTTTTCTGATACAAATGAATGTAGTTCAGAAATATACAGTTTTTCTTTTCTTAGTGTGTAAACAAATTTGTCTTTGTTTGTTTTTCTAACTGCAAAAATGCAGGAAGTTTTCTGTTATGGTTAAGTTATATAACGAGCTGTCCTCATTAAGAAGAGTAAACAGTGTTAAAATCAGCATGAAAGGGAAGTTGCACTAGTCTTTTCTTCAATATTGTGACGTATAAATGAAACAAGAACAGATGTGGGCGGGGCTTGATTTTAGTCCGTGGGGAATTGATTGGATGAATGGATGGTTGTGGTTTGCTATTGGCTGATCTCATGTGAGTGACAGGTTGCCCCGCCCACATCATCAGAGAAGACAAACAGGAATATTATGTCTCTATTATGGCTTTAGCGAGATCTCTGGTTATTCCTACATCAAGCTCTCACACTCGTAAAACCAATTCAATGCAACAGTGTTTAATAATAATGTTGCATGAATTCGGTTTCCACAGAAATTCACTCACAGGAATAGAAACAGAAATAATGTTTAATGAATGGAGCCTTTTGTGCTTTTTGAATCTCTCATCCTCACTGCATGTGAAGAGCAGCCTGGACACACTGCGAAACATCTGCAAAATAAAAGAATCTTAGTTTTAAAGAAATAGATGATCAGTACAGTGTGTGTCTCTGTCTGTCCCTCCAGCATCACTCGCTCTTCTTCACCTCCGACACACTTCTCTCCTTCTCTCCTCTCTGTTTTCTGCAGATATTTGGGAGTCACATTGGCTGGCATGTGAGCAAAAGCTGAGGTTACATAAAACGCCTCATCCCGCAGGCTCTCTCTCTCTCTCTCTCTCTCTCTCTCTCTCTCTCTCTCACACACACACACACACACACACACACACACACACACACACACACACACTCTCTCTCTCTCTCTGCGCATGTGCTGAGTGAGTGGGCGGAGCGTTGAGTGTTTGGCGTGTGTGTCACGTACGAGTGATTTATTTTTTCTATCTATTTTATTTAAAAGAGGGGGTTGATTTAAATGTAGGTATTGTTTTCTTCATTTATTTGGGAGGGTAAGGAGGTGTTTAATATTCTAGGGCGTCTGCTCCCGGTTTTCCCGGTTTTGCTGCCCCAGGTATAGCGGGAGGTTTGATTCTCTGACGCCGTCATGGTGTGAGCATCAGCGGTCGGGATAGAAGACTGTAGCCTGGCTGTTGGAGAAGTGATCGAGCCTGAGAACATTGTGTCTGCGTCTCGCATGAACAGCGCTATTGTTGTGTTTGTGAAGACAGTTGATTTTGCGAATCAGTTGGTAGAAATTGGAGTAGTGCTTAAGTGCTCCCTCTTTTTTACTTTTTGTTTTTTGGGACAAGCTGCACTGGGTTCCAAAAGCTGTTTTGTGGAAGAGGGAGGGCATGGACATTTACAGAGCAGAACACCAGCTTTCCGACTCCAGTTTGCACAGAGACTTTTAACTGGACCAGTCGACCCAAGCTGGAAAGCTTTTGCAGTTCTGCAGAAGTTTGAAGGATTAGGCCTGGACAAGCCTTTCTTCTGGTTGAATCCTACAAAGATTTACCCGGTCCAAGTTACCCGGTTTTTATCGTAATTCTTTAAAAGTTTGGACTTTGTTTGTCAAAGACTGAGTAATACAGATTCCTTGCACTGGATGTCACAAGAACCTTTGATTCATGGTTCTCGCTTGGATATAACAGGTAAAGGACCTTTCCCAGCACTTGAAGGAATTTTACTCCGTTCTGGTGGAATAACCCCTGGACATCCAGTCCAGCTCGCAGGAACAGACTTTACGAATGTTGATTTGGTAGCTGAACATCTGGGTGTTCGATCTACGCGTGTGGTGGATAAACTCCTTGAAAAGTGGAGATCTGCTCTCACAACAGAAGTCAAGTCAAGTCAAGTCATCTTCATTTATATAGCGCTTTTAACAATGTAGATTGTCTTAAAGCAGCTTTACAGAGATAAGCGTATAATTTAAGGTAACAGAGATTGTTTTGGCTTTACAGCAGAGTTAAGTTATTTCCATCTAAAGTTAGTTTTAATTGATTTGGTTCCGTCGCAATGATCATTTGTTATTAAATTAGGGGCCGCTAAGACGACACCATTCTCTCTACACAGACTTTAAACGCGAACCTGTGAGAAACGCTGATGGCGTTCACATGAGCATTTAGAATGGGTTCTATAGTTATGTGCGTTAGAATATATGTGCGCAGGTTTGGAATTCCCTACAAGCCAAGCCTAAACAAAATACTTGTCTTTCCTTATAAATTTTGATAAGGAATTTTATTTTATTTGTTGCTTTGGGGTAGGACCACGAGACGAATTTTCCCGACAACGCTTTATCTGTAGAGTGATAAAGGGATCCTCCATAGGGAGAGACTAGTTGGCACTTCAGCACTGCGTTGTCATCGGTCCAGGCGAAGGTCCTTCGTCAGATCTGGATACGGCCTGGATCCGGCAGGCTGCAGGAAAAACCTTGGGATAAACACAGACACTAAAATTAGCGTAGGTGCCATTCTTCTCATGATGTAACGAGTACATCAGGATTTTTGGGAAGTGTTCCCGGTTCCGGCTGACCTAATCTATGCAGCATAACATTAAATTATAGAAGTCTATAATGTATTATGTGAAAGCTAGGTCAAAGAGATGTGTCTTTAATCTGGCTTTGAACTGACAGAGTGTGTCTGCTTCCCGGACAATGGTAGGAAGACTGTTCCAGAGTTTTGGTGCTAAATAGGAAAAGGATCTACCGCCAGCAGTCGATTTAGATATTCTAGGTATAATCAACTGGCCGGAATTTTGAGATCGTAATAGACGTGACGGACCATAATGCGTTAAGAGCTCGCTCAAGTACTGCGGAGCTAAACCATTCAGTGCTTTGTAAGTAATCAGCAATATTTTAAAATTTATGCGATGTTTAATAGGGAGCCAATGCAGTTTTGACAGAACTGGGCTAATATGGTCATACTTCCTGGTTCTGGTAAGAACTCGAGCTGCTGCGTTTTGAACCAGCTGTAGTTTGTTTATTAAGCGTGCAGGGCAACCACCCAGTAGAGCATTACAATAATCTAGCCTTGAGGTCATGAACGCATGAACTAATTGTTCCGCATTTGTCAATGAGAGCATATGGCGTAATTTAGATATATTTTTAAGATGGAAAAATGCAGTTTTACAGATACTAGACACGTGACTTTCAAATGAAAGATTGGTATCAAAGAGCACACCCAGGTTCCTAACCGACGACGAAGACTTAACAGAGCAGCCATCAAGTGTTAGACAGTATTCTAGATTATTACGTGAGGAAGTTTTTTGTCCAATAATTAGAAACTCTGTTTTTTCAGAATTTAGAAGTAGGAAATTACAAGTCATCCAATTTTTTATATCCGCTATGCATTCCGTTAATTTTGTGAATTGATAAGTTTCGTTAGGTTTTGAAGAAATATAGAGCTGAGTATCATCGGCATAACAGTGAAAGCTAATGCCATGTTTCCTAATGATATCTCCTAATGGTAGCATGTACAGAGTGAACAGCAGCGGTCCTAGTACTGAGCCTTGTGGTACGCCATACTGAACTTGTGATCGATGAGACATCTCATCATTTACTGCTACAAACTGATAACAGTCAGATAAGTATGATTTAAACCATGCTAGTGCATTTCCCGTAATGCCAACATAATGTTCTAATCTATTTAAAAGAACGTTGTGGTCGATGGTGTCAAATGCAGCGCGAAGATCGAGTAACACTAATAGAGAGATACAACCACGATCGGATGATAAGGGCAAATCATTTGTGACTCTAACGAGAGCTGTTTCGGTACTATGGTACGGTCTAAATCCTGACTGAAAATCCTCACAGATATCATTTCTTTCAAGAAAGGAACACAGTTGTGAAGATACTGCCTTTTCTAGTGTCTTTGACAGAAAAGGTAGATTCGAGATCGGCCTGTAATTGACTAATTCTGAAGGATCAAGTTGCGTTTTTTTAACAAGCGGTTTAATCATAGCCAGCTTAAAGGTTTTTGGTACGTATCCTAGAGACAAAGACGAATTAATGATATTAAGAAGAGGATCTATGACCTCTGGAAGTATTTCTTTCAGTAGCTTAGTCGGTATAGGGTCTAACATACATGTTGTAGATTTAGATGATTTAATGAGTTTAGTAAATTCTTCCTCTCCTATAGCAACGAATGAATCAAATTTTTCCTCAGGGAGACTACAATGCACTGCCTGATGTGATACTGTAGTAGACGGTTACATAGTTATAATTTTGTCCCTGATATTATCAATCTTATAAGTGAAGAAGTTCATAAAGTCATTACTGCTGTGTTGCTTGGAAACTTCGGTGCTTGAAGCTTTATTTTTCGTTAGTTTAGCCACCGTTTCAAATAAATACCTAGGATTATGTTTATTTTCTTCTAATAGGGTTGAAAAATAAGCAGATCTAGCAGCTTTTAAAGCCTCTCTGTAAGTAATTGAGCTCTCTTTCCATGAAATGCGAAATACCTCTAGTTTTGTTTTAGTTTTTAGTTTTGTAGAAGAACATAAACTGATGGAGGACTACTGTGAGGGACTGATTACTCCGGACTGCAGAGATCCTCTTCCTAATCTGCTGCTATCTCCTAATTTAGAAGAGTTTGTATTCTGAAAACGTGTCATTATTGGGTTCAGAGCCGGCCTCTGGAAAAGCCTTGTATAAAAGTTGTGTCAAATCTTTGAATAGAAGGTTTTTAGATAATAAAGTGGATACACCCTGGCGCACTATCCTACAGATGGGAGACAGCACAAAACCAGATTGGAGAGCTCTGTTCAAGTCAACATTAACTAAGAAAATAGGCGATTTACAGTGGAGAATATTACATGGGGCAGTCGCAGTTAATGCTTTTATTTCAGTGTTAAACGCTGGTGTTGGTCATGGCTGTCCATTTTGTTTGCAGAGAGAGACTGTGTTTATGCAATGCTTTAGACTGAAGTCTTTGTTTATTGTTTTACAGAATTTATCTGTTTGTTTTGGTGACACTTTTTCTGTTGGAGTTTTTATTTGTGGGTTTAAATATGTTAGGATACACCGATTTCAACTTTTGAACTTTTTGCAAGACCAAGCTAAAATGGCAATTTATAATAGCAGGAAACATAAAAATTATTTTAACCGTGTGTTGATTGACTGGACAATGTTTTCAATTTTGTAATAAATGGATTTTGAAATTTAAAAAATGCTCTCTCTCTCTCTCTCTCTCTCTCTCTCTCTCTCTCTCTCTGTGTGTGTGATGTTTTTTTCTTATAGTTAAAACTTTTTTTCCACAGGATTTATCTATCTATTTTTTGGATCACTGATTATTGTGTTTAAGTTTGCGAGGCGTTGTTTAGTAACGCGGGATGTCTTCTCTCCCTGCGAGAGTTCCCGAGGCAGGTACAGCGACTGAGGAGGTGCTGTTAGCAACAGGATAACAGGTAGCCTACGCCATGAAAACTTTATTTCTGCATCTCGCATGAACAAGGCTGTTGTCGTCTTTATAAAAAAACGAACAACTAGTAATTAGGATAATTGAAAGTGGCATTTGGGTGAAAGAAACCTTTGTACCCGTTACACCTCTTTTTGCTCCAGTGACAAAAGTGACAATTTCTAATGTACCTCCTTTTATCAAAGATGATGCGATCAGTTCGGAAAGATGGCTAGTGCTGTAAAAACGATTCCCTTGGGTTGTAAATCTACCGAACTTAAGCATGCATTGTCTTTTAGACGACGAGCGTTTATGTTTTTGACAGCTCCTACTAACACACTGGATGTTTCGCTTCGAGTGACATGTGGAGAGAGCTTTTACATGGTTTACGCGAGTACTGACACTTTACGCTGTTTTGAGTGTGGAGATATCGGCCATAAAAGATTGTCTTGCCCTCATAAACAACAGGCCGAGGGAGAAGCAGGGCCGTCAGGTTTGGCGGGCGCGAGTAGTGGAGCGACTGTTGAGTGACGCCGGTGCTCGGAAAGAGGGTGGAGATGCAAAAGGAGAAAACAAAGCTAGTGATAGAGTAGAGGTGAGTGTAAACGCGTCTGGAAGTATTGAGGGTATAAACGAAGAAGTTTCGTCTATTGGTTGTATTGTTACTGGTGCTTTAAGCTTCAAAGATGATAGAATGCGAGAAGACTTTACAGGTTCAAATGATGAACTGGAAAAAGAGTCCGAAGACGAGAGTATTAGAGATGATGATCCATGCACTGATGTAGACGTCGGTAGATATGGAGATTTTTATTCTGTTGAACAGATTTCCTGGATGAAACTAGACTTCCTGACCAAGAGAGATTTACTAATGTGTGCTCTTATACGCAAGGCTGGACGAATGGGTCTACTCTAGATGAACAGCTATTCACCATGGCCCTAAAGAGAACTTCAGTTACCTCAATATTTTGGATTTATGGCAATTGTTTTCTTGTTTTCTTATACGCAAGGCTGGACGAATGGGTCTAGAACAGCTATTCACCATGGCCCTAAAGAGAACTTCAATTACCTCAATATTTTGGATCTATGGCAATTGTTTTCTTGTTTTCTTATACGCAAGGCTGGACGAATGGGTCTAGAAAAGCTATTCACCATGGCCCTAAAGAGAACTTCAATTACCTCGATATTTTGGATTTATGGCAATTGTTTTCTGTTTCAAGAGAGTGGTCAAAACCAGGTCCGTGGCTGTTTAACAAATCTCTTTCTCCATCCTCTTTTTCCTGTTGAGATTCTGAACTCTGAGATCTAAGAAAAGGAGATTGAAGCTGAAGAACTTGCTCTAAAAGTAGGCTTCAGGGCTGTGCGTCTTGCCAAGCGAGTGTTAGAAGACCTAGAAGCTGCACTTCCTTTTTCAGCCAAAGAACTTCTCAAAGAGACTTGAACAGGAGATGATACAGAGCCATATTCTTTCCCGGAATTTGACTTTTTGATGAAAAAGGATTATCAAGAGGAAGATCCTGCAAAATTGCTGTCTTTGAATACTCCAGAAATGGAGTTGTTCAGTGATTTATCAAAAATAATTTAATATACACTCACCTAAAGGATTATTAGGAACACCTGTTCAATTTCTCATTAATGCAATTATCTAATCAACCAATCACATGGCAGTTGCTTCAATGCATTTAGGGGTGTGGTCCTGGTCAAGACAATCTCCTGAACTCCAAACTGAATGTCAGAATGGGAAAGAAAGGTGATTTAAGCAATTTTGAGCGTGGCATGGTTGTTGGTGCCAGACGGGCCGGTCTGAGTATTTCACAATCTGCTCAGTTACTGGGATTTTCACGCACAACCATTTCTAGGATTTACAAAGAATGGTGTGAAAGGGAAAAACATCCAGTATGCGGCAGTCCTGTGGGCGAAAATGCCTTGTTGATGCTAGAGGTCAGAGGAGAATGGGCCGACTGATTCAAGCTGATAGAAGAGCAACTTTGACTGAAATAACCACTCGTTACAACCGAGGTATGCAGCAAAGCATTTGTGAAGCCACAACACGCACAACCTTGAGGCGGATGGGCTACAACAGCAGAAGACCCCACCGGGTACCACTCATCTCCACTACAAATAGGAAAAAGAGGCTACAATTTGCACGGGCTCACCAAAATTGGACAGTTGAAGACTGGAAAAATGTTGCCTGGTCTGATGAGTCTCGATTTCTGTTGAGACATTCAGATGGTAGAGTCAGAATTTGGCATAAACAGAATGAGAACATGGATCCATCATGCCTTGTTACCACTGTGCAGGCTGGTGGTGGTGGTGTAATGGTGTGGGGGATGTTTTCTTGGCACACTTTAGGCCCCTTAGTGCCAACTGGGACATTTTGGGACAACATTTCTAAAGAATGCTTTCAGCACCTTGTTGAATCAATGCCACGTAGAATTAAGGCAGTTCTGAAGGCGAAAGGGGGTCAAACACAATATTAGTATGGTGTTCCTAATAGGGCTACCCCCGACTAAAGATATTCCTAGTCGACTAACACTCCTGCATTTTAGCGATTAGTCGAATAATCGTTCATTTATGATATTAATATAAAAACTTTCGTATATATACAAGGAAAGGTATAGTCCAAGTTGAAGTTTAACACTTCCATATGACAGAAAATGCTAAAGCATAATATTAGCGCGTTCAAAATGAAAATTAAGCGCTTAAAACAGAATAGTAAAGCGTTTAAAGTATACAGCGCTTAAGGACACAAAAATCAGTGGCCGGAATGTTATAGGCTAATTATAACATAAAAACAGCAATCAGACTGCCTGTGCATTTTAATAATTTATTATCAAAAATACAAACTGTAACAGTTACATGTCAAAAAAAAAAAAAAATCGTTCTTTAAAATAAATTAAATTAACTTATTAGTAACTTAGGCCTAGTACAAAACAAGGCAAAAAAAAAAAATATATATATATATATATAGCAAAAACGCTGTTTGGTAGCCTATAAAAATACAGTGGAAAATTACTATAATTTTTATATTGTCCAAAAGGAAAATTAACAAAACGAACAATTTAATAAATGCACATGGCACAACGCACAACGCCAAAACTTAGAATAAAAAAGAAGGCGGCAAACAAATCAACAGCCTAAGTATTTGATTAAATTGTTTAGAACAACTATATTTAAGACAAAATGTGGAACAAATAATTTAAAGAACACTAATACAAATAAAAAATATCAGAGCAAAGCCGCAAACTGCCATTAAGACGACGGATGAGTCTTGACCTGAAACAACAAATTGCAAACATCAGACTAATTTTTCTTACAGAATAAAAAACAACTTCTGCATTATATAAAAACGAATAAATAAAAATAATATGTATTTATTTATTTGTATAGCCTACCCGTTATAAAAATATAAAAATACCCGGGTTTTTTTATATAGCCTAACGGATAGCAAACAGAAACACTACAAAAAGGAAATTAAGCATTCTTACCTAAGCTTTCAATTCGATTTTATTTTTTAGCGCAATTTTCCACCGGACAAAATTGCGATTGTTAACTCATGATTTCTGTTCTGTCTGTGCGCACCAATCTTGCACTTCTATCTACTCCTCAACCAGACCACCTAGAGACTTCGGGTTTTCGGCATTATGCTAAGGAAGGTCTAATCGGGAACGCACAAAAAAAATCCAGGAAAAGATTTACTATCTCTTAGTGTTGTGATCCCATGACGTGAGAAAATTGCGCTAAAACACTCACTGAGTTTTTATTACTTGTTTCATATTATGTGAGAGGAACACCAGCTTGTGTTTATATCCTTATTGTTAAAACGAGGGGCCATGTGGTGGTTAACGTTACTACTTACATGTTTTAAATGATAAGACATATTCGATGTTGTTGACGAGTGAGTGATAGGCAAATGTTTGCCTGCAGAGTTTGCAAACAGCCTTTTTAGGGTCGTCCTTCTACTTTTCAAAATGATCCCACACTTTGGACTTTTTTCCTGACATCAGCCAGACACCGTTGCTTTGATGTCATGTCATACACTGACTGCGCAGCCCCTGATTGCGTAATTTTTTCACGTGATTTTTTTTGCGACTAACCGACTAATGAAAATGTATTCGACCAAGCCCTCTTCATATCGACTAACGTTTAGTCGACTATTTGGGGGCAGCCCTAGTTCCTAATAATCCTTTAGGTGAGTGTACAAGCATGTGTTAAAACTATGAACTATCAAGACCTTAAAGATCGAACAGAAAGCAAATGGACTTTAGTGTTGGGGTCAGGCTCTTCCCCAAAAGGTATCTGGCGGACTCTGTACAAAAAACCCACTGAAAAGAGAGTAAGAGATCTGCAGTGGAGAATTGTACATGGAATTTTAGCCACAAATAGACACATGGCATGACTGAATCCTTTAGTTGGGGAGGGTTGTCCTTTTTGTAATGCATCAGAAATTGTGATTACATTTATGGAATGTTATCGCCTGAAAAACTTGATGCAGTTAGGGAAGATTTGGAGTCTGAAGTTAATGGTTTTGTTTAATGCTTCATTGTTTATTTATGGGCCAAAGTACTCAGTAGAAAACAAAAAGAAAGTTATTATTCTTAATTTTCTTTATGTAATGGTGAAGTTGGCATTTTGGTGTACTAGAAAAAACAAAGTTGAAGAAAGTGGGTGTACTGATCCTATTTTACTGACAAAAGGTTAACGGTACAGTATGCTTGTTATAGTCTTACACATAATGTTCAGGGTTTTTTTTAATCTCTGGGGTTTTAATATTTTTTCAATGGAAGCTTTAATCTAAACATTTAGAAGGAACATTTAGACATGTTTATGAAGGAAAAATATATGTGGAAATGTTTTGAGGAAAACTTTTTTTTTTTTTATAAATATTTATGCAGATAAATCCCAAATGTTATTGTATTAATAAAGGGATTTTTAAATGTTAAATCTCTCTCTCTCTCTCTCTCTCTCTCTCTCTCTCTCTCTCTCTCTCTCTCTCTCTCTCTCTCTCTCTCTCTCTCTCTCAATTCATGAATTCATTAACCTTTGTTAACCTGAATTCATTAACCTGTTTGTTAGTTTTATAAAAATGTTTCTATTCCTGCTGCAGAAACCAATGTTAATAGATACAACTTTTGGTCTTAAAAATGTATTAGTAAATTTTGAGATGTTATTTTACTTTTTATTTTAGTTTTATTATTATTTTGAATTAGCATTTCTTTTATATTTTTAGTTTTCATGTTCATTTTAGTGTACATTTTTGGTCATTTTGTTATGTGCTTTTGTCATTTATTTTTATTATTATTATTATTATTATTTTTTTATATATTGCCATTTAGGTTTAATTTATTTTAGTCCTTCAACTTTAACTTATTTCTTGCCATGGTAACATTTCTAATCTTCATTTAGTTCAAGTTTTTAAAATCATATTTTTATTTTATTTCAGCTTTCTTTCAGTTTACAGAAATTTTGTGAAATTTTTTATTTTAGTTAACGATAATAACCCTGATTAACATTAACTACGATTAATAAATGCTGTAGAAGTATTGCGCATTGTTAATTCATGTTAAGTATAGTTAATAATGTTAACAAATGAAACCTTAATGTAAAGTGTTACCAGTTATTCATATAAAAAAATGGTGCTGATTAAATTATATACAGTAGTGGCCAAATGTGACTTCCGGAGGGGATATTTGTTTTTAATAGTCATATAATACTATTTTATAATAACCCTAACCCTAATAATTAAAAGTTAAGATGTGAATGTCCCGTTTTGAGTTTGTTTTTGCTCTGTCTGCGCTTCTAGGTTAGCTTTATAGTGTAATCGTTCAGTTTTCTGATTGACTTGAGTAGGCCTATTCTGTTCAGGAGTGTCTCGTTAATTATCTCATCAGTTCCTTTGTATCTAAGCCTTCCGCTTCTGTCTGTTCCTGGGGGCTGTTCCATAAACCAAGATTAGAGTATAAGCCAGGCTTATCTCGGTTAGTCAGGCTTATTTTTGGTAGATTCGGTTTCATAAATCAAACTTAAAAAAGTTCAAACTCAGTTACCCCGACAACTTATGCTGGGAAACTAGCCTGGTCCAGGGCAGGCTAACTGTCAGGCTAAGCCTCAGTTGTTACACAGATCCTCTAACACTGACCAATAGGAACACAATGATATTACCACTGACACTCTCTCATACCATTATTGGACTTTATTAACCACTATTAGTCCAAAAATAAATACACAGTATACAGAAAATCAACTTAAATAAGGCTACAATGATAAATAAATAAATAAATATATATATATATATATATACTACAGGTTTTCTTTTTTTACTGGCTGAATGTTTTGTGCTCAAGATTTAATTAGATTGTTTTAAAGATTTATGAATACATTTCTCTCTGGTTTTGTTTGGCAGCTGTAGTACATGTTTATGATTAGAAGAACATTAGAACACAATCTAAAAAAAGCTTTGTAAAGCATAAGTTAAAATCACAAAATTAAAAATAAATAATTACAAAAACAGAGTATAAATTTTAACTGTAAGATGTACTTTATTATGTCTTTCAATTCAAACACATTTAACACGATTATACAAATTGACAGTTCCTTTAAAGACATCATATTTTCCCCCAATAAATATTCCTTATTTTTCCTTCTACTTTTTTTCTTTTGTGATAATACCCACCAACACATAGCCTAAAAACACACATGAATAGAACAATAACCAAAAAGTTCATAGACACTTTTACATATGATTTAAGGGGGAAAAGACAAAAAACAATAAATAAATAGCCTAGTAATAAAAATTTAACATTAACATATTTATATCAAACTCTTATAATGACATATAATTCCTAATAGTTATTCAAGTAATATTATTTGAATATCAAATATTCAATATTAAATAAGTAAATAAATAAAATAACAAATTACTAGAAATAAAAGGGAGGGAGTGTCATATAAAAATGTAGTTGATAATATATATTCCTTTATTTTATGGAATATTCTATGATTTTAGAGTTGCACATATCTTTTCAAAATGTATACATTTGCTCTTAATTTAATGTTATCCTCTCCATAATGTACTTTAGAAACTAAATCTACTCATTTAAAACTGGGGATTCTTGCTTTCTCAAAAAAAAATATTGCATTAAAAGCTGTAATTCTCAGCATTCTAAATAAGTATACATCATCTTTATTAAGTAGCATAGGTCCTATACCCAAAACTATATTTTGTATCTTTATATATTTAGTTTCTTAAAATAAACTTCCCTGAAGCTACTTCACTGAAGTACTTCTGTTCGCTAGAAGTTCAGTGCAACTTATCCAACATCCTAAAGATAAATAATTATAATTAGAAGATATTTGTAGTGTTATAAAATATCGCATATTAATTTTCCAAGCAAAATGTATATTTTAGTCAGAATTATTGCGCTCCTATTTGGCGCGCATGCGCGCAGCAGCGCTCGTTCAATATGAAAATTAGCAGCAAAATGGATACATTTGCATGACTTTCTAACATTTACAGATGGAGAATATAACTGTAAAATGTCCGTTTTGAACTAAGGGGGGGGGGGGGGGGGGGGGAACATGTCACAAACGCATAAAACAGCACAAAATATACGCTGTTTGATGGTGGATCGATTTGATCCACGATCGACCTCTAGGGCTGCTTCAGAAACGCGTGCACACGCAATTATCTAGACTAGACAAACCTGGATCAAATTAGTGAGATTGCGTGAGCTTCAATTACCTTTTATGAAACCACTTTAGCCCCAACTCATTTGTTAGGCTCATTCAAGTCCGGTTTTGGAGTTTAATCCCCGCTTTTCTAAGCGGCTTTTATGGAACAGCCCCCGGGTCTTGCTTTGTTGCAGTTGTTTGTTGTGAGTGTTTAAGTTGGTTGTGTTTCTTTCTCCTGTGAGTTTCATATTAAAGACTGTTTCAAGGATTCCTTGTCTTTGTGGGTTATTGACTTCAGTCAACCGTGACAGTGTCATAAATAATAAGAGCATATGCATTTTTACTGTAGTGCTACACTGAATTTTTTTTTTATAAAATATCATTATTTAATATAATACAGAATAACGTAAATTAAATACATTCATTTATACCAATAAAACTGTATATTATCTCCCCTTACACTAACCCGACCCCTGAACCTACCCATCACACACACACACACACACACACACACACACACACACACACACACACACACACACACACTAACCCGACCTCTAAACCTACCCATCACACACACACACACACACACACACACACACACACACACACACACACACACTAACCCGACCTCTAAACCTACCCATCACACACACACACACACACACACACACACACACACACACACACACCAACCCGACCTCTAAACCTACCCATCACACACACACACACACACACACACACACACACACACACACACACACACACACACACACACACACACACACACACACACACACACACTAACCTGACACCTAAACCTACCCATCACACACAAACACACACACCCACACATACACTAACCCGACCCCTAAACCTACCCAACACACACACACACACACACACACACACACACACACACACACACACACACACACACACACACACACACACACACACACACACACACACTAACCCGACCCATAAACCTACCCATCACACACACACACACACACACACACACACACACACACACACACACACACACACACACACACACACACACACACACAAACACACACACATTAACCCGACCCCTAAACCTACCCATCACACACACACACACACACACACACACACACACACACACACACACACACACACACACACTAACCCGACACCTAAACCTACCCATCAAACACACACACACACATACACTAACCCGACCCCTAAACCTACCCAACACACACACACACACACACACACACACACACACACACACACACACACACACACACACACACACACACACACACACACAAACACACACACACTAACCCGACCCCTAAACCTACCCATCACACACAACTTTCAGCATTTTTACATTATCAAAAAACATCATTCTATATGATTTCTAAGTTTTTTTCCTCATGAGGACCAAAAAAATAAAAAAATAAATCCACACAAGGTAAAAAAAAAAGTTCTGATAATATACCTTTGCCCATACCCATCACACACACACACACACACACACACACACACACACACACACATACACACACATACCCTAACCCGACCCCTAAACCTACCCAACACACACACACACACACACACACACACACACACACACACACACACACACACACACACACACACACACACACACACACACACACACACACACACACTAACCCGACCCCTAAACCTACCCATCCCACACACACACACACACACACACACACACACACCCACACACACACTAACCGACACCTAAACCTACCCATCACACACACACACACACACACACACACACACACACACACACACACACACACACACACACACACACACACACACATACACTAACCCGACCCCTAAACCTACCCAACACACACACACACACACACACACACACACACACACACACACACACACACACACACACACACACACACACACACACACACACACACTAACCCGACCCCTAAACCTACCCATCACACACAACTTTCTGCATTTTTACATTATCAAAAAACATCATTCTATATGATTTCTAAGTTTTTTTCCTCATGAGGACCAAAAAAAATATATAAAAATAAATAAATCCACACAAGGTAAAAAAAAAAGTTCTGATAATATACCTTTGCCCATACCTGTCAACCCTACCGTTTTTCCCGGGATTCTCCCGTATTTTACCTTGCTGCTATCCCGGTATCATCCCGTTTAAATATTTTCCCATATTTCTCCTGTATTTTTAATCTTTCTATTAAAAAATTAAATAAAATTAAAATCCCACTGGGCACAAACCAGTTAAGCGGGAATCCCGCCCTCAGCTAACTTCATCATTGGTTAAGGTTACAATGACGGGTAGGTTTCGGGATCAGTGTGTGGTGTAGGCAGTCAGTACTGGGATTCACATGACTAATACAATCTTCAGAATCGGCTGCAGGGCGGGATTTCCGCTGAAGTAGTTTGGGGTGAAAAATGCTAACGCATGCTAATTCTGAGTGTGTGTGTGTGTGTGAGAGAGAGAGAGAGAGAGAGAGAGAAAGAAAGCTACTCCATCAGGCCAGTATTGATTCCTCAGTAGAAATCTATTTACATGTAATGAACAGCGAGACACATTCACCCAGGGAAATGAAGAAATGGATCTGAGACGATATGAATGTGAAAAATCAACTGGAAAGTACACCTTGCCAGAAACCCTTTCTTCTCCCCTGATGAAAACAGCCCTGACAATCTATATCTGTTGGCAGGGTGAGAAAATGTATTCCCAAAGTCATTCAGACACACAAGAAAATTAGTTTTGAAAAATTAATAGTCAATCCCCTGCAGAATGTGTGATTGGTTTCCCTCCGCTGTGATTGTATTCTGTCAGAGTCAAAGCAGAGAACCGACACACTGATATTTGACTATTATTGACCTTTAAAAGATTACATTTAATGTATAAGCCGAGAGTGAAATCAGATTTAATTGTGAATGTGCTGTTCCTCTCCCTATAAATCAATGTTCAAAGCTTTAGCAAGGAACGTAGAGGGTTGAACACCATTCCTTGACCTCCATCCTCAGCATATAGAGGTGTTCTCAGAGGGTTTGGGCCGGTCTCAAGCACATTATGAGGTGGTTGCTATGTTTTCTAGGTGGTTTCGTTTTACTGGATCCACCTGGTGACAAAAACATTGTGAAAATGGTGCATCTGATCACTTATTAAAGGAACAGTAGGGGTGAGCGGGGCACAACCTAACGCGGGGCTAGATGTAACACACTTCCATACATGCTAGGATGACGAAACTTAGTGCATTTACTAGTTGCAATATCAACATTATATAGACAAAAAATGGTGCCACAATTCAGAAATCTTTGGAAGATATCACTGAACATTTATTTAACCACATGGCAAAAGTGACTTACTGAAGTTCATTTTTCATCTCTGTTTTTTTGTGTTTATTAAAATCAAACAAATCTGCTTACACACATTTTCAAAACTTTGCCTCTTATTTTCAAAACTTTACACACAAATCCAAGAATTGCACACACAAAATGCAAAATGCCTCTCATCTCTTGCTAAACGAAACACTGCATTCAAAATATCACAAACATCTCAAAAGCAAACTGTCGTCCGCCTACCTCTGCCGGGCCGCGCAGAAAGAAGCGCCGCTCGCAGAGACCACCGGAGACTGATGTGGCACCGAGAAGCTCGCCGGAGCCTTTCCCTCGAGCTTCTCCCTCCCCCTCTCCGCCTCCCTTCCCGGCCGCTCAACCGCCGGCTGTAACCGCCCGCGCCACCGCCGTGTCAGGGGATGAAGCGGATGAGCTTGACGATGCCGCGGCTGACAGCTGTTCCATCCTGGCTTCTGACAGCGAGAACTGGTCCACCGCTTCCTCGTCAGTCCAGGATTCCGGCCGCACTCGAGCGGGCGAGGACGCGGAGCTTTTGCGCCTCCTCACCAAGGCCGTTGACCAGCTGGGCCTCGAGTGGTCTCTTCCAAAAGAGCCAGCGCCGAACAGACTCGACGGCTGCTTTCTGCATTACCGCCGCCGAACACCGGCATCCAGAACCGCACCCTTTCTGCCTGAGCTTCACAGCGAGCTTTCTAAATCGTGGAATGCACCATTCTCCGCGAGAGTCTCTTCCCACACCTCATCGACGCTCTCACAGGTTGACGGCGCCCTTGAGAAGGGGTACAATGCCATTCCCCCCGTGGAAGAGGCGGTTGCAGCGCACCTTTGCCCACCTTCTGGATGGCGCTCAAAGGCTGCCCTCCCGTCAAAGGCTTGCAGGACCACATCAGCCCTCGTCGGCCGCGCTTTTACCGCAGCCGGACAGGCTGCATCCGCCTTGCACTCTATGGCCGTGCTGCAGATTCTCCAAGCTGATCTTCTCCGTGATCTGGACGAGAGAGGCTCGGAGTCTGCTTCCATTACGGATCTACGTAGCGCGACGGATCTTTCAATTCGCACCACGAAATCCGCTGCCCAGGCCTTAGGAAGGTGCATGGCCTCTCTGACGGTGACAGAGAGGCATCTCTGGCTGACGCTCGCCGACATGAGAGAGTCAGAGCGCGCGGTGTTTTTAAACGCCCCTCTCTCCCCCACCAGTCTGTTCGGCCCAGCGGTAAACGGGATCATGGACCACTTCTCGGAGGTGCAGAAGACCACCCAGGCAATGAACCCTTTTTGCCTCGACACTCGAGCTCAGCCGCACGCCGTCCTCGCGACCAGCCTACGCAACGCTCCACACAGCGTCCTGCTCGACCTCCGTCCTCGCAGCGACGACAGGGTGGCCGCCCTAGATCGCGCTCGACCAGCCGAAACAGACCGCCTCCCCCGCGGGGACCCCGGCCGAGGATAGCGGTGAAACCTGAGCCCGCGAAGTCCTCCTAGCCCGAAGAAGAAAAAGACGGTTGAGTCCCGCTGCGGCCGGACCACCGTCAAAGCTTCACGCTCTGTCAGTCCCCGTTGCCACGGCTACTGCAGATGTTTATCTCGCAGCCAGCGAGCCGGTAAAACTAACCGCCGTTTTCACGGCGACCCAGAGAAATCTCAAAAAGAGTACAATGTCTGGTTGCACGGCTCACGCCGCATGTGTTTTAAGTGTAGTGAATGTGCCCACGTTTCTGTGTTCACCCCTGCACACAAGCACTATAAATCCCGTGTCTCTCACAGAGCCCACTCTCATAAAGCGGACAAAAGCCGCTCGAGTGTTAGAAGTAGGTCACGTGTCCACCCCTCCCGTGCCCACACCTACTCACTGCCCGCTCTGTCACACGGCCTCTCACTGCCGGTCATGTTTCAAATGTAAGTCCTGTGCCCGCCCTCGAGCGCTCACACACACTAACGAACATTTCGCCCCCGACGCCGTGCGTCGTGCCTCACACTTTATGCTCCCCGTCCAAAGCCACCGGGACAATGTGTATAAAACGGCCAGCCACCGCTGTTTGCGAGCCGCCGTATTCAAGCACCGAGAGCGCGCGCTGCGCCCGCGCCTCCATATCAAGCTCTCGAGCCCGCAACACGCGGCAATCAGAGTCCGGAGGCCATTCTGCCCCTGGCGGCACATGCGAAAGCGTGGGAAGCTATTCCAGGCATGTCAGAATGGGTGCTGAGCACAGTAAAAAATGGCTATACTCTGCAGTTCGCTCGCCACCCCCAACGCTTTCTAGCGCGAACCGAGACGAGAGTGAATGGGGAAGTAGCACATCTACTTCGAGCGGAAATAGCGACACTTCTGTGCAAAGGGGCTATAGAACCGGTATCCCCTTCTCTGAGTGAGTCAGGCTTTTACAGCCGTTATTTCCTCGTTCCCAAGAAGGATGGAGCTCTCAGACCAATTTTAGATCTGAGACATCTGAACAAAGCTCTTATGAGAAGACCGTTCAAAATGCTCACAACCAGGCAGATCCTCGTGCAGATTCGCCCGAGAGACTGGTTTATTTCCCTCGATCTGAAGGATGCTTACTTTCAGATCCAGATAATACCCCGTCACAGGCCATTCTTGAGATTCGCCTTCAACGGTCAGGTATATCAATACACCGTCCTGCCGTCCTGCTGAGGGGTCAGGGAATGCGAATCTTGAACTATCTGGACGATTGGCTAGCACAGTCAGAGGAAGAGCTTATCGCTCACAGAACAGTGCTTCTCAGCCACCTGGAAAGCCTGGGTCTCACGGTCAACTGGACCAAGAGCTCTTTACTGCCCAGTCAGTCAACCTCCTTCCTGGGTATGAAACTGGACTCTGTGGCAATGACGGCCCGCCTGTCGACACAGCGTGCGCGCTGTATCCGACACCTGGCCGCGTCTTTCCAGTCGGGCAGCACCGCACCTCTCAAGACATTTCAGAGGATGCTGGGATGTATGGCTTCAGCTGCAGCAGTGCTTCAGCTGGGTCTGCTGCACATGCGCCCGTTGCAACGCTGGTTGAATGCCCGAGTGCCTCACAGAGCCTGGGCCTCCGGCAGCATTCGAATCAGAGGGACTCAGAGCTGCGTTTCAGCACTGAAGCCCTGGTTAGCGGCCGACTGGTACCAGCGGGGAGTGTAAATGGGAGCCGTCTCGCACCGCAAAGTTATCTCGACGGACGCATCCAACTTAGGTTGGGGCGCTCTTTTCGAGGGCAAACCGGTCTTTGGCCTGTGGTCAGACCAGGAGAAATAATAATAATAATAATTCATTTGCCTAAATTTGCCTAAATGCCTCCACATAAACTGTTTGGAGATGATAGCGGTCGAGAATGCGCTCAAGCGCTTCCTCCCACTCATAAGGGATCACCACGTGCTAGTCTGTTCGGACAACATGTCCGTGGTGTCCTATGTGAACAGACAGGGCAGTGTCAGATCCAGGATCCTCTGCAAGCTGACAGAACGCCTTCTCGTGTGGGCTCATCACTCGTTGCGCTCGCTGAGAGCTGCGCACGTGCCGGGCCACCTGAACGTCGGCCCAGACAGACTGTCCAGAGACAACATTCCCCTGGGAGAATGGTCTCTGCACCCTCAGACAGTCCAGTCACTCTGGCGCCTATTCGGCAGGGTGAAAGTCGACCTCTTTGCGTCAAAAGACAACGCCCACTGCCCGATGTTCTTCTTGAAAAGGTGCAGAGACTGTATGCTTTCCCTCCGATCTCCCTGTTACCACAGGTCATCAAGAGGATCAGGGAAACGCGCCACCCAGTGCTCCTAATAGCCCCGAGGTGGGAGAACCAAATCTGGTACCCAGAACTAGTGAGGCTGTCGCACTTAGCCCCATGGCCGATCCCGCTGAGAAAGGATCTCCTCTCTCAACCCGGTGGATCAATCTGGCATCCCCATCCAGAGCGCTGGTCTCTGCATGCGTGGTTAATCAACGGATACCCGTTGATCTGCCAGAAGGAGTCATAAACACGATCACGCAGTCTAGAGCCCCTGCCACAAGAAGGCTCTATGCGTCTAAATGGTCTGTGTTCTCTGAATGGTGCTCTACTAAGTGCCTGAATCAACGTACATGTGGGGTCCCACGGGTGCTCTCCTTCCTACAAGAGCTGTTGGACAAGGGCAGGTCCCCCTCTACGCTCAAAGTATATGTTGCAGCTATCGCAACGTTCGCAGAGACGACGCGCGGCCGCGCAATAGGAAGAGACGAGCTTATCATCCGCTTCCTCAGAGGAGCCAGACGGATGAACCCACCGCGGCCCCCCTTGGTTCCTATTTGGGATCTGTCCTTGGTCCTGGAGGCCCTGAAGGCTTTTCCCTTTGAACCGCTTGAATCCGTGGATCTGAAATACCTCTCATTCAAAACCGTTTTTCTGATAGCTCTGTCTTCAGTAAAACGCGTGGGGCATCTACACGCGCTGTCTGTTAGCCCCGCATGTCTTGAGTTTGGACCTAATGACTCTAAAGTCATCCTCAAACCGAGACACGGTTACATCCCCAAAGCGATTGGTACTCCCTTTAGGGCGCAAATCATCTCCCTGTCGGCTCTGCCAGTACCCGATAGCGAGGACGGTGATAACCTCCTATGCCCCGTCAGGGCGCTGAGGGTTTACATCACGCGCTCCGCCGCCTTTAGGCATTCTGAGCAGCTCTTTGTTTCGTTTGGTGGACGCACCAAGGGTCTCGCCGCCTCGAAACAGATTTTGTCCAGGTGGATAGTGGACGCAATCGCGGCAGCTTACGCCTCCAAACACCTGCAGTTCAGAGCCCACTCCACTAGAGGCATGGCCTCGTCGTGGGCTTGGTCCAGGGGGATTTTTATTCACGATGTTTGCATGGCGGCGGGCTGGGCTTCCCCATCTACATTCGTGAGGTTTTATAACCTGGAAGTTCCCGCTCTGCAGGCTAAACTGTTATCAGTAAAAGTGATATGTATGTTCTGCCCAGTCACGCATGTGCTAACTACGTTCATGTACTGTTAATATACTTCTGGTAATGACACCAAGGGAAGAGCCTTTTGTACACAGACCGGCTGGGCCGCTCTGTCTTTTTTGCCCCCTTATGCGCACGTGTATTAGTGGGGGCCCGCGCTGCTGGCCGCCTATTCTTCACTCGGTTGCGCTGGGGATTATTCTCTCTATACATAGACCGATGAGACCGCTCTATTTTCCCCTATAATGTGCTTATGTATTATGCTGGCCCGCGCTGCTGGCCACATCGCATGAATTGATATATAGACCGGCAGTGCCGCTCTATCTTATATGAAGTGCTTATTACATGTGCTGGCCCGTCTCTCGACTGGCCACCTGTTCTAGCATGTGACTCATGCACTGATGCTCATGCACTGATGCTCGGCGCACACAGCGTTGACAAGGGGTTCCCGTAGCGTAAGCTAAACTTACGCAATACGAGAGAACCTCTCGTAAGAGAACGTACTCGGTTACCTAATGTAACCTCGGTTCTCTCTAGAAGAGGGAACGAGTATTGCGTAACCTGCCGTGTCGCACCACGAGCTTTTGCGCTTCAGACTGTGAAAACCAGATATTCAGCCTACGAGCCCTTGCTTATATACACGCTAGCCACGCCCACCTTGACGGTTAGAGGGGCGCGGAGGGCGCATTGAGCGTGACGTCACATAGGGCTCACTGGTAGGCTCGAGCAGTTGCCGCTGGACAGCCAATGAGCACGCTTATGTAGCTTGCCATGGTCTGCCGGCCGTCACACTGCGTTGACAATAAATACAAAATTAAGGATAATTTTTTGGCTTCAGATCTCGAGAAAAGACAACTTTCCCGTAGCGTAAGCTAAACTTACGCAATACTCGTTCCCTCTTCTAGAGAGAACCGAGGTTACATTAGGTAACCGAGTACGTTTCTGTCTCTCAGTGTTTCTGCCTCTCAGTGTTTCTGTCTCTCAGTGTCTCTGTCTCTCAGTGTTTCTGTCTCTCTCTGTCTCTCAGTGTCTCTGTCTCTCAGTGTTTCTGTCTCTCAGTGTCTCTGTCTCTCAGTGTTTCTGTCTCTCAGTGTTTCTGCCTCTCAGTGTCTCTGTCTCTCAGTGTTTCTGTCTCTCAGTGTTTCTGCCTCTCAGTGTTTCTGCCTCTCAGTGTTTCTGTCTCTCAGTGTTTGTAACTGCAGTCACTCCGGCTGATGGTGACGTCACACGCATCACCCTCTATATCTACCCTTTTGTTTGCTGTCATTCTTTGTCAGATTGTTGTTGGTTCATTTCTTCCGTTGTCTTTTGCTGTCCAGTGTGTATTTCCTTTTCCAGTTTGTTTTGCCTCTCGTTCAGGTTGGATTACCTGCTGTTATCACTCTTGGGTTCTCTCTCTCTGGAATTATCAGTAGTCTGATCCTCACTGCCAAAGCTTGTCATCTCTAACCTGCTGTTCTGCAACGTCTGGCCATTTCTGCTGTGCTTCTGAGTTTATTGGAATTTTTAATAAAGAACAGAACCAACATAAATGTATTGCAGATATCATTAATGTCAATATTTTAATGTACAACATAATTCGAGAATTTAGTCTGAATCAAAGGGGAATCAGAATACCAAATTCTGACTGGATGAGAGGAGAAGCTGGGGATGGAGGAGGGTAATTAGCTCCTGAGAAATGCGATAGCTGCTGATAATACTGAAGGAGCTTGAATACAGTGATAGGTGTCATATTCCTATAGGTAGATGTGGATCAGCTGATGCAAGCTTGACTAACTTGACCTGCCAGAACTGATGCTACACTTGATATCCTGTTGTTATTTCCCTGACATTACGATCTGACCAAGATGGATTCAGCGAGTGCTTCCGAGCTGAGGGATACAGGAGGGATATCGTTACGCTCATGGCGTTTTAATAACGCAGTGCTCCCATTGAAAACAATTGGAAAAATATGCCAGCCGCGTGAAAAAATGCTTTGGTGGACACAGGGCCTTACTCCATTTAGTTTTGTACGCTGGCTGCTGAGTGTAACTGGAATGGGGAGACTCAGTGGGACACATGTTCCTGCATGGGTTGGCTGACCGTTACTATCTGCCTTGGATGATCTGATTGACCTTACAATCAGAGTGGACCCTTGTCTACAGAGTCGAGACCAACTTTCTGTGCAAGCTTTTGTTTCTGAGTTAATTAACTATTCTCTTCCCATCCCCAGCGATATAGTCAGCCCCACTTTAGATCCTGAACCCATGCAGGGGGGCAGAGCTTGGATCTCCCAGGAGGAGAAGGATCCATGAAAGGCTCATGGATTGTGTTTGTACTGTGGGGCCGCTGGAGACATTGCTGCATGCTTGTCCATCAAAAGCCTGTTAGTTAGAAACAAGGTTACTGACAGGTGGTATTGCTGACTCACCCGATTTCTGTCAGCGCCCTCAGCAATCAATCACTTCCGTCCATTTCCCACTTCCCGGTGTCGGTGACTCTTACCTTATCTGGCAACCACACTGAAAAGATTCACTTCATGCTAATTGACTCTCCCCTTGCTCCAGTGGTCTTCATGCTGCATAATTCCCACTTAAACTGGGCCACGCAGACACCAAACAAGGAGCATGAAAATAATCACATCATGATAACAGATAAAAAAACGATGCAAGATTTGTTTATTTATGTTCATGAGAAGGGTTGAATATGTGATAAATGAACGGTTTCTTCGTTTTTCAGTTTAGATGACAAAAAATGAGAAAACGAATTATCCGAAGGTACACAGACCCTGCATACTCTTCTGTGTCTTTTTCTGGGTTGCAGCATGAACCTACAGACCTGTCTCGACCTGAAGGGGGGTGTTCAGTAAGTCCCGAGCTGCTTTTCTTCCTCCACATCGTCCCTATGACTGTGCAAGAGACTTATTGCCAGGTACGTCTCTGCCTAAGGGCAGATTATATTCACTCTCCGCTCCAAGAAATCGAGAAATATTTTTCTGATTCTCTAGCAGCCAAACTCATCCGCCCTTCCTCTTGTCCTTCCAGACCTGGGGTTCTTCTTTGTGGAGACGGTTCTCTGTGTCCATGCATTGACTATCGAGGGCTGAACAACATCACAGTAAAGAATACTTATCCTTTGCTGCTAATGTCTTCAGCTTTCGAACGTCTGCAGGGGGCCTCCTCCTTCACGAAGTTGGACCTTTGCAGTGTGTATCATTTGGTCCACTTTCAGGAAGGGGATGAATTGAAGACTGCCTTTAATACCCCCAGGAGGCACTTTTTGAATATTTAGTTATGCTGTTCAGGTTATCCTACGCTCCTGCAGTCTTCCAGGCACTCGTCAATGACGTGCTGAGAGACTTGGTCGATCAGTTCTTTTATGTCTACCTGGATGACATTGATTTTCTTTTTTCTTCTTCTGTCCAGGAACACTTTCAAACCAGTGCTTCAGAGGCTGCTTAGAGAACAGGCTTTTTGTCAATGTGGAGAAAATGCATTTTTCATGCACAGTCCATTCCCTTTTTGGGTTACGTCGTCTCATCCGAGGGGGTGTGCATGGATACCAATAAGATTCAGGCTGTGGTGGATTGGCCAACCCCAGATTCTTGCAAGGCCCTGCAAAGGTTTCTGGCCTTTGCTAATTTCTACCACCGTTTTATTCACAATTACAGCCAACTAGCTGGTCCTCTGACCGCCTTGACCTCCACCAAAGCGGTGTTCAGGTGGTCCTGGTTTTCCCACCTCAAGAAGCTCTGATCCATCTTTTCATTTTGTGGTGGAGGTCAATGCGTCAGAGGTTGGGGTTGGTGCGGTTTTCTCCCAGCGCTCCTCTGCGGATGACAAGATGCATCCTTGAGTGTTTTTCTCTCATTGTTTGTCTCCTGCTGAACACTGAATTATGACATTGGTAACAGAGTTGCTGGCAGCCAAGCTTGCCTTGGAGGAATGGCGCCATTGGTTGAAAGGCTCAGGGGTTTGTTTGGTTTCACTTTATTTTGATGGTCGCTTTAACACAATATGTTGACTATAAGTAACTTTGCACATACATGTCTACTAACTCTCATTATAGTGTTGGTAGAGTATTTGTAGACTGGTAGGGTCAGGGTTAGAATAAGCTGAGATGTAGTTGCAAAGTTTCTTATAGTCAGTAGAATGTCTGCTGGAGGACCATCACAATAAAGAGTTAGCAGATATTAAGCAGACAGTCTACTAATACTCTAATGAGAGCTAGTTGACATGTAGTTGCAAAGTTACTTATAGTCAACAGAATGTTCAAAAGGGACCATCAGAATAAAGTGTTACCGTTTGTTCTCTTACGAGAGGTCTCTCGTATTGCGTAAGGTTAGCTTACGCATCGGGAAAGTCTTCTTTCTTCGAGATCTGAAGCCAAAAAATTATCCTTAATTTTGTATACATTGTCAACGCAGTGCAGCAGCCGACAGACCTAGGCAGGCTGTATAAGCGTGCTCATTGGCTGCTCGGCGGCAACTGCTTAAGCCTATCGGTGAGCGCTCTGAACGCGGCAACCAATGAGGGCGCTTCGCGCCCTCCACACCCTTCTAACCGTCAGAATGGGTGTGGCCAGCGTGTATATATACAGCGCTCATAGGCTAAAATTCTGATTTTCTTGTCTTCAGCGACGCTCTTCGCATCGCTGGATCTTGAGAGCCGCCGCCGTTGAAACCAGCGACCAGCAAGCTTAGGACAGCGCCTGAGGAAGCCGGCCGTCTTCGCCGCCTTCAGCCATCCGTGCCTGCTACGCTATCCGGCGACATATCCTTTACATTATTACTGTTTCTGTGTGTACTCTAAAAGAGCACGAGGCGTTTTTGTAAAAACGCCTCGTTTTTGCGGCTCGTGCCGCTCCCCGCTCAGCAACGGAGACCGCCACCTCTCTGCGCTCTCCGCCTGGGCCGCGGGCACGCCGCCACCGCACTCTCCGAGTGCGAAGAGCTTTCAATGTCGACCCTGCGGGCTCGACTTGAAGCTTTCGACCAAGCTGTCGCTCCGCCTGTCCCTGCCGGGCCGCGCAATAAGAAGCGCCGCTCGCAGCGACCACCGGAGACTGTTGTGACTGAGGAGCTCGCCGGAACCTCTCCCTCGAGCTCTCTCTCACCCTCTCCCTCCCGGCCGCTCAACCGCCGGCTCTGCCCGCGCCGCCGCCGCGTCAGGAGATGAGGCGAATGTGATAGATACCCGTACTCTCCCTCTGTTCGAGCCGTGCAATACGCCGCTCACAAGGGATGGCAGAAGCGGACGGTCTCGGAGCAAGTTTCCTCTCCCTCTGTTCGAGCCGTGCAATACGCCGCTCACGAGGGATGGCAGGAGCGGACGGTCACGGAGCGAGTTTCCTCTCCCTCTGTTCGAGCCGCGCAAACTGCGCCGCTCACAAGGGATGGCAGGAGCGGACGGTCTGAGCTCTCTTTACGTTACAAGAAAGCTACTCCGTCCTCGCGAAGAGAGTGTGTTAGTCTCGCTACGGCTGGACAACCGCCAATCCTCATACATTTCTCAGTCCCCTCTTAAGTTCAGGCGACTGGAAATATTACTATTGCAGTAAACGAGCCTGTTTTAAACACACGCTCGCCTGCAAACAAACGCCGACGCGACACATGAGGTCGCTTTTTATATGCTCGCGCTAACTGAAAGCTTATGTGTTTCCCCTGTGGCTCAGTGGCAGTATCATACGCTTTCATGCGAGAGATCCGCGTTCGATCCCAGCTCTCGGGGAAAATAAAATTTATGCTGCTTGCTTCTCCGAGCTCGCGGCCAGTCTTTCTTACTTACAGAAAGCGAACCCGCCTCTCGCACCACACCTTCTCAGGGTGCTCGAGTATTTTTGAGCGTCTAAACACGAGAGAAGAAAAGACGGTTAAATCCCGCAGCCCTGCGACTGGACCACCGTCGAAGCTTAACGCTCTGTCAGTCCCCGTTGCCACGGCTACTGCAGCTGTTTACCCCGCAGTCAACGAGCCGGTATCTACCCGCTCGCCTGCGCGCATCCGCCGTTCTCACGGCAACCCAGAAAAATTTCAAAAGAGCATAATGTCTGGTTGCACGGCTGACGCCGTATGTGTTTCTAGTACAGTGAATGTGCCCACGTTCTGTGCTCACCCCTGTACACAAGCACTATACATCCCGTGTCTCTCACAGAGCCCACTCTCATGAAGCAGGCAAAAGCCGCTTTAGTGTTAAAAGTAGGTCACGTGTCCACTTCTCCGTGCCCACACCTACTCACTGCCCGCTCTGTCACACGGCCTCGCACGACCGGTCATGTTTTAAATGTGAGTCCTGTGCCCGCCCTCGAGCGCTCACACATACTAACTACATTTTCGCGCCTCACACTATATGTTCCCCGTCCAAAGCCACCGGGACACTGTGTGTAAAACGGCCAGCTATCGCTACGTGCGATCCGCCGTATCTAACCACCAAGAGCGCGCGCGCCGCGCCCGCCCCTGAATGTAACTCCTGTGCCCGCCCTCGAGCGCTCACACATACTAACGAACATTTTCGCCCCCGACGCCGCCATCGCGCGTCGCGCCTCACACTTTATGTTCCCCGTCTAAAGCCACCGGGACACTGTGTGTAAAACGGCCAGCTATCGCTGCGTGCGATCCGCCGTATCTAAGCACCAAGAGCGCGCGCGCCGCGCCCGCCCCTCCGTTTCGAGCTCTCGAGCCCGCGATGCGCGGCGATCGGAGCCCGGAGGCCATTCTGCCCCTGGCTGCACACGCAAAAGCGTGGGAAACTATTCCAGGCGCATCAGAACGGGTTCTAAGCACAGTAAAACAGGGCTATACTCTGCTGTTCGCTCGCCGCCCTCCGCGCTTTCAAGCGCGTATCGAGACCAGAGTGAATGGGGAAGTAGCACATCTACTTCGAGCAGAAATAGCTACACTTCTGTGCAAAAGGGCTATAGAACCGGTTTCCCCTTCCATGAGCGAGTCGGGCTTTTACAGCCGTTATTCCTCGTTCCCAAGAAGGACGGAGCTCTCAGACCAATTTTGGATCTGAGACGTTTGAACGAGGCTCTTATGGGAAGACCGTTCAAAATGCTCACAACCAGACAAATTCTCGCGCAAATTCGCCCGAGGGACTGGTTTATATCTCTCGATCTAAAAGACGCGTGCTTTTCAGATCCTGATAATACCCCATCACAGGCCATTCTTGAGATTCGCCTTCGACGGTCCGGTATATCAGTACACGGCCCGCCTGTCGACACAGCGCGCTCGCTGCATTCGACGCCTGGCCGCGTCCCTTCGGCCGGGCAGCACCGTACCTCTCAAAACATTTCAGAGGTTACTAGGTTGTATGGCCTCAGCCGCAGCAGTGCTTCGGCTGGGTCTTTTACGAATGCGCCCGCTACAACGCTGGCTGAATGCCCGAGTGCCTCACAGAGCACGGGCTTCCGGCGGTATCCGCATCAGAGTGACTCAGAGCTGCGTTTCAGCTCTGAAGCCCTGGTTAGCGGCCGACTGGTACCAGCGGGGAGTGACAATGGGAGCTATCTCACACCGCAAAGTTATCTCGACGGACGCTTCCACCTCAGGCTGGGGCGCTCTGTTCGAGGGCAAACCGGCTTTTGGCCTGTGGTCAGACCGGGAAAAATGCCTCCACATAAACTGTTTGGAGATGATAGCGGTCGAGAACGCGCTCAGGCGCTTCCTCCCATTCATACGGGATCACCATGTGCTAGTCCGCTCGGACAACACGTCCGTGGTATCCTATGTGAACCGACAGGGCGGTGTCAGATCCAGGAATCTGTGCAGGCTGACAGAACACCTTCTCGTGTGGGCTTACCGCTCGCTGAGAGCCGCGCACGTGCCGGGCCACCTGAATGTCGGTCCAGACAGACTGTCCAGGGACAACATTCCCCCGGGAGAATGGTCTCTGCACCCCCAGACAGTCCAGTTTCTCTGGCGCCTATTCGGCAGAGCGGAAATCGACCTCTTTGCGTCGAAAGACAATGCTCAATGCCTGAAGTTTTATTCGAAGAGCGAGGACGCGCTGTCCCAGACATGGCCCAGCCTCCCGCTGTATGCTTTTCCTCCGATCTCCCTGTTGCCACAGGTCATTTCGAGGATCAGAGAAACGCACCACTCAGTGCTGCTTATAGCCCCGTGATGGGAAAACCAAACTTGGTACCCAGAGCTAGTGAGGCTGTCGCACTCACCCCCATGGCCGATCCCGGTGAGAAAGGATCTCCTCTCCCAAGCCGGTGGATCGATCTGTCATCCCCATCCAGAGCGCTGGTCGCTGCATGCATGGGTGATCAACGGATACCCGTTGACCTGTCAGAAGGGGTCGTGAACACGATCACACAGTCGAGAGCCCCCTCCACGAGACGGCTCTACGCGTCTAAATGGTCGGTGTTTTCTAAATGGTGCGCTACTAAAAACTTGGATCCGCGCGCATGCGGGGTCCCGCGGGTGCTCTCCTTCTTACAAGAGCTGTTGGAAAAGGGCAGATCCCCTTCCATGCTCAAAGTATATGTGGCCGCTATTGCAGCGTTCGCTGAGACGACGCGCGGTCGGGCAATGGGAAGGAATGAGCTCATTATCCGCTTCCTCAGAGGAGCTAGACGGATGAATCCCCCGCGGCCCCCCTCGGTTCCCTCGTGGGATCTGTCCTTGGTCCTAGCGGCCCTAGAGGCTTTTCCCTTTGAACCGCTTGAATCCGCGGATCTAAAGTATCTGTCGCTTAAAACCGTTTTTCTGATAGCTCTGTCTTCAGTCAAACGAGTGGGTGATTTGCACGCGCTATCTGTTAGCCCTGCATGTCTTGAGTTCGGGCCGAATGACTCGAAAGTCATTCTCAGACCGAGACACGGTTACATCCCCAAAGCGATTGGAACCCCGTTTAGGGCACAAGTTATGTCCCTCTCGGCTCTGCCAGCATCCGACAGTGGGGACAGTGATAACCTCCTATGCCCTGTCCGGGCGCTGAGAGTTTACATCACGCGCTCCGCCGCTTTCAGGCGTTCAGAGCAGCTCTTTGTTTCCTTCGGCGGACGCACCAAGGGTCTTGCCACCTCGAAACAGAGCTTGTCCAGGTGGATAGTGGACGCGATAGCAGCAGCTTATGCCTCCAGACACCTGCAGTGCCCTCTGGGCTTCAGAGCCCACTCCACTAGAGGCATGGCCTCGTCGTGGGTCTGGTCCAGCGGAATTTCTAATCACGGTATTTGTATGGCGGCGGGCTGGGCCTCCCCATCAACATTCGTGAGGTTTTATAACCTGGAAGTTCCTGCCCTACAGGCAAAAATACTGTCAGCATAAGTGACATGTATGCTCTGCCCATTTCTCGTGTGCAGACTACGTTCATATGCTGGCGCTATTCTGGTACTATACTCAGGGTGAAGTGTTTGACTCAGACCGGCTGATCCGCTCTGTTTCCTATTTCCCGTTACGCGCTGTTGTCGGTGCTGGCCCGCGCTGCTGGCCGCCCGTATTATTCTCTGTCGCGCGGGAATTTTTCCCTTCATGTGAGACCGACTATGTCGTTTTTCTCCTACCCTTATGAGTGCTTATGTACTGTATGGGCTCGCTCTGCCGGCCCTACTATTTGTACTGTTATATGTTTATAGACCGGCCGCGCCGCTCTATTTCATATGCTGCATGAAGTGCCTGTACTGCGCTGGCCCGTCTCTCCGACCGGCCACATTTCCCAGCAGAGTGTTTTCCCCGGTTCCCTGGGATTCATGGGCTGGATGCTCGGCGCACACGGCGTTGACAAAGGGTTCCCGATGCGTAAGCTAACCTTACGCAATACGAGAGACCTCTCGTAAGAGAACGTACTCGGTTACTAATGTAACCTCGGTTCTCTCTAGAAGAGGGAACGAGTATTGCGTAACCTGCCGTGTCGCGCCACGAGCTTTTGCGCTTCAGACTGCGAAAACCAGAATTTTAGCCTATGAGCGCTGTATATATACACGCTGGCCACACCCATTCTGACGGTTAGAAGGGTGTGGAGGGCGCGAAGCCCTTTCCCCGAAAAATTTCGGGAAAATTCCCCGAAGGGAATTTTTTGGCTTCAGATCTCGAAGAAAGAAGACTTTCCCGATGCGTAAGCTAACCTTACGCAATACTCGTTCCCTCTTCTAGAGAGAACCGAGGTTACATTAGTAACCGAGTACGTTTGTGCATGAGAGTTTACAGACCAATGTCATCCGATGGGGCCATTGCTCTAAGGTAGCTTGTCATCTGGGGGCGAATCATACCATTTTTCTCACTAAACAGTGGTTCTGGTGGCAATCTATGGCTAGTGACGTATGCTGTTTTGTTTTGGCCTGCTCAGTTTGTGCCAGTTGTAAGACCTCCAGTCGACCTCCAGCTGGACTCCTTCAGCCACTGTCGGTCCCTTCTAGACCCTGGTCCCACATTGAGCTCATTTTTGTCACGGCCCTCCTTCCCTCCCAGGGCATCATGGTGGTTTTGAACTTGGTGGACCAGTCCTCGAAGGTGACACATCATCCCTCTGCCCAAATTACCCTCTGCCAGAGAGACGGCATTTGCTGTCATTGACCACGTCTTTCACAATCATGCCCTCCCTACGGACGTGCTCTCTGACAGGAGTCCCCAATTTGTTTCCAAATTTGGAAAGGAGTTTTGTTGTTTACTGGGGCGACTGTTAGTCTTTCCTCTGGTTTCCATCCTCAGAGCAATGGTCAGACTGAGAGGGCGAACCAAGATTTGGAGAATCCGTCCTGCTGGAGTCAGCAACTTTCATTGGATGAGAACGCACATTACTTGTTGCCAGTGTCTCCGTTTGAGTGTAGCATAGGTTACCAGCTGCCATTATTTCCTTGTCTGGAATCCTGGCCCCCTCTGCTCACGCCTTTGTCCAGAGGAAGAGAGCCAGACAGACTCTCCTCCAGGTGGATTCACACACTATAGCCCAGGTCGCTCACCAGCGGTCAAAGCCACCTGTATACATTGTTGGTTAAAAAGTTTGTCTTTCATCCAAGAATATTCCTCTTCGCACCATTTGTAATAAACTCGCTCCCAGATTTATTTGCCCGTTTCCTGCCACCAAGATCCTTGGTCCAGTGGGAGTCAAGTCAAGTTACCTTTATTTATATAGCACTTTTTAAAATACAGATTCAAAGCAGCTTTACAGTGATAACAGGAAAATAATGCAACAAAGTTTGTTTCAGCTGTATAGCAGATCTAGAAGAAAATAGCGTCATAGTCCAGTGATGGTTCAATTTTGTTGTAAAAAAGTTATTAATTTAGTTCACTTATATATTTAGCCACTCTGGAGAAAACAGTGATGTCATCGTCCAGCTCAGTTCAGTTCTCATATAATGGTGTCAATGCAGGCAGATCAGTAATATTGTTGAGTATTAAGGGCCAATCTCATTTCTCTGTCTTACCCCTTCCCCTTCCCCTACCCCTTTGTCTGCGTCTTCCCCTTGCCCTTCGATATCGAGTGAAGGGGGGTAGGGGGAAGAACGTTTCTCTAAGAAATGAAACACCACTCGATAACCGTTTGCGTCATCTTCACTTTCCGCTAGCTGGCTGCTGCTGCTACGTCAACAGAGGCGATACGTGTTGACATAAACAAACGAAGATGCCGTCGTCTCGGGTTGTGATATCGATTGCCTGGTCTCTCTTTGTCTTTGCACGCTTGTGTGCCATCAGTCAAAGACATTGTTTAATTGTATTTAACGGCGGCGCCGGTGACACCATAAGCAAAACATTAGCAAACGGCAAATAGCGCATAGCTGCTAGCTAGCGGTTAACTAGTGATTCAAAACAAAAACATTACAATTAAAACCGCTTGAACGTTTTATTAAAGGTATCATAAAACACGAGTGTCATTAAACTGCTGAAAATACATACATTTGTGCGACTCACTTCTGAGAAATTCCTACCCCTCTCTTTCAAGTGTGGTCCTCCGCAGACTTCGTTTCAAGGGCTATGTAGCCCTACGCCTTGGCCCTAGCCCTTAATCAAAATGAGAATTGGGACACCACTTCCTCTCACATGAACGCGCAAAACCGAGGGGAAGGGGTAAGAGTAAGGGGTAAGACAGAGAAATGAGACGCAGCCTAAGTGTCCCCAACTAAGCAAGCCAAAAGCCAAAGGAGGCAAAGGCGACAGTGGCAAGGAACCAAAACTGCATCAGGTGACAGAATGGAAAAAAAAAAACCTTGGGAGGAACCAGGCTCAGTCGGGGGCCAGTTCTCCTCTGGCCAACGAACGAACAGTGTGATTATGATTCAGGCAGCATTACAGGTCAGAAGTCAGATTGGATCGGAACATTCAGAATATTTATCCAGTTCCATCTGGTTGAAGATACGGCCCGGATCCGGCTGACTACATCACGCGTTGTGGTCGTGTCGAAGTGCAGGCCCTCCATCTGATCTGGATACGGCCCGGATCCGGCTGACTGCATCATGTGTTGTGGTCGGGTCTAAACTCTCTATTGCAGGGGTGTCAAACTCAGTTCCTGGAGGGCCACAGCTCTGCAGAGCTTTGCTTCAACCCTAATTAAACACACCTGATCCAGCTAATAAAGTACTTCAGGCTTATTTGAAAACTAAAGGTGTGTGTGTGTGTTGGAGCTGTGTAGGGCTGAGTAACTCTGGGTAACTCTGCAGGGCTGTGGACTCCCAGGAACTGAGTTTGACACATGTGCTCTATTGATTGCATTCGCTTCTGGATCCTGTTGTTATTTCACTGACAACATTGTACAAATCATAAGAAATCACCACCTCTAAACACAAGGGGCTTTCGCACCGGGTAGTTCTATGTAGAAATTATAGCATTATGGACATAATATAAAATTGTCACACACATCTTTTTCAATTAGATTCTCCATGCCACATGCCATTTCACTAAATTACATTTAGGAACTTCAATTCAAATGATCTGACAGTCCCACTCTTTGTCAAGAGCAAAAATGAGTCCGGGCAGCTGATATGAAACAGACGCCTATATTGTAATGTACATCGCATGTCACAACTCAAGATGTACTTGATGTAAATGAGAAGTCATTTGCGATGTCTGTGCAACGTGCAGAAATTTTAATTCAGCTATTACTGCAAGGCAAGTTTAACAGCAATATGGAGCTGTCATTTTGAATTTTAATAAGCAAAGCTTTTTCTACATAAATTTCAACCGACTGACCTCACAGCACACAATTAACAAATTAGACTGTGACACTAAAGCGACTGTAATAATAGCAAAATTGACTGAAATGCATGAGTCTTTACTCAAACTAAGCCAGTTTTAATGATGCAGTGCGGCTCAAATGGCTCTATTTTTATTTGGCAGAGATTGTGTTTCCGGTTCTTGAGATGTTAGTTGACCTTATGCGTGATAAACAGGGCTAATTATGTTTGGAGCGGTCTTTACCGTTCGTGGCCATGCAGCATTATAATAATGAGGCGGCAGCGTGACTCAAATCCCCTTTAGTGAATCAGACTCTACAGCACGCTTGATGCTCGGGGCGAAAACATGCATGACTGTTTCTCTGTCTGCTGAAGGGAGTACGTGAGCATTTGCACTGCAAGAATGATGGCTTGCTGTATTTTATGTTGTGTTTTGGTTTGTGAATAGCACATGTGGGGAGATTTGACTGTCTGTGTGGTCAAGATCGTCATTAGCTTTAGCGTAGAGAAACGACACTGTTCCTCTTCCATTCATGCCTGTCTGGTTGACTCTGTCTCCACTCAGAGATTTTCGGAGAAATCTAAAATTATCAACGGCATCCCAAATCTTCTCCGCTGGCCTGTCACAATGGATATGAGTGATCACTAAAACATACACGTAATGATGACACTTGTACTGAACATACATGTTGGGTTTTCATGTGTTATGGAGAATTTCCATAGACGTAATTGTTTTTATACTGTACAAACTGTATATTCTCTCCCCTTACTCCGACCCCTAAACCTAAACCTACGCAACACACACACACACACACACCCTAAACCTACCCATCACACAAAACTTTCTGCATTTTTACATTTTCAAAAAACATTACTTAGTATTATTTATGAGCTGTTTTCCTCATGGGGACCAAAAAAAAAAAAAAAAAAAAGTCCACACAAGGACAAGGATTTCATATATCACTCTCTTTGAGGGGAGATTGTCCCCATAATGTAGGGTTTACCAGGTCTCACACACACTCACTCTCTCTCACAAACACACACATGTCACAGACTCTCACTCTCTCTCACAGACACACACACATTCCCCACCTATCAACACAGAGACATGTCTTGTATGTGTCAAGCATCCCTAAGGACAAAATATGTCTGGAAATGTCTGGGTCATATTTTACTTCAAAATCAGAGAGGATTTTTTTAATAGAAACTTTAAAGCACATTTTAGAAAAATACAGATGTTTGCATTTAGGCTTTTTCGTGACAATTAAGCGATTATCTCCAAATATGTGCAAATAATTCACAATGCATTATTATTATTATACTACAGTGTAATGACAACTTCTGTTGCTATTGAGGTGCATAAGGATAAGGTTAGGATATGGGTAGGTTTGATTATATTTCCTCTCGGGAGAGCTGAATACAGGGCTGTCGCCTTCAATATTTAGCAACAGTGTTTTATTTGTTTTGTTTTTTATGACCGATGCGTGTAAACCGTGGCATTCACACATTCACAAACATGTGCGCAGTCTGAAAGACACACACAACCCTCGCGCTCACAACACGCGCTACATCACAACATCATCATTTCTCACAGTCAAACACAAACACACGTGTTCAAACACAAACACTCACACAGTGTGATCTGCAATAGCGCGTGGTGTCCATCACGTGGCAGTGTTCAGCCGCGCGCCTCAACGCTGAAACACACACATGCGCTTTATCGCACTCGGCACCTTGGAGAGGGGAGAGGGGAGAGAGAGCGCGCTCCCGCTGAAAGAATGGACTAAATCCCTCCTTTGATTTCGCTTTTTTTTTTTTTATAAAAAGGAAGAAGAAAAAAAAAAAACCTGCAACCAGACAAGCAAGGACGAGGAGGAAAGTAATAGAGCCTGAAAACCTTGTGAGCAGAAATGAGGTTGATTTAAAAAAAAGAATTTGCAAAAACGTCATATTTTATTGCATTCGATTACAAACAAACCAAGGGATCATTCAACCAAAAATCAGCACTTTTTTTTTTCTTACCATATTCTTTTTGTCAATATCACCTTTACAGTGGCTGGAAAGCTTTTAAAAAGCACAACCCTGCTACCAAAACCCAGCTTAAATCATCCTGAGATGGGTTGCTGGTCTTGGCTGGTTTGGTCTCGCTGGTGTTTCACTGGTTTAGCTGTGAGACAAGATGGACTAGCAGAGAAGACATTTTAAAACCAGGCCAGCCTTGGAGAAAAGCAAACTAATGCAGATTTGAGATGTTTTTAATAGTTTCTTCCAGCGGGGAAATCACCATAAAATCAGTGCATTAATCTTGCTTTTACATTCCTAGACTTCCAACAGACTCAAACTCAAGGTCCCATTAGTTGTCAATGCCACTTAGCTCTATTAAAACAACATGTTGACCAATGTGCTTTACATCATCTCAGTAAAAAGACAGAATTATACAATAGCAATACAATAATTAGTTAATGCATTAACTTACATTAACATTAATGTAACTAAACAGAATGGCTAATTGTCATTAATTGTTAGTTCAGTAAGAACCTATAACATGTGGCGGCTGTGATGACAGATCTGGTGAACTTAAATATGAGATTTAAATGTTCGATCTGTTCCTCACACAAATCATCATAAGACTTCAAGACACAGTCATGTTCGGTATTTAAATGAGCAGCATTTCTCCTGACGTGCCATACGTGTGCTCACTCAGTTATTTTGAATGATTCCTGCTATGAAATTTCAAAGGCAATAATTACAAGGAACTCGACAAATTGCTTTGGATCTGTTTTAATATGTCGCACGTGACATCACGCATATGTCTCAATCTTCCAGCTTATCACCAGGAGTTAAACGTGTCCTAATGAGTCCATTTCACAGTCCAGCCGTGAGTAAATTTTTTCCCATCAGTTTGATGCCAATGGCCCCTGTTTGGCCCAGTTCTCCATGATTTATGTTGACAAGTCAGATGTAAGGGTTGAAAAGACATCCATCTTCCCTGGAGAGTCCAGGAACAGCGGCACAAAGAGAGAGGTATGGCTCCACAGCCGAAGAAAACACACTCTCATTTCCATCCCAGCCTCAAAGAGTCAAAGATCTCATTCACTGCGACAAGATTCATCTTTGTTCCAGAGATTAAACTCTATTTGATGGATGCACTTTCTTTACCCATGTGAACGTGGAAAGAGTCTCAAAACGAGTCCTGGCAGATTTGATCATGGATTTTAGTCTGGCACTAAATTAACATGTGTAACACTTATTTTAATGTGCTGTAGCAACTTTAATAATACAAGTAAAGTATGCATAATTACACTATAAACTAACTCTAAAACAAACCCTAACTGTCACAGGGCTGGTTGTATAAACACACAAAGAAGAATATGATGAATGCAATAAGGTAATATTTAATAAATGGGTAATTCAAACAGGAACGGAGTGAAATACAACACTTCCACAATTGACTGAAACAGAACTGAACATATCCAGGTGACGAAGATGATGATGGTGATGATGAGTGCACTGCTGAACATAATTAGTATCAACAGATGAGTGACGAAACATACATAACGAGTCCAAACTACTAATCCAGTCCACCTTATTTTTGACGTCAGAACAGCGCGGCCATTTATAGATTAATGCGTCTGACTTCCACCCGATCTCATGAAATGCGTTATATCGCGCATTGCAATTTATCGTGCACTTTATACGCGAAAATAAAACATTTTAAAAGATTAATTGTGACTTTTTATCTCCCATTTCTGATATCTTTTCTCAGAATTGTGAGATATAAACTATATATATAAAGAGATATAAGATATATATAGACTTTTTCCCTAAGAATTGCGAGTTTATATCTCACATCTCTGACTTTATAACACGCAATTCTGAGATAAAGTCAGAATTACGAGATGTAAACTTGCAATTGTGAGAAAAACAGTCAGAAATGTGAGATAAAGTCACAATTACGGTTTTTATTTTTTATTCCGTGGTGGAAACAAGCTTCCATCGATAGTAAACCCCTTGGGTAGGATTAGTAGTGTGTGGTACGTGCGTATTACACACCAAAAAATGAGTAGACTATCATATGAACGGGAAAACTGCTATCATGTACAAGTAAAAACTAGCCTGGAAATCCAGACCTAGATCTGAAAGATTAATGGTCTGGCGTCGACTAATGAAACTCGGCCGGCTCGAGGGGCGGCACCAAGCATGCGTTTGAAAATCTCACTGCATGCAATTGGATAACACTACGACCAATCACAACAAGCCCCATACGCTTAGCTACCAGCGGAGCTAACTGGTGGATTAGACTCTTGCGTATCCGGTCGGCAAAACAGCAAAAACGCCCTTCTTGCAAAGGAAGGATTCGAGCGGCGTCTTCTGTTCCTCTTTTAGATAAAGAGCCAAGTCTAACTCGTTCATTGTAGCGGCCAAAGCCGTTTCAAACAACTGGTGTTCATCCAGAGCCATCCTGCAATGTTTACTAATGACTTCGACGTCACAGCGCTGTCGTCATCTTTAGCTCCGCCTATATCAGATAACCCGCTGTGATTGGTGCAGCTCGGATACAAGGGCATATTTAATGAGCTTCATTACTCAACGCCAGAGTAACTCGCTGAGCAAATTCAAATTGTGCTCTCGCGAGAACTCTGGATTACCAGGGTAAGTAAAAACATCCACGCCCAGTTATTTTTAGCTGTACAAAAACAGCCCGTTATGCTGCTTTTATACTGTTTATTCATACAATATATTCATACATTAAAACAGTTTAATGCACATGTAGTTCCAGTCAGTTCTATATTAACAGGCTTCATCATTGAAGCGCACACACACACACACACACACACACACACACACACACACACACACACAAACTTGTTATCAGCGCTGCCCTGTGACTTTTATTCATGGAAAAGCTTCACTACTGAACCGCTACATTCAACTTCACATCATGCATTAAAAACGATAATGCACAGCACTGGATTAGCCCTTATTTAATATCACAATAGTGCAAATAGTTTACTATTTACTGCACTTCTTCCAGTTTTCCCCTATAGTGGCTCTAGTAAATCAGAACTCTCCCACATTCACACAAAATAGCTTATGTTTCATGCATATTGATTTTTTTTTTTTTTTTGACAAATATCTTTTCAGTGTTTGGCATATCACTTCTCAGGCCTCAGACATTTCTGTACTCATGTTTCTGTAAGGTTTTTCTGAAGCTCATATCCCATCAGTCATCAGTCTCAGAGCCGCTCTGCTAACAGCCGTCTGTAACACGACACTCGATGCGCTGGATGGACAGCGGCTCTGTGAGGAACGTGTGGAAATGCTGCTCACGTCATGATATCATCTTTCTGTCATGTCACGCCAGAGGATTCTGCCTTACGAATGCATTTCCTAAAAGGCTGAGGGGAGAGAGATAACGCTTTAAGGTTGAATAATCACAGCCATATTTTCATGTGAAAAATCTTTCTCAGAAATCTCTATATCAGAGGTGCTCCTGGAGACCCATGCCCTGCAAAGTTTATATCCAACTTGCTTCAGCTTGTGATTTTCAAGTGATCCTGAAGAGCTTGATTAGCTGGTTCAGGTGCTGAAGCGGGGTTGAAGACCTCTGCTTAAAAGATCTGCAAGTTTCAAGGATCAAAATGCAGATAAATGGAGCTTTTGTTTCTCAAAATAAAGATGATTCTGAACTGAAACGAGTTGTCAGTAATTCCAGTCTCACTGCTGAGTCTGCATAGGATTGTAACTAATTTGCATAATGCCAGCCTGTGGTGTTGATTGGCTGAACTGCGCCTCTTAGCTCCGCCCTCAAACACTGTAGTGTATCTGAGACTGGAAGAGTTTGGTTCGTGTTGTTCGTGTCGAGAAGACGCTGTTTTCTGAGATTGATACGGTAAAACCCACGCCATCGTTACTGTTCGTATCACTGTGATCAAGAGCTGAGATTCAGATATGATAATGAGCGTTTGCTTTCTGACCAATCACAGCAGAGCAGCACTCAGAGAGGCGGGGTTTAGAGAGACTGAATCTCCGATGGAAGCGTTTCAGACACTGAGAGGAAAGAGCTGACGCTGCAGTGGAGATTATGAGGACATTACAGTGTTTTTGACCTTGGATGAATGTGAACCTGTTGAGATTTCAAAAGAAAATTAGAAACCTTAAAAATAGCATAATGGAGCACTTTTAAGGAGCCAAGTTTAACCTAAAAGCTTTCAAATATGTAGATAATTCACAATATTTAAGGGATAGAAAAAAAAGGAAAAAAAAAATATTAGCTGAAAAATATTATTGCTCTCAAATCTCATTTGCATCCATGCATATTCATATGGCATATTAAGGAACCACAGAATTGGTTACATAGCTTTATAGCAGAGAAGAAGCTTTCCAGTAAATTATGTTGAATAAAGCACACATTAACCAGTTTTATTATTTCATTGTCTCTTTGTGATTTTTGGAGCTCGGCAGCATCGGTCCCCAACTTTCTTAGTATGGAAAAGAACAACAATATTATACGGCACAACATCTATCTTTGTGTCCTAAAGAAGAAAATCATGTTGATTTGAAAAAAACTCAATTAAAAGATGACAGAATTCAGTGATTATCTCGGTTGCTGTGAATCTGTGTTGCATTGTAGACGTTACTCATGTTTTTAGCTTTTATGTCCATGATGTCACATCAGAAAGAGCCACCACAAAAAACAAGATCTTCCTTCAAGACGCCCCTTGAAAACACACACATAACAGAAAATGGCCAAAACAGTGTGATTTTTAAAACCCTAAAAAACCCTGACTCCCTCATCTTGACATGTATGTCTCTATGGCCCTGTAGAAATGAAAGAGCTTCATTGTAAAGTTAATGTGCAGTAATGTGTTCTATCCATCTTGCTGACAGCTGGAGCCCACATAGATTTCCTTCTGTGAAATGAGAATGTACTGTATCCTTCCCAACCGAACACAAGAATCCATGCAGCAGTTTTATCCTTTCTGTTATTTTCAACCAAGCCTTCACCCTTTCATGCATTTGTTTTTTAATACAACATTTTGAGACTCGCTGGTAGAACGGCTCCGAATGCATTCTGTTCCCTGCAATCTTCCCTGAGATGTCAATAAGAAATAACAATTGAGCACTGAAACCTGGATTGGGAAAGCGACATCCATTGAAATAGAAAATGTGCAGATAAATAGTATTAGATAGTAGGGGAGAGCAGGGCACAGCCTAACACATTTTGGTTTTGGCTCAATTGTTAAAGAAATATTTAAGTTAGATTATTTATTTTTTATTTTTTTTTTTACACAAGCAAAATACACATCTCTGCTACAAATGAACACTTTCTTTTTTTCTTGGACCTTCCATTATCGTACAGTTGCACTGAAAGTGAAATGTGACAACTTACCCCATATGCGAGGTTAACTGTAACAGACAGAGGTTAGTTGTAACACTTGTGTGTAACACACATAATTCAGTACTATTTTATCTGTATAGTTTAATATTGTTTGTACATCTGTATAGATAGATATCCATACATCCATCCCTCATCCAAACATCCTTCTATTATGGATCAGTATCATGGATAGAGATATAGGAAAGGGCAGCACAGTTTTGCAATACATAAATAAATAAAATCATCAAATATTATAAATGCTATTGAATTATATTTGTGTCTGGCAGTTGCATGTAATAATAACAGTAATAATAATAAAAACAAGCTCAAAATCACATTTTAAAGGGTTTATTGCATGAAAAAACAAGCTCTTTAATAAAAAAAAAACAAGTGATCAATGCATAGTTAACAAATGTGAAAAAAAAAGCTAACTTTGACATTTAAATTGCAACATTGTTTGTTAAAGTCCAACAAAGTTAAATGTGGCAAAATAAATATATAAATAAATACCTGAAAAGTTGTGTGGCTCCCTGTTTTCATTTTGGTGAATTTCATTATTCATTCAGCGATTTCATTATCGTTGTACACTTGGCGGTTTAGCTGTAACACTGTGCTACGACTAACCCCGCTGTGTAAAACATAGTTTAAGCCTATCTAACAGTTGCGAGGAGTTGCTGACATGTTTCAAAATGGTGCTGTTTTAGCCAACAAGACAGTGATTACGGTAATATAAAGTTAGATTTGGTGACGTACACACACAACTCAGAAACCGAAAAAAATGTAGTCTTTTCTTTCCTATTGTGTCGTATACGTGTGAAACCCTTCTGGAACAAGAACAAATGTGGGCGGGGCTTGACTTTGTCCATGTGGAATTGATTGGATGTTTGTGGTTTGCGATTGGCTGATCTCATGAGAGTGACAGGTTAAAGCCCCGCCCACATCATCAGAGAAGAGAAGAGATGCTGCAAGAGGAACTTATTCTGATTCAAGATTACCAGGAACATGAATTTAACACAATAATTTATAATAAACACTGCAATATTCCATTAAAAACAAGAATTTCGTAGTGACTCTAAATTTAATCTAGGAGAACAGTAAGAAGGACAGCTATCTTTGCAGTAAAACAGCAGGGATAACGGAAACACGTTTGTTTTTTGATCAGTTTCTCAGAAAATGTTTAGGTTAAAGCTTTGGTTTAGTTCAAGTTCTTGTACCTGTTTCCTTTGTTCCCATTTTCCCGCCACTAGTTAGTTTCCTTGATTACTGATTAGTTCATTGCCTGTTCTTAGTTTGGTTATTTACCTCACTCTTTATTTAAGCCCTTTGCTTTTCTAATTTTCTTTTAGTTTTTCTTTCTTCATGTTATAGTGGTTGCGAGTTTTTCCCCCAAGGTTATCTCCTGTATGTGAAGTGAGAACATCAAAAATACAACTGCAAACATTAAAATGTCCAATAACAAAAGTTCAGTAGTGATCTGTGGAGGAAACTCTGGAAATTAAGAAATTAGAGAGCTTGCAAATGAGAAAAAAAGGGTAAAAAGTGTAAAAAACAAACAAGCAACAATGCCGCTGTAAAACCTGACACTTAAAGGAGACATATCATGCTTTTAAATTGTTCCTTTTTACATATACATCATACATTTGTGGTCTATATAAAGCGGAACTGCAATGCTTGGGTCTGAATTCCTCATTATTATAGCTCCACGGGCCCCTTTTTTATCCCTTTTCTGAGGTGCTTCTGACAGCAACTCGTTTTGGTGCGGTCTCTTTAAATACAATTGAGACACTTCATACCCCGCCCCCTCTCCAGGTTGCAGAGGTTCAACTCCACCCCGTTCGGCCATTTTTGTAGTCTGATATCAGAGATAGGATTATCTAGCGGCACAGAAACTTTTTATTCACACGTTATTAACAAAATGTCAACAACGGAAGACTTGTCCAGCCAGGCTTACATGTTCGAGCCAGAGTTGGAGCCGGATCGAGATGAAAATGAAGACGACGAACCTGCAGAACAACGTCTTCATATTGGATGTATTGCAATGGTGTGTTACTGTATTTACACATGAAACTTTGGTCTTCCGACATTTTACCACCGTGTCGATTTATTTTGATTAATATGTGCGAGGGAGAGAGAGCAAGACAGCATCTAGTTTGGAGACGGTGTCTTGTTTACACTTTCGCCGGGCTCCGAGAGAGAGAGTGCGAGCGCGAGACCGAGTCTCTCTCTCTCTGCTCGTTCTTTCAGTTATGCGCCACAAGCGCGGCAGTTCATCTACATTAGATGGTGTAATGAAGCGTGTGGGTTACTACATCCAACAACCGAACATTTTAACTTACCCTCTCGTAACTTCTGCATCCTTTAGCTTGGACTACAAAATTGCAGCGAGAAATAATAATGGCGGATCGCTCGAAGTGTTGAGCCGGAAGTCAATGTCCTTATTTGGCAGTTCCGCTGCAAATACTGTGACGTGATAGTTCACAAAACGTCATAGAGAACAGAAAAATCGGAACAGGTTGAAAAATATGACCAAAACAGAATATAAAGATATCAACGAAGAACCTGAAGAGAATAATTTCATATTTTCTGTACTTCTAAACACTCCAAATATACAACAAAATGCATTTAAGGGCTAAAAAAGTGCATTTAGCATGATATGTCCCCTTTAAAGTTACTAAACAAAATGAGTACATTTAACTTATTTTTTAAAAAAAAGTTAATTTAACTTAATAAAATATGTGATATTAACTCAAAAACGGCAATGCATTAAGCAGAACTTAAACCAAATAAGTTATGAATAACCTATTTGTTATTTTAGCTCTAAACATTTAAGTTGAATTTAATTAATTGAATCTAGTTTATGTTTATGGTTGAAAATAAAACAGCAACTCCAAGATCATGGGTTTGATTCTCAGGGAAAGTGTGAACTCATAAAATGTGAACCTTTAAATGCAATACAATTTGCTTTGGGATAAAAGTGTCTGCCAAATGCATACATGTAAATACAAACACTGTGATGATCCATGTTTGTTTCTGGACTGCTTACATCATCATATAAACTACCACAATAATTCTGTTTGTCCAATGCAGTGGAAACGCAGGCCGGCTCACGACACCAGCACCACTTCAGAGGAACACGGTGAGTTCCAGCATCTCCAGCTCTTCCCCTGACAAACCCATTCAAGGAGAAGCCTGGAAAGGTCATGGCTAATAACAGACGCTCTCATAGTTAATTGCTCTCAGATTTGCACAACAGGCATGCTGATAACACCAACTAAATGCCTGATTATACAGACAATTTTGTGACTGAAATCACTAAATATCTGCAGAAATGAAACTTCATAATTAAGGCACTGAGCACGTTTAGTTGATAGGTAATATCTGATGAGATTTAACAAATAAAACTTGTGATCTGTAGAAGAAAGTGTGAAATTTACTTTTCCTAAACTCAACAAATAGAAGACATAGAAAGGCTCAATCAAAATTGGCAACAATTCTTTGAAGCTTGAAATGATGCACTCAGTGCAGTTTGGTTTGAATCGTGTAAAAGGGTTGACATTTAATAAACTAATCCAAGATGTCCTCTCACTGCCCTTTGAGGGGGTCTATAATAACTGGAGCTATTTGTTAGCTTTCCTTTTCATAATAATGTCAGTTGTTCGGCTGACGCAGGAAATATCCATCCATATGTCTTCCATGATCACTGATCATCATCAGACTATTCCAGCATACTAGATAAATTGGATCAATATTTAAATTTAGTTTACATGCAACCTGTTTACATGTGCGTCCTCGTATTATACATTGCCTACTATACTGTCAAGTTTTTTTTGGTAAGAATTAAACAGTCTTCTTCACTTTGTTGATGTGTTTTCCATCACCATTTGACATTTCTCAACTCGATAGTTGATTCTGATAAGAGCACCTTATCACAGATATAAACACAATGACTTTCTTTTTCCATGAGGGGGTTTGGCATCTCGGCGGGTTTGTTTCCAGGCGGACCGTTAAAGAACGTGACACACACGTCTCCCAGAAATCCTGTGGAATTCAGATGGCGAAAATCCTGAAGTGTTCCAGTTAATAACCCAGGGTTAACCACAGTGTGAAAATCCCTCATGTGAAAGGTTATTTTAAATGAAAGATGGCTTCCATTCCTGCAGTCGCTATACTCAGCTGAGAGATCCACTGGTTGACGATCACACGTTGATCTGATTGGTTACAAGGTAGTTTGTGACGTCAGAAACACCAGCGATTTCAAAGCGTGTTTTTGAGACTGTCTTTGGTTCACTGCAGTTTTAAGGAGGAAATACTCAGCAATGCTGTCGACTTATGAATTTACACATGGTTTGTCTTAAAGCATATTAAAAACACCACATAGACACATAAACAACATTAAAAGCTGGATTTTCACCACAGGGGGACTTTAAAAGGTTTAACTTTTCTTGAAAAAGTCGGTTGCTGTCTAGTGGCTAAATGGGAGTACAGAAGTTGACGGACATTAAACATCATCGCACAGAACAGGTAAACTCGTCTACTCACTAGTTGCTTTCTCAGCCTCAAGTTTATAATCAAACTTTTCTAACTCAAACTTTCAGGGAAAATGTTTTAAATAAAGACGGTAAGAGTTGTAAGAAGCTTAATGGTGGTAATGTTGTTTGCAGTCATGTGACCGTGACGTAGTTCGTTTACAGCCTATTTAGTTTTTGACTTCTGCTGATTGTATTTAGGCTTCAAAATTCATTAAAGTTGTGTTCATTTGTGAAGATTAAAATGATGAACAAGAGGTGTAATCACATCTCCTCATTAATAATCAATCAAAAACGTTTGCTTGCCACATAGCTGAATTTCTAGAAAAATCCAAAAGCCAGTGGAAAAATATAATGTTTTTTTGCCAAGGGAACCAAAGTGATGCAAACTTACGGGTCGGCCTACAAAAATATGATGTCACTGCAGCGTCACTTCCCCACCTTGCCCTTAGAATACCTCTTCAGTTTAGTTATAGCACCACCTAGTGGTCAAAAATCTGTTCTCTGATTTCATTTTAATCACTAGGCCTAAAACATACATATAGCTACACAACATCAAAGACAATAATGTAAACCACATGGAAAGAAGATTATAAATGATTGAAGGCGCCCCAAATATAGAAGTACTTTTGGTAACACTTTACAATAAGGTTCTTTAGTTAACATTAGTTAATGCATTAACTAACAGGAACTAACAATGAGCAATACATTCGTTACAGTATTTATTAATCTTTGTTCATTCTAGTTCATAAAAAATACAGCTGATCATTGTTTGTTCATGTTATTCACAGTGCATTAACTAATGTGTTTCGGACTTTCCTTTCTTTTTTGACGCTTGCAACGCCAAGGTCATGGGTTCGATTCCCAGGGAAAGCAAGGACTGATAAGAATGTAAATGTGTACCAATTGAAATGCAATGTAAGTCACTTTGGATAAAAGTGTCTGCCAAATGTGTAAATGTAAAATGCCTACCATCTAGCAATCATCAGACTATAGACAACCCTTTGGCTACAGACAGTATGGACTCCAGCAGGGATTGCACAGGCCACTCGGAGTCACAAACACATCTCAAGGCGTTAAGTGAGAAACAGCACAACAGTGCCAGCTGGGCTGAATGAAAGCAACAGGCTCGTTCCTCTTGCGACCGGGCGAGAAGCGAGACAGAAGCTTGGCTTGTGACCTTGTCCCGGCGTGATGTGGTGCTGTCAGATTTCCAGAGCTGTCGGGCTGAGGTGTGTGATCCTCAGCTGGAACCGGGTTTGGGTTTTATCAGGACTTCAGGGGTGGAGCTGTCATGATAAAGGGACTCAGTCCCTTGATTTGATGTTAGACTTTGCCTGAGAGAATATAAGAGAATAACTCTGTCAGTCATCATGACCATGCACATATTACAAAATATTTATTTTTAAAATGTTTTCATTGGTTATTTAGGTAACACTTCACAATAATATCCCATGTAAACATTAGTAACATGAAATACTAATGAGCAAGAAGATCTTCAGACTGCTCTGATTGAATGTGCTATATCTTTTCTAACTGTTTATTCTAATTATTAAATAGCTAAAATATTGTGCTATATTTTTGGCTTCAAGCACATCCCTAGTAAAAAGGGTCTATTATTTCATCATATTGCACCTTATAATTTGAAAGTGGTTCTTGATCCTGGTCTTGCACATTTTAGATTTGTCTCTTATTTCAGTGTTATAAAATGGCTGCCCATATTCAGCTATTACCAGTCACGCAAGTACAGCTCAGTCTGCAGTAATAGAAAGAAGATCTAACTGAAAACACTGAAATCAGTGTAACGGTTTGGGATTTGACCATGGAGTTTTGTTGACAGATATTGCTTCGGTCCATCTGGAATACAGTTGTGTTTACAAGAAACTGTTAAAAAAAAAAAAAAAAAAAAAAAAAAAGGATAAAAGTTTGACAGGATAATCATATCAAATCTTGGATAGACACTACCTTGTATAGTTTTGTTTCGGACACAAGCAGAACTATAAAATGGCTAGTTTTTAGAAGTTATTTCTGTAAAATAATCAATACCCATTACATATGGATGGGCAGAAAATCTGATCAAAATGTCTTTTTATATCTTACTTGAAAGAGATATGAACAACAGTAAAATAATAATAAAATACAGTATGTTTTTTTTTCTATGCATACAAAAAAGAAAACAAAGACGTCTGGGACAGAGTTTGTCAAAGTAAAAGCAATTTAGCTTTAACAAAACAGCGGTCTAGCGAAGTCCTCTCGAGGCTGTGTGCCAGAAATACTTAAGCACTTAATCTATTAGTGTCTTAATACTGCATCCATAATGAACACTTTCTGTGCAATCAAACATGAACTTAAGCTTTACAGTGTGTTCTACTCCACTGTAGTAAATTAATTACCCTGCTATGACAAAAAAATAATTAGACATACTGAAGACAAACCTAGCTGGACTGTTCATGCATAAATGGACAAAAAAGGACATTAGATTACAATTAAAAAAAAAAAAAAAAAAAAAAAATGCATTCATGACCGGTTGCACAAAAACACCAAATAAACTAGTCCAAAATGTGTAAAGACAGTCCAAAACAGTAAAAAAAAAAAAAAAAAAACCGAAAGAACTGATTATTATAGAGATATAAGTCCGAAAACATCATGCAATAAAAAAAGAATAGCAGGCAAGTGCTGAAATGACAGAAGTACCATGTACCATAAATGTGTTTCATATGACTCTAAAAAACCCAGTTTGATCTGATTGGTCAGCCGATCAGGCTGTTGTTGATTGGTCAGCCGATCAGGCTGTTGTTTGATTGGTCAGCCGATCAGGCTGTTGTTGATTGGTCAACTGCTTAAAGCGCATGTGGGAAATGTAGTGCCAGCAGGCAGTAGACGGGCAAACATGATGTAATGTGCATTTCTGTCTGTTTAGTTTCTTGGTGTAATGATACTGACGTGGAAGCAGACAAAGACGATGGTGAAGAGAACACAAGTGCAGTTTATTTACAGCGTCCAAAGATCCAAAAACATGAAACAAACCATGAACAAAAACTTGATTATGAACAGACCTGGTGCATGGAAACTTGGAACGGCATAAGTACTTCAATACACGACAATTAGACAAGGCAAACATGAGGGCTTAAATACATGATACAGGGAAACACATGACTATCACAACCCCATGAACAAACAAAACTAATGAAACGAGAACCAATCAGAACACGGCACATGAAACAAGGGAATCAGATCATGCGGCAGACAAGAGAAGCACATGACATGATTACATAAGAGCAAGGGAAACACATGATAAACAGAGGAACATTGACTAAAACAACAAAATAAAAGACATGAAAACATAACCTTGAAACAAAAGCAACGAAACAGACGTTACACGTGGTGTTCTGGTTCTGTTTTCCCTATCCTGGTTTGTCTGTGATCCTAAAGCCCGCCACTCACTGCAAGATATTCGGGGTGATTTTGGACTGATTTCTCACCTTTTGACAAGTAAAATATTGATGGTTCTACAGATTATCTTATGAGATTTTCCTGTGGTGTGAGGTGTGTTAGGAGTGACTGAATCTGCTCGGAGCCATCCGATCTCAGTATTCAATAACATGTTGCATATTTACGATCAGAAATCCTGTTGTGTGAGAGGAACCCCGAGAACAAACGCACAAATGCACTGGAGATTATCACGTGAAACGAAACTAGACTCCTTGGCTGTAAATTACACTAATACGGTAGTTTTACGCACCTGTTTCTGTTCAGTTGATTACTCTCCTTGTATTTAAGCCCCTTCATTGTCAGGAATTGTTAATGTTAAGTGTGGCTATTTCCTGAGCTTCTTCCCTGTGATTCTCCTACATGTTCATGTGGAATTTACTATTAAAGTTTCCTTTGTGATCGTGCGCTAACAATACAAATTAAGCATAACTTACCGTAACTTTGGAGACTGTTTACATGCACAAACAGCTATATTACACACTAGTGATGTATGTCTCGAGAGCGGTCTCGAGACCACTTTTACGTGGTCTCGGTCTTGTCACGGCCTTGACGGTCTTAGTGGTTGGGGGATTTAGCAATACAATACTACAATATCCACGACGACACAACGTTCGATAATGCAACATTATTATCCGCAACGGAACGGATTGAAGCGCGCGCCGGATTGATGACAAGGCGGTGTGTGCTCGAGCCACACGATAAAACACTGTATCCGCGCCACTGATCACAGCGGCAACGAGCACTTTGATCACTTGGTTTAAAAAACACATATCAGCGACATGATGGGTTTTAACTTCATTCAGGAGATTTGGGGTAACTGCACAACTGACAGATGACTTTGAGCGCAACGCAAACGGTGTGTGTGTGTGTGTGTGTGTGTGTGTGTTTGTGTGTAACCATAGCGACAAAACGATCAACTTTCGGATCCTGCACTTAAGCTTATAATTTCGTTTTTAAAAAATGAATTATGTATTTAAAAGTTGCAGAATGGATTCATTTGGAGTCTGAGACTCCGAAATCGGCAGAGATAGGCAGGCATTTGCTTAGATGAATTTGTGTCTTTGATATCTGTGTGTGTGTGTGTGTGTTGTTTGATTACAGTATTGTATTTAAGATGGTGTTAGACTAAATAAATGGTCTTTTAAATATCATCTGCATATCTCCGTTGTGTTGACTAAACATTAGGCCTAATCCAAGTTTATAATTGTGCATCTTTAATTTGCTGTTACGATTTCATCTACACATTAAGTATAATTTTAATTGGTTACATATTTCTCATTCTTTAGACAGTTGTTGGAGGAGTAAGATGGTGTTGGAGGTGTTTGATGTTTTGTCAGATGAACCAGTCAGTACCAGTCATGTCAGTCCTCAACAGTACACAAAAGTTAAGGGAGTCTAAATCCTCTAATAGTGCAGTAACAGCCGTCATGCAATAATTGCTCACATAGGCCTAGTTGATCTCACCCAGTCTGCAAAAACATTTACAGTGAGCTCACCGTCACACACATGACATGGTCTGTCTCTGTATTGTTCTGCCAACTGCGGCTGAACCCTAGTATGCTGCTGTTCTTGAATTCATACAAGTTATAGCTTAGCTTCAACACTAGTCTGTTTTTTTTCCCCTCCGGTCTCGACTTGGTCTCGGTCTTGGTCTCGGTCTTGGTCTCGGTCTTTGTCTTGGTCTCGACTTGGTCTTGGTCTTGGTCTTGACTTATTCTGTCTTGGTCTTGGTCTTGTCTTGGTCTCGATACCCTCTGGTCTTGGTAGTGTCTTGGTCTCGGTTTAGGCGGTCTTGACTACAAGTCTATTACACTAAAGGAACAGTAAAATAATACTGTAAAATAATAATAAATAAGTAGGGTGACCATAAGCTGATGAGCGACATATTGGCAGATAAATCTAAATCTGAGTTTTTATATAATTTTTGAGAGCCTGATTACAAAATCAAAAGTCTCACCATTAAAATCCATGTCTCAAGAACACAATTATAATGATGTTATGTAGCCGATATGACAGACTTGTGCTGCACTTTACTGTATTTTCCTTTTTTGAAGTGATTCCAATCATATTTCAAGCAGTTCATAATCATCATGTTGAACAGTGGCATCTGAAGCGTCTCAGCTGAAGGAGATAATGCATGATTTATCAGCTTTAATACATCTGCCAGATTTTTTTTACATTTTTTTTTTTACATATATCGGCCAATACCGATATGGGTGCAGATATATCGTGCATCCCTACAAAAAAGGCATAATATGGGCAAATGAACTGATCTTGTAGTTCAAACAGTGTTTGTAGTTTTAAGAAGTTAGTCATTTGTCAAAAAATTTGCAATTTTAACAATCTACAATCAAAAACGGTTAACTGAATCTGGATGATGAGAGCTGTGCTATTCCTTTACTAAGCTATCAGTTGATTATGGTGGACAATAAAACGTACTCCCATCGACTTATATAGATATATCTAGAGAACAGAAGATGACAGAGACGTAACAGACTCTCCTCGCGATGGCCTTAGCACACGAAACTTCTTTTATTGATAAAACTGTTTATTCTATCCTACATTCATGTGATTTGGTGTAGTTCTCTGACCGCCACAGATGGGGATAATCTCACGACTAGTGGTTTGAATTACGCCGCCGTTTCCCTCTTCACCCAAACCCTTCCTCTGTCACCCCTCATCTTAGTGTGCCCTCTTTTGGGACTTAGCATCAGTGTGTGTCTGGGTAATTATGCTCGAGCCGGGACAAAAAGCGCATGGCACTACACATTAGCATAATGATTTACGAGGGAGGTCACGCAAGGCAAAGCGGAGCGGAAATTAGCTGCTTCAGGCAACTGGCAGCAACATCATTATGTTATGCAAAAGACACTTGACGCTAATGCCTAAATAAATATGCTGCGTTTAGACTTCCACACGCACTATTTTCACCGGGATAAATGCAAATATAAAAATGATTTAAAAAGTCCTTCTTCAGAATGGACTTTGCGTGCACTGCGTAGGATAGCATTTCTAAAGAGCGGGAAACCTTTTTCCCGCCACTGATAAGCTGAGAAATTGAGCCAACGGCCATTCTTTTATCGTTTTCTGCAATCTCTTTATCTAAGATGCTGCTGTCTGGTTGCAAATAGATAATTCTGAACCGAGAACTGATTTCAGCTTGAAACAACAGTTTCAGCAGCGGACGCTGCACGCCAGATCCAGAAAAATGTCAAAATATTGGAAAGTCTGTAGCATAATGGAAGAACTGAAACTCCATAAATAGCATAATCTAAGCTGACATTTAAATTTAAAATGAAGTACCATTAGCATTGAGTCCTTGCAAAAGGCTCAGCTTGTCTGAGCTATTTCGGGCCTCCTCATTCAAAATAGCCATGTGATCCTCTCGCTGATTGCATTACTATGTAGATTGATGCAATTGCCAACTTTGCCAATTGCTGATTTATTCCCGAGTGTGTTTGTTTCATATGCTGTGAGATACTTGGCTTATTGAGATGGCCTGTGTTTCTCCATATTCTAAAGATATTTCTAACGATAAAACTGATCATGTTCCAGACTGCTTTGCCGTGATGTCCCTCACGCACGTCGTCTCCTTTATTGTGTGTTTCCGTGTTTATGTTATCTAGTCATGTCCTCAAAAGAGTTCAGTTTTCTCTCGGTTCAGTTTGTATCATGTTCACGCTAATCTATTGCAATATTCCCTCTGTTGTTTTCAAGAGTGTGTTAATATACCATACCAATCTTACTATAGATATTGATATTTGGGACGTATAGTGTGTGTCACCTTCTGCCAATTTCAGATGGCCTTTCTCAGTGTTAAACATCGGCTAACACTGATCATATATCAAGTGCTTAATTAAAATAGTGCCTAGTTTGCAGATCAGTACGATGAACCTCTGAAACAAAACAAACTTAGTTGATTATGCAAACTATGTTCTGTGATTGTAAAACATATTAACCAAATAAATCGCAACTTTGTGACTTTGGCTCAGCAGAGGCTGTGGTTGGATAACTGGAGTAACCAATGGCGTCGCAGCGTCTCTAATGTTGGTTTGGTGTTTCTGAAAACGCCGAAGTCAAAGTGTGTGATCAGAATGATTTGGTTTAACTCCCTCCAGAAGCGTCTCACACGCACGAGTGTGTTCCCGAACACCAGCATCCGAACGCCAGAGAACATGACAGCGTTTACTGTGTTTCGTCTGACGCTCTGAGACACACTCGTTTATGATGGAGGGAAAAACTGCCCGATGGCAGAAACGTACATTTTTATTACTGATATTTTGCACCAATTTCCCAGGAAGTGATGATTTTGTTCTCTTGAATACATGCACAAAATTGGAATATGGCATAAAACATTTGCGAATAAAGCAGCATTTCCATCCCATACGTTAAATTCACAACTTTGGATGGAAACACACCTAATGTGACTGGTTTGAATTTAATAGACATTCTGGTTGATTACCAACTGTATGTTGTTGACGCTCACAGCTACTCAAATGACTTTGCCTTCACTGGTATATATAACGTTGCATGCATGCTTCATTTGGCATGTATAGCTCCTGTCTCATATTCTATACCATCACTGCTGTCCTGTGTTCATATTAACTAGCCCTTTGTGAATTCCTGGAGCTCTTGAAGAACCATTAGTATAATTGAAATGCTAACATATCACCAACATTGCCTTTAGCAATGCGAGAACTCAAACATTAGATGAACTCTTTTAAAAATCGATAAATGTGTTTCTGGCTGAAAACCACTAATGAAGTAGACAATTACTTATATTAGTGAAAATGGGAAGTGCAAATAGGAAGTCCCACTTGACTAACATTAAGAGTCAAACAAGACTGTTTTCTGGTTTGAAGATTTTAATATGTCATACATGGTTAAACTCATGTTTGGGGCATAAGATCACAAAGTAATTGCTTTGTAAATTTCATTGCCATGAGATGGTTCATTAAGACAATCACTTAGCAATTCATAATGCAAACATTTCTATAACCCCAAATCCAACTGATGAAAGAAAGAGAGAGAGAGAAAAAAAAAATTGGTTTAAGGGGGAAGAATTTATTCGTATTTTAGATGGAGAGATTGGGAATTAAAGCCCTTGGAAAATTACAGACCTCAGGAATTATTTTTTGTTTGCATGTCCCCTTAAAGTGCATCCACACATTCATAATGTTTTCATAGCCGCAGGATTACTGGGACACTTTGATGTTTAATATAAACGGTTTGGTTAAAGTACCTCATGCAAAATAGGAAATCTAGTTCAAGTCTCTTTCCCCTTCTTCTCCACCATTTGGTTACTGGATTCCTAAGTCTACAACAAGATTAATTTAGGAAACCGGATAACCGGATAAAGATAACTATAACAATAACTATATCAGTGTTGACAACAATAGACAATGTCGTTGTGTTTATTATAGGGGTTAGGGTTACAACCAAGAAGTGGCGGGAAAATGAACAAAGGGAGACAGAAACTCAGTGAATGCATACTGAGGGTACGTTTACATGACAACGATGTGCTAAAACCGGAAGGGTTTTTTCTTTGTACATGTAGCCGGTGAGGTGGCAATTAGAAGAGGGTGTGGCCAGGTTGGTAGAGGGTTTTTAAGCAGGCACCTGTAGGGAGGCCTAGAGAGGAGGTCCAATCTTTTGTGTGGGATTGTGCTGTTTGGTAGCCTTTCCTTGTGTGTTGGTGCACAGACGTGGTCTGGGTGAGAAGGTAGGCCAAGCAAATATTGACTGTTTTGTTTTATATTTACAAAGTCTTTTTCACTGAATTAGATGTTTTTAATGCAGACACAAACATTGTGCGGTCCGGTGACACGTCCATGTTGGTTTGTACATGAACGGTTTGGTGAGCAGGTAGGCTAAATAAATAGTGATTGCTTTGTTTCATATTTATGAGGACTTGTTTGACTTAATTAGGGAATCGTTTTTAAAGCAGACGCCAAACGGTGTGGATTTGTAGGCCGTTGGTCACGCCCGTTTCTATCTTGGAAGTTAGTCCAGGATTGGTGGCTGTGTTGCAGGTAATTTGAGGTTTTTTATACAGTGTTTGTAAGTGTCTTGATTTTATTTTCTAATGTGATTAAAGAAATACGTTTTGTGGTTATTTTTGTGTATTGCTAATTATGTTTGTTTTTGTATTAGGTTTAGTTGATCGCTGTTCCTCTTGTGTTTGTAGCCAGAACCGGCATGTGCGCGCTGTATGCCTCCAGCACAATGAGTGTATAGGTGTTGTGAATCGTACTGGCTAGTGGGGTGTTTTCTTTTTTTACCTTTTCCTTGTTTGTATATCACTTCCCAGCCTCGTTTTGCCAGCCAACCCTTGTACTCTCTGTTCTATATTGATGCTTTAAAACACATTAACTATTTATTTGCATGAGACTTAAGTTTGCAGTGGAATTGATTTCTTCGTGTTGGTTTGAGTATGCTATACTTTTATTTAATATGATTTTGGAGTTGTTTGTGTCATTTACTTTGTGCTTTATTTTGAATTGGGGTTCATAAGAGGTTGGCTGGTTATTAATATCATTTTTAGGGGGAATGAGATTTTTGTTCTACAATGCATTTTCTTTTCTTTGATTTGATATGTATTATTGTCATATTGGTTTATTTGTCGAAAAATCTGTTTTGTGAGTACATTGTAGTTAGTTTTTTTGTTCTCCCCCTTGCTTAAAGGAACAGTTACCTTGGTAACATACAGATGACAACGATATCAAAACGATCCCCGTTCACACGGATCCACAAAAGTGACTAATAATGCTGTATTATGCATGCAAGACAAGTAATTAGTTTTTGTCCGATTATTATGCTAAGGATGTTAATCTTGATAATAATATTTTATTACTTTGTCTGGTTAAGTTTCATCTTCACAAAACCGGAAACATTCACTGTAATCCCAATTTAAGTTTTTATAATCTATATAAATGAAGCACCTTACAGAACCCGTTAAGGTTTTATATAGAACCCATTCTTCTAAGAATGTAGAATTAGCATGATCATTAAAACTTGCTATAGTTATCTCTGTGCAATTTAATTCCTACAGCCTCTGGCTTTTCGCATAGAATTTATTTTGCGATACAGTGCATTATGTAATGTTTTGACTAATACCAACTTGGACCGTTTGTGTGACATGCCTTCATTCTACTCAAGGCAAAACAACCCAGACTACATTAAGATAAACAGTGATAAACATGGTTTGAGCACAATGTGCTTTGAGTAGTCAATGACTGACTACAGAAATCATGTATTTATTTGAATATATTTCAGTATTTGATTTTAAATACATTTTGCTTATTTTTTTATCTCGTGAACAGTTGTGGCGCTGTCACTTATTAAATATTTTCTTATATATGCTATATGTATTTTCTACTTTACTGTATTTGTGGTGTTGTGATGATGGTCTGGCTGCACACCAGTTCCACACATGGGATTAATAACGTGTCTGTCATTCGGTCAGTCAGCATGAGTTTCCATCGCTTTCAGTTCTTTACAACTTAAACCCATGTAGAATGGGTTATATAGAATGGTAGAATGTTATTTTGTTGAGGAGATCCTCTGCTGTGCTAGGAACATAATGGAGCACAATTATCGGAGGAAGAAAAGCACAGTGGCACTGACAAATGTAGCTTTTCCCATGCATGAAACATTATGCTCCTCCATCAGGGGCTAAATAACCCCTTGTTTATCCGCCTGAGAAAAAGAAGAGATTTCCAGGAAACTCTCGTGGTATATGGCACATGGTATATGTTCCATGAAATCTGGGCTGAAGAGCTCCTGACATATTTTGTGAATTTCAATTAGTTGTGGTTGTTGTGAAGGCAGGCATTTGTACCTTGGTTGGCACTGCTCAAATAGGCGCTAAAGATCTGTTTAAAGAGACCTTGAAGCATTTTAATCAAGTACGATCCACAAGGAACAAAGGCTTTTCAGTTGTTAGATAATTCAATATGAACTCGTCCACAAATGTTTGTAAATCATAGCTCTCGTAATGCATCATTTATCAACCTTGCTTTTGTTTGTACTACACCTTTTGAACCTTTTAAATTGAAAGGGATGGAGACTCCTGCTGACTGGCCGAATGACAGTGTAGAATTCTACTTGTGTAGAATGAAGGCGTGTCACACAAACTGTCCAAGTTGGTATCTGTCAAAACATTACATAATGCACCGTATCGTGTTCGCACAACTGCTCTCGCGACTGGGCCAGAACGAGCCAGTCGGGGAGGTAGTTGAGAATGCAAACGCCATTTGTTTGTACTACACCTTTTAAATTTTACTTTTTAAACTTTATCATTTTAAATTTAAAAATGAATGTGTAAAACTTGCACAGTTATATTTTTATGGGATACATTTTTTAGGGATGCAATACTGGGTTCCCAATCAGTCATTCACATTCAACGTTATGTCAGACGTGATCTGACGAATTGGGATCTCGCCTGACAGCCACCGCTGCACATTCAGCTTTTCACTTCGGAGCCGAGCGGTTCTTCTGTTCCTGCCCTATCCAGTCATAAGAGTGAAGATAACGAGTGTCTGCGAGTTCTTCGGGGAGAGGTCTCTGCTATCTGGCATTGGTGTGACGGCGCTGCAGCGGTGGTCACGATCTCCTGAGCATTTCTTGCCGTTTATACAGCCCTAAAAGAGCTTTCTGCACAATGCAGGCTGCACTATTCCCTGCCAGCTATGCTGCGAACATTTCCCCTGTGCGCTTCAGCAATATAAGAGAGCTAATTTTCCTGAAAGAGCAAACACGATAACCTGTGTGTTTCTGGATGCGGTCGTTACCCGGCGCCGGCTGACAGTCACGATCGGTATCGACTGGTATCTCGGGGTGGCCTGCACTGATTCTCAGCGCTCCGCCCTACTGCCATTCTTTCCGGAAGTTTCCTCTATCTCTAGGTCCCAAGATGGCACAGTTGGCGTGGATAGCGATGTGCGACAGTCCCCGTCTCCTATCGCCAGCGGGCAGCAGTGTGCGTTTCAAGGATGCTATGCCTTCTCACGCTCCCCCTGCTCGACCGCACACTCAGGCCCCACGTCCAAGTCGGATCCCTGTGCCCCACTTCGCTGCCCCACTCCGTGTACATCTGTGGCCCCTCTGGTCCCGCTTCTACGGTCTCTGGGGGCCTGGCTAGTGCTTCCCAGCCCGTCTCGCTGGCTCATTCGGACCATCAGACTCGGCTATGCGATTCAAGTCACCCGGCATCCCCCCATCTTCAGGGGCATCCAGTTCACATCTGTGCTGGCCAGCGATGCTCCTGTCTTACTGGGGGAGATCGCAGTCCCACTGGTTAAGGATGCGATAGAGCCGGTCCCTTCAGCTGTTATGAAGTCAGGGTTTTACGACGCATCCCTGAGGTGCCAGCCTCATCTGCCCTGTGAAGGCCTCAGACACGACAGCCATCGGCACTGATCCTCAACAAACTCGTCTCCATACCAGCGTGATGACTCCGACTTCCAGCCAGATGGAACTGGATAAATATTCTGAATGTTCTGATCCAATCTGACTTCTGACCTGTAATGCTGCCTGAATCATAAACATACACTGTTCGCCCGTTGGCCAGAGGAGAACTGAGCGACTGAGTCTGGTTTCTCTCATGTTTTTTTTTTCTCCATTCTGTCACCTGATGGAGTTTTGGTTCCTTGCCACTGTGGCCTTGGCTTTTGGCTTGCTTAGTTGGGGACATTTAATATTCAACAATATTAATGATCTGCTTTACTTAAGGTGGACGATGACGCAATTTTCTTCTAGAAACAAACTTTGTTGTATTATTTTCATGTTATCACTGTGAAGCTGATTTGATACAACCTGCATTGTAAAAAGCGCTATTTAAATAAAGGTGACTTGACTTTTACAGCCCCTACTTCATTGTATCCAAGAAAGGCGGTGGGTTACAGCCAATCTTGGACCTGCAAGTTTTGAACCAGGCCCTTCACAGGCTCTAGAATGCAGAAACACATCTTGGAAAGCATCCGTCTCTGAGATTGGTGTGCAGCGATCAACCTAAAGGACGCGTACTTTCATGTCTCGAGTCTCCCTCCACACAAACCATTCATCCGCTTGGCGTTCGAGGGGCTAGCATATCAGTACAAAGTCCTTCCTTTCGGGCTGTCCCTGTCACCTGGTGTCTTTACCAAAGTCGTAGAGGCAGCCCTTGTTCCATGAGAGAACACGGCGTTCAGATTCTCAACAACCTCGACGACTTGCTTATTTTGGCCCAGTCACGAGAACAGTTGTGCGAACACAGGAACACCTCAGCCAGCTGGGGCTTCAGGTCAACTTGGAGGAGAGCAAACTCTCCCCTGTGCAGAGGATCTCTTTTCTCAGTATGGAGGTAGACTCGGTCAGCCTAGTTCGCTCAGTGTTAAACTGCTTGAATTCACTCAAGAACAGGACAGTGGCCCCACTGAAACTGTGGAAAGGTGGGGTTGGGTGAGAATGAGTGTAGGTTTCACAGAAAGGTGACCTGTGTGGGAATCTGTGTTGTGTCAGGAGCCAGGTTGAGGTTGAGTGTGGAATAAGTGATCTGAGGTGTGCAGTGGAGTAACCAGCGTATGATCGGTGGAGCAGTACCATGTGTGTAAGGTCCAATTAGTTACTTAATTTGTGAGTAGCCACAGTAGACACTTTGGGTGGACGATGACATCACGGTTTTCTCCAGAGCGGCTATAAATATAAATTAACTAAATTAATAACTTAAAAATAAATAAATAAATCACTGAACTTATTTAAGCTGGACTGTGACACCATTTTTTTTCTGGAAACAAACGTTGTTGTATTATTTTTCCTGTTATCTCTGTTAAAGCTGCTTTGAAACAATCTGTACTGTAAAAAGTGCTATATAAATAAATGTGGTGTCCTGGCTCGGTGAACTCGCACAGGTGGAGTCGCTGGTCTTCACACTCTTTGGTCTTAACATGATAAGGGCTGATGTGATATATAAACCAATGATGTACCTGCCTGATGCGTAACTGAATTCAACATAACATTCCTTGCTATTTAACAAAACAAAAGGACTCCTCTAGCACACCAAAACTGAAAACCCACACGACACGAAAAAACAAACACAACTTTAGCATGTTAACACAAACAAAACAAGCATTTCCAATCAATGACAACTGCACTAAAAATAAATGAGACAAGAAACTGAAGGGGGTGGATTGGAATCCACTGCTGCTTCAATGTATATGTAAGAAGTGATTATAATCAAGGTATTAATCCATATTTTTTTCCTTCTAAATATCAAATGATTTGAATGACTTCTCTGGAGATTTTACTTTGTTATTGAAGTTACCAGTGTGATTACTGAAATGTTATTTTCATGTATTCTTTAATGTCAGTATTTGATATTTGAATGTAGTAACATTGCTTGCCTATTTACATTGCTTGTCCATTGCTTCCAGAAATGAAATAGGGACTGTTTTGTGTTTGAGAAAGGTCTTCAACATGTTAAAACACATAGGGTTCATTGAAGTCTATAGTTTAAGGTACCATTTGTCAGTTAAAGCCTATACTTTCCATTTAGAATAAAGTGTCCTATCCTGAGAGAAAGAACTTGTTATCTTGATGTTTTGAGATGAGACTCCTGTTTATAGTTAGAGCCTGGCCAAATCCAACCTTGGAAAAGATGTGTGTCGGTGTGTGTGTTAGTCTTCTTGCTTACAGGTTAAGGAACCACTGGCATTGTTGGAGATTGACAGAGTTGTTGTTCGGGAAATGCTGGCACCCAGCAACCCAAATCTGTGACCTGGAAGGTCACGACGTGCCTAACTTCAGGGTCCGAGTGTCAGCGGCATAATCTATGGAGATATGCTTCTGTCTATCTGTATATGTGTGGAAAATTACTATGTTTATCAATTTCTTAGCCAATCAGAATCATTCAACCTGTAAGAAATGACGTAGCTTAGACCTTGGAAATGGTGTAACTGCTGTGGTCTTTGTAACTAAGCGGGGCGGCCTACGAACTCCTGTGTGAGTCTTGAAGCTGAACTTCTGCTGATGAAACTGCAAACTATCTAAAGTAAAACTTTTCTTCAATTTTTTTATAATTCTGACTCCGGGTCTTTCTTCAACATCTGGTCCTTGGGTCCTAAACTGTTAACCCCTAACAAAACAGATATACTTACACTACTATGTCAATTTATTCTAATAACCCTGACCTAGTTGACATGTAGTTGCTAAATTTGGTATAAAATCTAAAGTCTAAACTAATCGAAATAGTGTAACCAATTAATCTTTTTTTTTTTTTTAACATCCTCTCCGTTCTAGCTTGTATACTTGTATATCTTGTTTAAACTATGTACTATGAATATTGTCGGTTCATATGCCAAATTACTTGTGATTTTCTTGTGTATGCTAAATTAATTAAATTAAATGTAAGCTAAACTGAAAGACTGAAAAGTAAGTTGAAAGTTCTATCTTTGAAAAAAAAAAAAGAAATCTACACACAATACAAGATAACATCATACTTCTGTATCATATACCTCAGCAGAACAAAACTACTTGTCTTTGGTTGAAGTGGTGGTGGTAATGATCTTGTTCCATTTCTCCATCAGCTTCAACATTTCAAGAACTGTTGTTCGGAGAAAAAGAGCTATTTCTGGACTGTACATCGACTGAAGGTTAAATGCATTTTATTCTCCATAGAAAAAAGGGTCTAACAATACTAGTAGGTTATTTAACTGCTGTTGCAGCCTTTTCATATTTGAAAGGGAATTTGTTTACAAGACACAAACACTATATCATACTGTCTGAGGGTATTGATTCAGAAGCAGTTTGACAAGTAGTTGCACACAGGCATTTTGTAAAACGGTTCCTTAGTGCTGATTGGTCAGTAGTCACGTTTTATATGCGATAAAGCAAGGCTATGACCACTTCACCAAACAGATCTGTGTATCAAAACAGTTGCTATGGCAACTGAAGCTTCTAATGGCTGCTGCAGTGTTGATGACTTCACCAATCAGCGATTGACTTTGTTTTATTTAGAAAGCGGGACTTATTCCAATAAAGTGCACCCTTATCCTGTTCCATTTATTATGTTTTTGTTTTCTGGGGCCACACCGCTCCCCATGTCAAAGACCATCTCATGCGGGAGATATATTGATGTGTGCATGCATTGTGGAAGCCCGCAGTGCAGAACGAATATTATTTAAAAATAATTTTGGCTTTAATATTTGTATTGGGTGGTAACCGTTTTCTAAAAGAAATAAGGTACTTGAGGCGTGTGTAGTGGGTTGTTAAAAATGAATGTGCTTAAAAATGCATGTGTATGTAGAGAAAAAAAAACACCCCTTAAAATGTTGTATGGCATTTGTGCGTTAAATACATAATTTTTCCCGATATAAATTGGTGTAAATTCATCATTTTCATATTCATTCATCAGTTCATTGTGTAGAAAAGAATGCTTTGTTGGTGTCTATGCTTGCTGCCTGTAGAGGGCGCTGAACGCTATAGTTTCAAGGTAATGCACAGGGCGAGTCAGAGTCAATAAATATTGTCGCCAGTACTCCAATTTTACAGCGTCTCATTATTCTACAGGTGAGCAAAACCGATTCAGAAACTGGTGGAAACTAATGTAAAACACTGTGCTTCAAAGACGTATGTGTTTATTTTTGTTAGATTACTGAGAAAGACTGTTTATTAAGATGCATTCAGTATTACTGGGTTATGTATTAGACATAAGAGGGACGAATAGGTGAATGTGAAGTGAAATATGAGAAAATATACATGTGAAAAGCGTTCATGGATGTTTTTAAAGATTTTATAATGTTTCTCCATCTTGCTTGTGAACACTTCTATTGGCCCTCAATGAGGAAGGAGATTGAGGAGTATGTAACAACCAAGTGTGCTTGCATAAAACAAAAGCATCCACATGTCCACCAACGAGCACCCATGGGCATTTAGTTCCCCGTTTGAGCTTGTAAGCGTGGACTACTTACATCTGGAGCCAAGCAAGGGTGGTTGTGAGTATGTTCTTCTGCTGGTAGACCAAGTCACCTGCTTCGCACAGGCGTATCCAACGAGAAACAAGTCCGAAAGACCGCCACAGAAAAGATCTTCATTCCTCGGTTCGGGTATCCCGAAAAACTCCACCACGACCAGAGCAGAGAGTTTGAGAACCGCCTGTTTCAGAGGTTACGACAGCTGCCAGGAATAGCCCACTCCAGAACCACACCATATCATCCTCAGGGTAACCCTGTGGAGAGGTTAAATCGGACAATTCTGCAAATGCTCAGGACTCTGGAGGAGGCAAAAAAAAAAAAAAGAACAATAAGACGACTAGCCTTAACATTGTGCATGCTTGTAATTGTACCGGGCATGAAGCGACCGGCTACTCTCCATTCTTCCTCTTGTACGGCAGATCACCCCGATTGTCTGTCGACTTGCTGTTTAACCTGGAAAACAAGACAGAGTTCAAATCAACAAGCTTTTGCACAAAAATGGGAAGACAGAATGAGGCAAGCATGTCAGAATGCGAAAGAGAACAGTCAAAAGTCTTCAGCAAAGGGCAAGAAATACTATGACCGAGCAGTGAGAGGTGCCATTCTTCAACCAGGAGACCGGGTGTTGGTAAGAAACCTTTGGAAAGAGGTGGCCCGGGAAAGTTACGTGCATACTGGGAAAAGGATGTACATCGGGTCGTAGAGCACATTGGTGATGGCCCGGTGTACAAGATACAATCCGAGACAGGTTCCAAGACCCTTCGTGTGCTTCATCACAATCTCCTGCTTGCTGTCAATGATTTACCTTTGGAAGATCCCATAGCTGAAGCTAAGGAGACAAGGAAAGGAAAACACAGACTCAGATGCCTCAGATGAGGAGGAACATACTTACCGGTATAACCTTCGTACGGACATACCTTGCTACAGATTTGTGACTATTCCACAAACAGAGAGTGAACCTGAAACTCAGACAACCCAAAACCATTCTTACCTCCGTCCAACTGCAACGGAATTTTATCCTGACGAAACAGGTGATTCCACAAGGAACCAGGGTCAGGAGTTGTGACAAATCCTTGAGTCTCCATGTGTTCCTGGTCCAAATCAAAGATCTGTGACGCCGGATAAAGATGAGGAGAGACGAATGAATGAAGGAGAAATAGTCAGAGTTGCAGAAAATTAAATGGAAAGGGAAACTAAGGTGATAGAGGAAGGAAATGTGAGAAGGACACAAAGAGTGGGAAAACCAAGAGAAATGTTCACATATGATGCTCTGGGCAAACCATCATATCAACCTAGGAGAGCAGAAGCAAAGGCACTTTGATCTTTACCACAATACATCCCACATGAAAATGCCCCTTACTACCAGTATATATGCCCACTCATCCCTGCTGCCAGTGGTGTCCTAATGGTTACTGAGGTAGTGTTTTGGAAAAAAGAGATCAAAGGAAAAATAATAATAATAATAACGAGCGTCAGATGTCAGGATCCATCTAAGAAAGTAGGGGAGAGTGTAGTGGATTGGTAAAAATGTATGTGCTTAAAAATGCATTTGTATATGTGTATGGCATTTGTGCGTTAAAAACATATTTTTTCCTGATATAAATTGGTGTAAATTCATCATTTTCATTTATCAGTTCATTGTGTAGAAAATAATGCTTTGTTGGTGTCTATGCTTGCTGCCTGTAGAGGGCGCTGAACGCTATAGTTTCAAGGTAATGCACAGGGCGAGTCAGTCAATTAAATATTGTCGAAGACTGCAGCCAGTACTTCTGTTTTACAGCGTCTCTTGTTATTATTCTACAGGTGAGCAAAACCGATTCAGAAACTGGTGGAAACTAATGTAAAACACTGTGCTTCAAAGACGTATGTGTTTATTTTTGTTAGATTACTGAGAAAGACTGTTTATTAAGATGCATTCAGTATTACTGGGTTATGTATTAGACATAAGAGGGACGAATAGGTGAATGTGAAGTGAAATATGAGAAAATATACATGTGAAAAGCGTTCATGGATGTTTTTAAAGATTTTATAATGTTTCTCCATCTTGCTTGTGAACACTTCTATTGGCCCTCAATGAGGAAGGAGATTGAGGAGTATGTAACAACCAAGTGTGCTTGCATAAAACAAAAGCATCCACATGTCCACCAACGAGCACCCATGGGCATTTAGTTCCCCGTTTGAGCTTGTAAGCGTGGACTACTTACATCTGGAGCCAAGCAAGGGTGGTTGTGAGTATGTTCTTCTGCTGGTAGACCAAGTCACCTGCTTCGCACAGGCGTATCCAACGAGAAACAAGTCCGAAAGACCGCCACAGAAAAGATCTTCATTCCCCGGTTCGGGTATCCCGAAAAACTCCACCACGACCAGAGCAGAGAGTTTGAGAACCGCCTGTTTCAGAGGTTACGACAGCTGCCAGGAATAGCCCACTCCAGAACCACACCATATCATCCTCAGGGTAACCCTGTGGAGAGGTTAAATCGGACAATTCTGCAAATGCTCAGGACTCTGGAGGAGGCAAAAAAAAAAAAAAAGAACAATAAGACGACTAGCCTTAACATTGTGCATGCTTGTAATTGTACCGGGCATGAAGCGACCGGCTACTCTCCATTCTTCCTCTTGTACGGCAGATCACCCCGATTGTCTGTCGACTTGCTGTTTAACCTGGAAAACAAGACAGAGTTCAAATCAACAAGCTTTTGCACAAAAATGGGAAGACAGAATGAGGCAAGCATGTCAGAATGCGAAAGAGAACAGTCAAAAGTCTTCAGCAAAGGGCAAGAAATACTATGACCGAGCAGTGAGAGGTGCCATTCTTCAACCAGGAGACCAGGTGTTGGTAAGAAACCTTTGGAAAGAGGTGGCCCGGGAAAGTTACGTGCAGACTGGGAAAAGGATGTACATCGGGTCGTAGAGCACATTGGTGATGGCCCGGTGTACAAGATACAATCCGAGACAGGTTCCAAGACCCTTCGTGTGCTTCATCACAATCTCCTGCTTGCTGTCAATGATTTACCTTTGGAAGATCCCATAGCTGAAGCTAAGGAGACAAGGAAAGGAAAACACAGACTCAGATGCCTCAGATGAGGAGGAACATACTTACCGGTATAACCTTCGTACGGACATACCTTGCTACAGATTTGTGACTATTCCACAAACAGAGAGTGAACCTGAAACTCAGACAACCCAAAACCATTCTTACCTCCGTCCAACTGCAACGGAATTTTATCCTGACGAAACAGGTGATTCCACAAGGAACCAGGGTCAGGAGTTGTGACAAATCCTTGAGTCTCCATGTGTTCCTGGTCCAAATCAAAGATCTGTGACGCCGGATAAAGATGAGGAGAGACGAATGAATGAAGGAGAAATAGTCAGAGTTGCAGAAAATTAAATGGAAAGGGAAACTAAGGTGATAGAGGAAGGAAATGTGAGAAGGACACAAAGAGTGGGAAAACCAAGAGAAATGTTCACATATGATGCTCTGGGCAAACCATCATATCAACCTAGGAGAGCAGAAGCAAAGGCACTTTGATCTTTACCACAATACATCCCACATGAAAATGCCCCTTACTACCAGTATATATGCCCACTCATCCCTGCTGCCAGTGGTGTCCTAATGGTTACTGAGGTAGTGTTTTGGAAAAAAGAGATCAAAGGAAAAATAATAATAATAATAACGAGCGTCAGATGTCAGGATCCATCTAAGAAAGTAGGGGAGAGTGTAGTGGATTGGTAAAAATGTATGTGCTTAAAAATGCATTTGTATATGTGTATGGCATTTGTGCGTTAAAAACATATTTTTTCCTGATATAAATTGGTGTAAATTCATCATTTTCATTTATCAGTTCATTGTGTAGAAAATAATGCTTTGTTGGTGTCTATGCTTGCTGCCTGTAGAGGGCGCTGAACGCTATAGTTTCAAGGTAATGCACAGGGCGAGTCAGTCAATTAAATATTGTCGAAGACTGCAGCCAGTACTTCTGTTTTACAGCGTCTCTTGTTATTATTCTACAGGTGAGCAAAACCGATTCAGAAACTGGTTGAAACATGTAAAACACTGTGCTTCAAAGACGTATGTGTTTATTTTTGTTAGATTACGTTTATTATGATGCATTCAGTATTACTGGGTTATGTATAATTAGACATAAGAGGGACGAATAGGTGAATGTGAAGTGAAATATGAGAAAATATACATGTGAAAAGCGTTCATGGATGTTTTTAAAGAGTTTATAATGTTGATTGTTATCGAACGAGAAGGATTAAGTGAGTTTAATATGCGTTCGCATCTGGAAGTATCTAGAGCCAAAATGGCGGTGTAAGCATGAGTGAGTTAGAGCCAAAATGGCAACGTACATGTAAAACACGAGGATTGCGTGAAGTGAAATGCTATATGCATTTGTGATAGTTTAAAAATGAGAGTAATGTCTCGTGAATGTTATTGTAATGTGAAATACATATTTGGTTGAAAACCTTGTAAAAGGAGAATGTATCTCTGAAAAGCCATACAATGATACATTTAATGTATCATAAAAATTTTACTTTCTTTATTGAAATATGTTCATGTTGTTAATGCATTGAAATGAAAGGAAGCAGAGTCAATTAAACATTGTCGAAGACTGCAGCCAGTACTCCTGTTTTACTGCGTCTCTTGTTATTAGTGCTGGCCAGTACTGTACATTCAACTCACCCACCCAGACTTCCCAGAAATGCGAGTTGGTAAGTAGCTGAAGGTGAGTATGCAGGTAAGCATTAAAACTGATTTCAGCAAACTTGAAAAACATAGGCTTGAAGCGATCGGTATACTGAAAGCCACTGGACAGTATTTCAGATACTTAAATCAACTCCATAACTGTCTTTTCAAATAAACAGGGAACATAAACTTTAAGCTTGAAACTTCCATAAACAGAAATGCAAGCAAGTATTTCCAGGCCATACACACATGTAACTTTCACATTCAACTCAGAACATCCCAAAAGCAGGTTAACAGGCTATTCAGATAATCACAGGTCATAAAGAGTCACTTATCTTGCCAATCGTGGATAAACAATAGAGTAAACATGCAGGTCATTTCTTTCCACAGAAGCATCACTTATCTTGAACATAGTGAGCAGATCGTGGATACACAGATAAGTGCAGTTCCTTTGAAGCAGAGCGAATGGTGAATCCTATAACCATACAGCAATGCCAGCCGCTGACAGAGCAAGTGTGCGGTCCAAACCCGGTGCTGATGAGCTGCAGGTGAACATGATTAGGGTGATTAGCAGTGTCTGAAGTCGCCCCATTTACCCTCATTCACTATTCCCTACATTACTCCACTAATATAGCTCCCTAGGGAGTGAATGAAAACGAGTGAGTGGATTCGGACACTGAGTGCGTCGGAAGGGGTGCCGCTTTTGAATAGTTTGTTCTTGCTGTTTAATAATCATTTGAAACATTAGACCAGCGGTTTGGGAAATTAGAAATTTATTCGGCACACAATGCTCACAGTGCATTATGGGTATTCTCTAGCCGATGAGCATACATTGGTTGTACACTCGTTATTGTGGTGCATTGTGTGATTGAATGAATATTGTGGTTTGGTACACCACTACAAATAGCTGTCACCTCTAATAGTGCCCTATTCACGGGTTCAGGGGGGCGATATTATATTCACCCAATACATCCTTGCAACAACACAGCAACATGTTAAAAAGTACCCAGAAAAGTATTAATTTAAGCCGCGTTTCCACCGCAGGAACTTTCCCCAGGAACTAGGAACTTTGGGCTGGTACTCGATGTGTTTACACCGCAGGAACCAGGGTCTAAATGAAGTTCCGGGTAAATATTTCCCCCTCCGATAGTCCCTGCTCACGAGGTAGTACTTTTTCAAAGTTCAGGAACTTTCAGGGGTGGGACTTGTGCGCTGCACAAGCTGATTGGTTGTGTTCACGCCGCATTTTGGTTGGATGACTCCACGCAGCATTTTCTTTATTTTTAACCTCCCTTTTAAAAAGTGGCTTCATGCAGTAAAGTTGTCTGTCTGCAAATATGGAATTTAATAAAAAAAAACTGGGGGACTGGCGACGAGTTTCAGGCTTTATTATTTGGGTATTTGTGGAAGAGGAAACTTTCTGCGCGTTCGTCACAGCCATCTCACGGCCAATGTCCGCAATAGCTGATAACATACAATTTTATATCTAACGTTAGCATTACGAGCTCTGAACACGCTTTATCAGTGCTCGTCTCTTTTCTGCCACAGCTTTTAATATTAAGTCATTATATGTTTACACATTGTCATCTATTGCAAGGCAAACCATGTTACAAATTTACTATAACAGGATTGAAATAGCGCATTGAGGTTGGTAACAAACAACTATTTACAAGACTGTCACTATTTATGATTGATAGACGGGGTTCAGGCTTTTTTTAAGAGTATTTGCGCAAAAGGAAATTTTTGCGCGTTCGTCCCAGTCATCTCACAACGTACCTTGTCTAATTTTATACGCACACGAGCTTTCTGAACACGCTTTAGTATCAGTGCTCGTCTATTTTGTTATGTTAATTAGCCTACCTCGTTAGTAAACCAATAACTGCAGCACAGTTTGAATCTCCTTCATACTTATAAATGTGGCGCTCAAAACTGATTACTGTCCGTCGCAGACTGGGAGGAGCAGTTGCGCGCAGTTTTCCTTCCCGGTACTTTAGACCGCGGTGTAAACGCAGAAAGCAACCGGTCTGGGGCAAAAAAGGTTCCTGGGAAAAAAGTTCCTGGGACAAATTGTTCCGGGTAATTTCGGTGGAAAAGCGGCTTTAGCTTTTTTTTTCTCGCATGTTATACTTTACTATTTCAGTATCTCTATGTCAGCATGTGGCTTATTATCTCCAAGTTGAGGCATTAGCATTGTCGGAGCCACCAATGATTGTGTCAAAGTCAAGGAGAACAAGCTCAGTCACAGAACCTGACTGAAAGGAAGGGAAATCTCCCACTGTACAAGGCACTGAAGTGTCAATAGATTTTTTTTTGGCCCCTTTGATTGTAGATAATTACCTCAGTGATTTGAGTGTGGGCAGCAGGGGCCGGCTGAAGGGCCATTACCACCCGCTGCCTTTCACCGTTCCCTGGGAGAGAACAAAGAAAGCATGACCACAGTCAGCCCAACCCCAGTGTAAGGATGAGTGATGTGAAATCATTTTCCCTCATCACCTGCCGGGAGGTCTAAGATGATGGGCAATGGGAGCCTGATTGGACCTTCAATAACATTATGCTGGTCAACAGAATCATGTCTGTGCTTAGTCTCAGGCTCAGCTCATAAAGAACGATATGCACCTGTCAAAGATTATGGGCCCTATCAGGGCCGTTGCTAGACATAAAGCTCTACTGCGGCACAGGTCCCCCATTGTTTGTCTGAGATAGCAACAGTAAATAAGGAGGCCGTGGTTTACCGATACAATTACATATAAATTTCATATCCGAAAGAATGATTCATTGTTATCACAAACAACCAAAGACAGTAGTACAGAACACAACAATGTGTTTATTTTCTGTGCGATACAGTGCTGCAGGAGGGGCGTTTGTTTCAGAAACACCAGGCTGGGTAGTTGGGTAACTTGGGGTCAGGGGGGTTCGGGGACATGCTCCCCCAAGAAAATGTGGAATTCTACGACCTACATATGTGTATTTTAAGGTGTTTGAAGGCCAAAAAATTGGATAGCAATAACTTTAAAAGCATGTTAGTGGGGAGCAGTAGTATAAATGATTTATCAAGCAGAAAACAGATTCTTAAACATGAGAATGAGGATAAATGTTGCAATGAATGATCCACACGAAATATTAATGTGTATTGTCAACATTCAAAACTATTTTAACTCTTTAAATGATTAGCCCACAAACACAACAAATTATACACACAGATATGCATTATGTAAAACATCTTGTTCAGTGTGCAGTGGAGTGTATAGGAGTTTGTCACATGTACATGTATGTGCACAAATACACTGTATATATTATACAGTATGTTTGATTAATGTTACAGTTATTGAACTGAACTGAATCAACACTGAAGTGACTATTAACTGAATATTGACACTATTGGCTTGTTGGGCAAGCTGCTTCTCAGGTGAATTTTTTTTTTTTTTATTTTGTTACTATTGTGAAGCTGCTGTGAAACAATATGTTGTAGCTCATATATGTATATACATATATATATATATATATATATATATATATATATATATATATATATATATATATATATATGGATCTACACACACACACACACTGAATATGCAAAAATGCCAAGTCAGAAACTCAACTCTAATTCTAAAGCGCTGTGTGAGTGTGTATGTATGTATGCATGCATGTGTAGTATGTACACATACATATATGTATATATTTGCACTATAAACAGAAATTTAAGGGGGTAAAAATAATTTATAGAATTTTTTTTAATATCACTCAATATTACTATTAAATACTATGATAATGCCGTAAATGAGCCATGTCGCGACATTACCTTATCTGCCTTCCCTCATAAAATAATCTTTTTAACATAGTAAAATCTAAATATCGTTCCCAACAAAAGTATTTTTTAGCGTAAAACATGTTCAAGATTAGCGAACAGGCTGTGTCAATGCAAAGTCAATGGACGGTTGGATTGTTTCTGATGTCCATCTACAGAAGCCAATAATGAATAAAAATAAGATTATTTGTATTATTTATAAACTTTTGTTTCGTCATGTTTTCATAGCCTACCTCAATAGCGTGCCAACACCTGACTGGACTTCGGTGTGCTCAAATGTGCGCGCGCTGCAGTTGCTAGGAAACACAGACGCGCGCGGACATGGATTTCTGTCGCGAGGGTCCGCTTCTGTTTCCAATTTAACTGCGTTGCTTTTACAAGCGTTGATTGTTTTATTACTGCGTTGCAAATCGATATTTTCTATTACCCTTTAATATATATAATATTTCTATTAAATACACTGAGAAATAAAATAAATTGTTAAACTCAAACTTCAGATTTACTGGAGCACAGCAGATTTATACTGGGGCACGTGCCCCAGTAAAAGGGGTCTAGCAACACCCCTGGACCCTATCATACACCCGGTGCAACGGGTTTCAGCCCGATGCAGTTTTCATTTTCATGTCCTGCGTCATGTTGTTTAAATAACAAATGCATTTGCGCCCATGGGCTGCTAGTCTGAGAACGAGGTGTGTTCAGGCACATTGTTGGAGCGTTGCTATTTTGAGGCAACAGAAATAGACTGAGCATTGACCAACTGAAACCTGGTCAATGGGGAGTTTTTTTTTTTTTTTTTTAAAGAGCGTGCTAGTAATGTGGGCTATAGGCAATTATAAGGAATGGGAGATGAGACTGTTTTTTTGCACATTACGCTCAAAAGACACCCATTATTCATTAAGAGAATATGGACAACCATTTTAGACCATGTCCCGGGAGCACCTTGCATTTGTTTTCCCATCATTAAACTAGCAAAAGTGGATTTGGACACGCTCTAAGTGCACTTGCGCCGTGCGCTTTAGATCATGCGCTTAGATCGTTAAAATAGGGCCTTGTATATCTGAGCTGTGTTTAGGTATAAGTTATTAAACCAGTGTCTCCCAATCCCCAAATTTTGTATGTTTTGTATCTAGACATTAGTTCAATTCGACCATTAGTGCCCTGCGAAGTGGACTTCTTGGGTATTCCGCCATCATAAGTGAGATTTCAATCGGAAAGTAGCGTATACATGTTCAGTTCAAGGGCGCTGCTAACGGCATAGGGAACAAGGGAAAATCGATACAACACTTTATGAGAAATGGAGTGGGAAATTTACACGTCATTGCAAATCACTCCAGCACTTGAAGAAGAAGTTGGGATTAAATAAAGGCGGTAAAAAAAGTTTGTGGCTTCAGGATGTTTTTTAATTAGCCCCATGTGTAGTGTGTGTGTGGGTGCTCATGGATATAAAGTGTGTGAGACCTGACAGATACTAGTGCAAATCTCATGATTAAGATTAAATTTATTTCATCACACAGTTTAGCACTTTTAAATTTGTATAACATTGATAATAACTTTATATGTATATAAATGTACTGGGATTTAATATAGGCTACACATGCATACTAAACGAAAGTATGGTAATGTTTATTGTATTTGCAGATGTTTATTATTTCATACCTCAAACTTCTCTAATAAGCGATTCTGGAGTCTGTTGGTGCATTCAAGTCATGTCGTAAAGATCGTATTTACGAGTTAAACGCACATGAACGCCGCCACAGTGTCGTGAATACGAGTGGGAAGCTCAGGATTTTCTCTAAGCCCCGATCTTTATAAGTTGGGGCGTGTCAGTGAGAAACATGGAGGAATACCACAATACTGAAAGGTATTTAGGAGTGAAATTGTCAGGCTTTTCTATTTACAGCGCAGTAAGCTAATCGCCGGCACAGAATATGATAGCATTATAAAATAACAGTATAATATGTAACAATAAAGTTTACATTCCTTGTTCTTCATTTTCTAGAGCTAGAGTTTAAGAACCTTGCTGTATTTGTGTAATTAATTAAGAGAAAGTACACCGCCATCTTACCCCAACGAAAGTGACTTGAACGCTGCCGTCGTAATCACGACTTCCCACCTCGTAAATAAGAACTTCTCAAGAGGACTTGAACGCATCATGAGTGTGATCAAGTTGCAGGAGTGGTGTAGCACAAATGCATGTTCAGAAGTGAAGTGAACTTCATGTCGTAGGGAGTACGCTGCGTAGGGACCCTGTCAATCAGAACGCAGTTCATGGAGTTCTGTTCTAACGAGCTGAGGATCTGAATCAGGTGTGTTAAATAAAAGAGAGAAATATGAAGAGACCAGAATTGAGAATCACTGCATTAAACTAAAGTCACCCAAAAATGAAAATTCTGTCAATTTACTCTTGTTCTAATGTAAATGTTCTGCAGTTTGTGAAACGCTGTAGAAATATTAGGTTTTCCCTTACATAATATCACATCACCAGTCTTTTGTGTTTCAGAAACATGCAAAACATGCTAGCGGCAAAGAACCTTTAAAAGACAGCAAGCAGCATTCACTCTTTAGCATTTAGTGCCTTTTATGGTATACAGAGTCCAAAGTCTAAAGAATTCAGTCACAATACCTCTCAAAATCAAGGAATGCCTGTGGTGAGACTGCAAGAAGGAAATAATACTGTTGAAATATTTAGACCTTTACTGATCAATAATGTTATGATCTATAAAAATAAGGGATGTCAATAGATTTTTATTTATTTATTACAATTATAGTATTATTATTGTTATTATTGATACAATTATAGCAGTGTATCAAGTAATCAATCACAATCAATTACTTCCATGTCATTAGCAGAGGTAGTAACAAAGTACATTTACTCCGTTACATTTTCTTGAGTAATTTTTTTGGGAAATTTGTACTTTTAAGAGTAGATTTAAATGTGGGTACTTTTACTCGAATACATTTCTAGTGAAATTACACTGGACGACTTTCCTCTCATTACTTTAATGCAATACATGTTAAAAAATGCATAGTTTATTCAAAGCGTACTTATCTGACCGTTGAATAATTTGTAGCAGTAAATGAAGAGATGTCTCATCGATCACAAGTTCAGTATGGCGTACCACAAGGCTCAGTACTAGGACCGCTGCTGTTCACTCTGTACATGCTACCCTTAGGAGATATCATTAGGAAACATGGCATTAGCTTTCGCTGTTATGCCGACGATACTCAGCTCTATATTTCTTCGAGGCCAGATGAAACTCACAAAATTAACATTTCTTTTTTTAATTTTTTTTTTTACAAATTTTCCATTTTTCTTGCAAACATGGTCATAACAGCCAGAAGATCAGGACAGGCAGCAAACAGCCATGGGAATAATCCAGGCAAACAAACAGGTTTCTTCCCCGATTGGTGCAACTTCCATTTTTATTTCTGATATTTTGGACCAATTTCCCAGGAAGTGACGATTTTGTTCTCTTGAACACATAGGATGGAAATAGTGCATAGTGCTTATGCGCTATTTTGCACACAAGTTAAATTTGCTTTAGATGGAAATATCTATTGAGGATACGTCTGGATAGCTTAAATCTGAAAGCCTTTTGCTGCAACAAGTGGGCAACATCGACCATGGATCATTCAAAAACGCATCCCTCTGGGCAAACACCATTACAAAAATTCTGAAATCCAGAACCGAAAAGGGAAAGTGACTGTGCCCGTAATAAAACACAAATTATTTTATAATTTATGTTTTCAACTAAAACAATAAAAAACTACTTTTTATGTGTTTTGGCCATTCATTTACACGACAACGGGGTTTTGGGGTCCTGAAAACTGAAACATTTGAAAATGTGTAAGTTTTTTAAAATTATACCCTAATCGTCTCTGTATAAACTATAAAAACGTAAATTTGTGAAAAAAGTGCATGTCATGTGCATGTGTATTACGTATTCAATCTACTGGCACATAGTGTTTCTTTACAAAGTGTCATCGCCAACTACTGGCCTCGTTTTTACGGATCCGTGAACTGGGATCGTATAGTAGTCTGTAAACGCGAAAAACATCGTTGTCATGTAAACATACCCTTAAACCATTAAAAATGGACTTTATTAGACTTTATATGTTATCCAGTAGATGTGCGATTTGAATGGAAAAGACTGACCAGCACATTATTCCACAGAAGAAAGAAAGTCATATGGGTTTGGAATGAAATGAGGGTGTGTGAATGAATAATTTTTAGTTTTTACATTTTTAGGCTAATCAATCCTATATAATAATAATAATCCTAATAACTCCCAGTCCTCTTTCAGCTACAGTGGTTATGAGAAGCATGGCATTTCTGATAAACTAGTTTCTCGTGCAAGATTAAATGTCATTTGTGTTTGTTAGCCTCATGTGACATCTCGCTGTGTGTGCATTGGATAGATGATGTAAGATCTAAAGAGCCATTTGTCCCGCACACAGTCTTCGTTTTCCTCCCCCACTCTTTTAGACATGCTAAGTTGCTCTGCCTCCAGGCAGCCTGTGTCTGGTAGCACTTAATATCCTCTCAGCAAAGAGCCCGATCTCAGCCCATTTTCACTGAGGTTGACACAAGCTCTTGAATGCCATACACTGGCTCTTGTAGCGCATGGAATTTGAAAATTCACGGGAAGATTATTGGGGGAAAACAAAAAAGGCAGCTGCTTTTGGCAGGCACGAATTCAATGTCATCCATAGCTCAGTCTCCCGGCCACAGCAGACCAATGAGAGGAGAGCGCTCTCAAGCTGAAAACACAACAATGAGAGGCTTTAGATTGACAGGGCTGATTACAATCAGAGGGTGGGGGGAAAGAGCTCATCTTTGTTTGCAGTCTACATCTGCAGAGCCCAGATAATTTGTAACCAGTATGGAGTACATTTATGCCGTATTCACTAGGTCAGGATCGAACACACTAACTCATTTTGTGTCGGTAAAGCATCTTTACCAGAAAAAGGCAGCATCTGTGTGCTGGGATCGCAACCAGATACTGGCGATGGATTATAATGTTTCATATCATCACATGTGTGCTCTTCATCGTTTGAGACGCTTCTGCGAGGGAATTAAACCAAATCAGACTCTGACTCAAACATATGTGTTCGAAGGCACTGTACCTGTCATTCACATGTAAACCTGGCATTTCTAAATTTCTAAAACCCCAAATATTATTTGTAAATTAAATCCACGCTATTATTATGAGTAAAGTGGCCACAAAGATTTTTTTTTTTTACGTTTTACATAACTTTTACAAGAAATTGACAAATAAGTGCAATCAGCTAAATAATAATAATAATAATAATAATAATTTGTAAACAAAACGCATGCTAATATCATGTGATTTATTTTTCTTTTGCCCCAAGTTTTTCATAACTTTCATAAGAAATTGAAAGTTAGAAAATAGCCTGAGTAAAGCCCACACGTCTAAAGAGTAAAATATATCCTCACCTTTATTCACAAGTGTAGTCTGTCATCTATGGTGCTTTCACATAATGTCCTGGGACGTGACATTTGACTTTAAGTCCCAAACAAAAATAGCATTTCATGATTAACCTGGCAGCTCAAAGCAGCTTGTTGACTTGAAACATTGCAGAGCGCAGTCTGAACTACAGAACATGATTATGTCATAACTAAAATAAGTGTTTGTGTTGATTGTTGACAGTACAGTAGTGGAATCTCAGCACTTAAAACTTAAATCAACCATGCATTTTGGGGTATTTTTGAAGCACAGATACTAACAGTCAGAAGCGAATTTACTGAACAGTTGCACCACTTTAGCACATTTATTTATCAACCACCCACTACTGCTTTACCAGGATCTATTAGCACTGAGAGTGTGCCATGCTATCAATAACACCGTGTCCTAAAAAGACATATACGATTACAAGTGATTTGTCTATCCACACCAGAACAAACCACACGACTACAAAACATGACAAATCGATCAAATATCGCAGCCAATCAGAAGAGCGTGTGGGCGGAGTCTCTGAGCAAACGCACTGCACTCACAACCAAATCAATCAAAAATCACAGCCAATCAGAAGATATTAGAAGATATAACCAATATCGATATTTATCATGATATATAATTTGATAATGCTGACAGCTTAAATTTACAGTAAAATTTAAATTACATTTACAGTAAAAAAAATCTTATATTTCATTAACTGAAAGAGTATTAATATAACAGTTCATAACAATTAGTGTCACATTCATATAAATTATAACATATGAATAGGCATGTGCCGGTATCAAATTTTCATGCTGCAATTAATTGATTGAGCTTTTATCATGGTATTCGGTATTATCACGGTATTTTAATTGCTATAATTATTAAAGGTTAAAAATGAACAAATAAATAAAATATAATTTGGTTTTCATTATAATAAATTATGACACAAGTAAAAATATAATACAAATGTAATATAGTGCACATATTTAGCAAAATACTCCTCTCTATAGCTAATTTTTCTAGTCAGCTACGTGTTGGTCATTAAATGGCTTTCCTGAGGTAAATGTAACGTTCTGTGACATAATCAGGGGCGTAGCACCAAATTTTGGGCCCTGGGTACAAACCATCTTGCTGGGGCCCCGTACCAAATACCATAATGATACCAATGGGTGGGGTATTGCATTTTTATAATAAAAACATTTAAAATGTAAACAAAATAAGCCACACTCTGATTAATATATTTTGTTTTATTGTCAAAAGTACAAGTTAATTGATGATTATTTGTCTGTTTAAAATAAATGCAGACTATAGAATCACAGGGTACACTAACCGCCAAACTAAACATTCAGTCTTTGAATTACGTTTTTAAATATAACATTTTCAATCATTAAAGGAGCTGTATGTAAGAAATCGATTTCAATTAATCATAAAATTGCCCTGATGTGTCACTAGACATTAAGAAATCATGTTCATTTCAAATACTTATATCACTGACAACAGTAGTATGGCTAGGATATTGTCATTTAAAAAGTGGACTTGCAGCCCTCAACTGATGTTGATGTTGTCATTTTGTGTTTTGGCCTGAGCGCCTCCCTCCACCTATCGACCAATCACGAAGTCAGTAGTGTTTCGGGATCCGGGTTGCCAGCTTTGCTCTAACCTAACCTACCCTAACTCTAGTCGGATAAAAATGTCTAACGTTACTAAATCAAAAAGACCTCGTTATAATTCAGAAATTCGTTGTGACAAAGTCCGAAATAAAACCAGAATTTGTATAGGAGATGCTTTTGAAAGATGGAGACGGCTGAAAACGGAGAAGAATTTGAACACAGACGCCAACGTTGCTAATTTTCTCCTAGACAGGTAAGATTCATCTATGCTTGTACTGGATGTCAATGGACATTTCATATATTCATGACAGTCGAACAAAGTTATGCGTGTTCAAGCAACGTAACGTTAGCTCACATGGACGTATGCATTTGCAATGCATTATAGGAGCCCGTTTCTCTGTCATTATGCTGAGACGCTGATGAAAACATTAGCACGACCATTATGGCAATTTGAAACGTAATTGAGACAAGCCTAACTTTACCTCAGAAAAAAATATTCGTCATTCGTTCTTCACGTATATCGTGGACTAAGTTACACATGCTGCAAGTTGACCTGTATGACCATTGCTAATGTAATTTAGTTACTCTAACAATATTTTCTGATGGGACTGAAAACAACCCTGTGATAGCCATTGGTGATATTGAATTTGTCCCGTGTTATAATTTCTGTGGCAAATGTTTATTCTGTTTTTAGCCTATAATATGACAAAAACTTTAGCACTTGTAAATCAAGGTTTTTTTTTTCGTATTGAAAATTAAGGAAGTATTATTTTGTTGTTTAAGTCTATATGTTTTTTTGTTTTCTTTTACTATTATCCTTTTTTTTTTCTCAGATTTTTTTTGAATTGTAATTGTATTTATATGTTCAAAATAAAGAAATCAAATCAAATTAAATATCAAATCAAAAACGCTTATCTCTTCAGCTATTATGGCCCCAGCACCTCAACAATTAGTAATTTTTTAAAATAAGTAATTACTCATCAAAATATCTCTCATAAAGCATAAACACAATTAACAGAAAAAAAAACTTACTGTGTACGTCTCTTCCTCACTTGCCATTGGAAGCTCATTGAAGCAGCCTACGTTTCTGCTGAATCCTGCAGCTTATCTGGCAACCTCGAGTCAGGGGGGAGGGGGAGGGGATACACGGCTCTACAGTATTTTTAAAGTGATTGCAGTACCAGTTTTGTCCACAATCCTACATACGGTACCTTTAAGATGTGCATTAAACTGAGAACAATACTGTACTTAAATGTAAGAGCGTGCGCAAACTAATTTAATGCGGTAAAAATAGGCGCTAACGATCTGTGTTTTTGCGGGTGTTAGATTTTGACAATGGAGGGAAATATACAGTGTTTTTATGTAAACTTCTGATTTTTGCAGTGTAAGGTTACGGTTAACGCCTTTAAATATTACATAAATGTATTATTATGTATTTTTATTAAACTTATTATAAATCAGCAGCAAAAAGTAATTCTTGAAAAAATCTGCACAGTAATTTTATCAAATCTACACGTTAATAAAAACAAATTGCTATTAGTACTCTTATAAAATTCAATCAGGCAATCATACATTTCTCAATTTTATATTTATATATTAATGTCAAGAATTTAGAAGTGTATTTATATAGCCGACGCTACACTAAACAGAAATAATACACAATTAAATTATGCTTATTTTAAATGTATTGAGCAGGCTAGGTATAAAAAATATAGGCTTTGAATAATCTTTCAGTGCGCAAAACCATGATAATATGAAACGCTTCAAAACATAGCGTGTATGCGCATCGCGGGTGCAGAATGATGTGCTCAAAGCGACATGGAGTCACAGCAAGTGTGCATTTAAAAGTTCACGGCGCAAAGCGAAGACGTCGAGCGCACAAATCCTTGTGTATATCTGTCCAACAGTTTATTGATCATTTGTTTCTTCACAGTTTTAAATTACAGTTATTGTGCGTTTGATGCCGATTCATAACGTTAGTCCTTGTGCTGTTTGTGATCTAACAGGCACACGGGTAGCGAGTCGTTTAAAAACAGCAACAAACTCCAACAAAATAAAGCCATTTTATGCAAATCCACAGCCTTTCTCTACAGATCAAGCATTATAATGTTAATATCATATTGGAGAGAGTTTTACCGTGCATCCTGCTGTAACCGGCAGAGGCGCGCGCGCTGTTTGAATAACGTTAGCTGCGACTGAATGGAGAATGACTGACAGTCGCAGAGGAGGGAAAACGAGTTTCCGTAAACTTTAATGATGTAAATAGACGTCTGTCCCTCACATTAAGCTATGGAATGGCTTCAGATGACTTTGTCACCCAAACTGACGTGAAAAAAGCGCGAGGCGCCGAAAAGCGTGCTGTTCGCAAAAGCGTGCTGCCGCATGCACACAGCGCTTCTACATGTGGGGATTGTTTACATCACAGTGTGCACGTGTTTCGCGCAGCATATAGTGTTTGTTTAAGCGGTTGATGGAAAATAAGCTAATGCGCGTTCTATAAATATAAATTCTGATCTATTATTTTTCACGGTATTTTGAAGTGCCCGCGATAACAATATCGTGCATATTCATGTCTACATATGAACCACAGTTCTTGTATCCTTGTTACACTACTAGCGTAGTGCATTATATCTTAGTGTCTAGCCAGGTCTAGCCAGTCTGCTCGAGTCCAGTAGCATCTGTTAAAAAATTCAATTCAAGTTAATCAACTGGAATTTTAACAAACAGTAGTATGCCATTTCAATATGACCTGCTTCCACATTTCTTCCTTGATCATCCTCCCTTGGTCTTTCCCGTGCCACATTAAGCCCACTAAAATGATGTGCATTGGCGTCTCTCTCTATATACTGTGTGGCATCTCTCTAATATAGGCATGGCGTCTCTCTAGGCATAGAAAGCGGAGTCAGTTATTTGGAGGTATTTACGAAAGCCAGTGTTCAACAGGTTCTAAGTTTGTTTCAAGTGACTAAATGAGACCACATGTTCTCTCTCATAAGATTATCAATACCATAGACTATATAGTGTTTCTTGAGTAAAGAAAATGCTGTACTTATTCAAACAACCAGTTATTTTTTTTACTCTTGCATTGCAAACAAGCAGAGACGGTTATAAGGTTTGACTGACAGCTTAAAGAGCCAATGAAATTACGAGGTTCAGTCGAATAAATCACTCTTTCTGCAAAACATTAAACAAGTTCAGGTAGTTTAAACACTGTTGGCAAATCTCATGAACTCTTTTTGCAAAACTCTAAACACATTCTCACTCACTTAAACACATTTTGCACTGTGATGCATTTATGTTATGTTTCATGCAGGCAAAAGTTAAACAACACACAACGACTTAAAATTGTTCACACTTATTTCTAATGATGAGACCAAACCAACTGTACATAATACAAGTTAGTTCAGAGTGCCAACATTGACTCTGAATGTTGATCCCAACAACGGATGGAAACAATATAAGAGGGAGAGGAGGAAGAGTGTGTGTATTACAGTTTTTTTTCAATTGCTAACAAGCATTGTTCAATACTGAAACCACATTTTCAAAACTCCTCACACATTCAGCGACACACAAGTGTATACGGACCAAACTGTGAATAATGTTTCATTGCTTTCAGACAAAATGCATTCAATCACCACATTTTTCAAAATCCACAAACACTTTTGTCATTCATACTCCACAAACTGCAAACAACTATATATTTGCAGGATATGCATGTTAACACACTGCTTTCAAAACTGATAAAAGCACATTCAAATCAGAATGATGGCAAATTTCAAGCATTTCTGCAGTAATTATTTTGAAATATAGAAAATCTTAGCAGAAAATGAAATAATAATCATTCCAAGCTAATTGCAATTTCAGCTCAAAGCCAACCCAGGTGTCCTGCTTTAGTCTCATTACCATGTTTTAGTAAAAGGGGATCGCTTGGAACTGATTTTGTTTGGAAATATGGTTAGTGGGGAAAGAGGAGTGGAACGAGGGAGAGAGCGTGGAGGACAAAGGAGAAGACCAAGAGCGGTGATATCTGATGAAATAAGGGCCACAGTTATTGACCATGTTGTGAACCATGGTCTCACTTTAAGAGAGGCCGGTCTAACCAAATCTGCACCGCTCAACAGTTGCGTCAATAGTACGAATTTTAACGAACAAAACAACAGGTGAGATGATATATATTACAGTACAATACAGTATGTCTAAATTTTGAAACCTATTACAATACAGTAATTGTTGTGTTTTAGGATCCAAAGGTTGCTAAAAGGGATTACGTTTATCTATAAAACGGTAAAAGGGAAATTATACAGATATATTTATGATATGAAAGATTCGTAAATAGTTAACATTTTGTAGCTGTAAAAATCGTAATAATGTTACGTTTAAATGTTGCAGATGCGTCCATATCATATGTACAAAAAGTATGTTTTCTATCTTTGAAAATTACATATGAATACCTACGTATTAACAATGAGACCAGGCTGGACAGACAATATCACTTTTAGAAATGTGATTATGGTCAGCACAACGACAATTGCCAGAGTCCTAGAGAAACATAAAATAAGGATGAAGCAATTGTACACTGTACCCTTTGAGAGAAACAGTGAACGAGTGAAAGAACTCCGGGATCGGGATGTCCAGGTTAGAAACCGGGTACATGCACATGCGGTTATGCATACTGTAAATTACTGTAAAACTGTCTGTAATTTAGAGGGTAATGGAGATAGAAGCCTTTTATCTTCGTGGATGAAGCCGGATTCGACTTGGCAAAAACACGACGCAGGGGAAGAAATGTGATTGGACAGAGAGCAACCGTGGATGTCCCGGGCCAGAGAGAGCTAACACCACGATGTGTGCAGCGCTGTCCAACGATGCTTTGCTGTTACACAAACCACTCATCGGCCCCGACAATACAGAGAGGCGTATTTCTTTTCTGAATGACCTGCATAATCAACTTGCCAGCAGAGGAGAGAAGGCGAGGGGCATCAAACCTTCGCCGTTGTGTGGGATAATGTGGCGTTCCAGCTCTCTGTGCATTCACAGACTGGATCGCTGCACATCCCAGGACGTCAGTATTATTCCTGCCTCATACTCCCCCTTCCTAAACCCCATAGAGGAGTGTTTCTCTGCATGGAGGTGGAGGTTATGACCACCAGATGACTTTACTGGAGGACATCTCTCCTGAAGACTGCCAGGGTTGGATTAGACATTCCAGAAGATACTTTCCGAGATGCATTGCCAGAGAAGACATCAGATGTGATGTTGATGAGAACGTGTGGCCTAATGCAAGAGAGAGGGAGGACGAGAACCTTCACAGGACTTTACAATCAGTGATTAGACTACACGTGTTGTTGATGTGTTGACTTTCTTTTTTCTTTTTTCACCTATTTACAGTATTTTCACAAATAAAGTACTATATTCAAAGAAAACAAATAATTTCTGATTCATTCTTGTTACATACGTATGCTTTAGACCATTCAATAAATTAAAAATCTGTTATTCTATAATGAAATACTGTTTAAGTGAAAATTCATTCAAACTTTAAAAATAAAAGTTCATAATGCTCCCTGTTGCTAGCGTTGTTTAGGTCGGTGTGTTTGCATGTTTTCTGAATGAGAATTTGTTGCCAGTGATTGGTGGAGCGATTTCATTTTGAGACGTGTATGAAGTGTTTTGTTGGTCTGAGTGAATTCGCTGAAGTTGAAGTTAGATTCACTGTTTGGCCAAAATGAATGTTGGTAATGTAGACTGAATGAAGAGTTTTGAAAATGTGGTCTCAGTATTGAACAATGCTTGTTAGCACTTGGAAAAACTGTAAGAGAATTATGAGGAGAAAGAGGAGGATGAGCATGTTGTCAAGGCTGGATCTGGCTTTAGGGGTTTGTACAGTGTTGTGGACAATGTCCTCAGGCCGAACCCAACATGAAGACATGATCCTGAATCAGAATCAATCCCTCTCACTGACTTTGATTTTGCATGTCGCAAAACTCTTCTGAATGCACTGTAACATGCTTTTCATTTTGAGTTTTTTTACTTTTGCTGTTGGGTCGCTGTATTTTCACAGTACACAAGTGCTGAATATACAGACATTCAATACAATACTACACTTGCAGTGCATACAGTATACAATTTATTCACCTTACTACTGTAAGTGGTCATTACTATACTTTTTCACGTAATTGCAAAATTTGTTTACTTTGTTACCATATACTTTTTTTCTGTAACTGCATGCTCTGGATGCAGTGTCTAATGAATGATCTGTAGTGTTTATAAAATTGTGTGTATGATCTGAAAGCATTGTTTGATTTTGAGCAGATAAAATGGTTTTGAGGCGATTGTTAGATTTTTCCAGAAGAGTCACAGGTTCTGGGAATGTGGTTTGAAAATGTGGTTTTGTGTTTAAGGTTTTGAAGAAAGTGCTGGTTTCAAGAAATGAGGGTTCCAAAACCCACAGACAGACATCAATAAACATTACTTGAAGAGATGTGGGAACTGAAACATAGCGAACCCCAGTATATAGTCTTTGGATTACAGCTGGTTGGTTAACAGGGCTTTGGCTGCAGAATTGCAGGGTTTTAACAGTGATTTAAATCTGATCCTGTTTTTGAACTCATCGAGACTTGGTCAAAGAAATAACACAATGCATTTCCATTTCCATTTACCAGATGCTTTTATCCAGAGTGACTTACAAATGAGGAATACAACAGGCGATTCATCACAAAGAGCCAATAAACACGAGAAGAGCTGGTAATACAAAGTCCCAGACATCGTTTGGAATAGTACAAGCGAGAATAGAGAGAGATTAAGGAATAGCGAAAGCATATAGGGGAAGATTTTTTTGTTTTTTATCTGACGGAAGAGATGAGTTTTCAGTTGTTTCTTGAATATAGTCAGGGATAAATGAGAAAGGGTCTAAAAATGTACAAGTGGCATAAGACTATAGTCACTTTAGCCCTCATAATATGTGTTGAATCATTTACAAAGATCACTAAGAACATTGTGAATTGGTGCAAAACTACTACTGCAACTACTACTATTTTCTCCCAATAGCAACTGAAACTTTTTTTTTTTGAATGAACAACTCTTTTAATAATGAATTATTCTCATACATGTTTATCTCTATATAGACATTGTGTTATTGAAGTGGAAATAAATGAGCGTTGACTTGTTAAATAGGAATGAATGCACTGGAAGATGTTTTACTACAAACAATCCTGCTTTATCTAAAAATAAACAGCATGGGTTCCCAGGATGATTGTAAACTTTTTTTGTGTGTGTGGAAAAGAGGGATACCCAATTTTTTGCTCTTTTTTTTCCTTTCCTATTTCTTTTTCAAAAAACCTTCAAAGCTGAAGTTGTTCAAAGGGCCGGGGTTTGGGAGGAGGACCAGACAGGGCTGTTTTTAATTCATCCTTCTTAATTAACAGTCTGGGCAGCAGCTCCCGAACACTGAGGCTTGACTCACTGTTTTCTCTTATTTTCCCTAAACAGAGCAAGGGTTCAGCATGAGAACGAGTGCTGGGAAGAGAGGGTGTTTAACACACTTCCTCATGCATCTCTGCCACCTTTATTCAGCTCCTCTTTTCAACATTTTGCTATAATACAGGTTTTTTTTTTTCAACTGCTTACACACAAAATCCTTACTTGTCACACAATTTCTGAAACCTGACACTCAAACACCAGAACCACACACCAAATCTGCAAAACCATACACTAATTCTCGGCCTTCGACTCAGTTTTCAATTTCACAAAGCACTTTTTGCAAACCACACCACTCTAAAAATATAACAAAATGTCAAAACACCACAGTAATTCATCAGTTCCTCACACACACACTCACACACACACACACACTCCTCACACACTCACACACACTCCTTATATGTGCAAACACTCATTGCATTACTGAACACCAGCCAATCATGGCTTTAGAATAGGCCTATAAACAGGTCAAAGGTCGAGTTATAGGTCTTTCGGACTGTGTAATACTGTATTCACAACCACAAATGCTTACAGTGAAAAATACAAATAGTTTGGTTTCAATCTTGCTTTCGTGTTTACTGGGAATTTTTCAACATCTTTTTGACAATTGCTTTCAATCTTACAGAAATGTACATAGAAGCTCATGAAAGAAGAGATTTAGGTGTTGAATAACTGTGTGTGTATATGATATATCCAAAAATATAATATCATGGCAAAGGTGTTTGCAACGTAAGACAAATGTTTGCTTTTGAGATGTTTGTGATATTTTGAATGCAGTGTTTCGTTTAGCAAGAGATGAGAGGCATTTTGCATTTTGTGTGTGCAATTCTTGTGTGTAACGTTGTGAAAAAAAAGAGGCAAAATTTTGAAAAAGTGTGTAAGTAGTTGAAAAAGAAAAGAAAACTGTAAACAGAATCCAAACACACTGTAGTTGTTTAGATTTTAAGGGTTGCTAAAAGTTTTTTTTAAGAGAGAATATCAAAAAAGTTTTTTTATGGTGTATTCAAACTCAAACTCAAGCTCGGTTCTCTTAATTGGTTCTTTTGGTCTGGACCCAAAAAGAAAGTCATGCATTTCACTTTTATTGGCTATTAAAAGTATTTTTATTTATTTATTTTGTTTTATCTTTAGGTCTGGTGTTAAAATTGAGCTTGTATCATTTTTCTTTTTGAGTCCAGGCCAAAAGAACAGAACTCCAACCTTTGAAGTGACTGTTATGAAAGTGAACCAAGAAACACACTTACTATTACAGTTTTTTCAACTGCTTACACACATTTTCAAAACTATGCCTTTTTTTTTCAAAACTTTACACACAAATCCAAGAATTGCACACACAAAATGCAAAATGCCTCTCATCACTTGCTAAACGAAACTGCATTCAAAATATCACAAACATCTCAAAATCAAACTTTTGGCTGTTGTTCAGTAAAGCAATGAGTGTTTGCACATGTGAGGAGTGTGTGTGTGTGTGTGTGTGTGTGTGTGAGGAGTGTGTGTGAGGAACTGATGAATTACTGTGGTGTTTTGACAGGTTGTGTTTGAAAAAGGAAATCAAGAGACTTCCTTTTAGATTTTTGTGTGTTACATAGTAGAGAATTGTGTGTTGTGGTTTGCAAAAAGTGTTTTATGAAATTGAAAACTGAGTCAAAGGCAGAACATTAGTGTATGGTTTTGCAGATTTGGTGTTTGTTTCTGGTGTTTGAGTGTCAGGTTTCAGAAATTGTGTGACAAGTAAGGATTTTGTGTGTAAGCAGTTGAAAAAAACTGTAACCATTTTTTTCAGCTTCCCCTTTTCCCAGATGTACCATTTTGTGTGTTTCCGTCCTTGACACTGTGGCAATAGTGAGTCTCTCGGCTAGTTTAATTCTGCCGTCAGACTGTAATTAGAATAAACGTCTTCTGATGGGAGACGGTTCTGACAGGCATGACTTCACTGGTTCCCATGCTGTGGATACATCAGTCTTCTACATCAGCTGAGCTTTCACCTGTGATCAGCGCTCAACATCTCAACATCTCACTGATTGGCAGCACTAATTACAGCGAGCCGCCAGCTCTCCATGTTCGCACCAAACCCCGTGCTCTGACCTGACATGCCTTTCCCGTTCAGAGCCTGACGGATGTGTTTAAACATCGATCCGGTCACTATGTGGAGAGCAGTCTATACTGAAGGTGTAATAGGGACTGTGGCCACACATTTATGGTGATTACTTTCTGGCAAGGATTGCAAAAGTGATTTCATGCAGAATTTTTATTGTCAATTTTTTTGCTTTTTAGGATATTATCTTTCATGTAGTGTGCATTAGAGCTTTTTGTGAATGTAAAAGGTCTGCAAAGTTTTGAAGATCAAACTGTAAAAGCGTTTGCTTTCTGACCAATCAGAGCAGACTGAGCCATCTGACCAATCAGATCAGAGCAGCTCTCAGAGAGGCGGGGTTTAAAACAATAATGTTCTAGGTTCATGTCGAATTCTATCAACCGCATTTGTGACACAATATGGATTATTAAAGAAAACTATTTTGACTCACCTGATCAACAACAAAGTTAGTAGCAGCTGCGCCTATGCTGGCAACATTTACATCATATCTCACTGTCTGTGAGATGGAGTGGAATGCAAACCACCAAATATAACAAATATTCACTTTTTCCATGTTTCTAATCAGTGATTCTAATTGCAATCTCTTGCAACATTCTGCTCTTTCTTTGTGTCTTCACATTATGCAATAAACTTTAAATAGCAGTGTTTAATCACTTGGGGAAGATACAATTAAAGGCAAACAAAATCAGTTTGTCATATACCTTGCATCATTAGTTTCTTACAGCTCTCTAGAAACTGCACACCTTTATCTTTTAGTTTCCACACTTTCATTTATCTCCTTTCAGTAAGCCAGTGGTTTCCATCAGTCAGCATTCCCTGCTGGTTTAGTTGATGACAGCAGAAAGCTTCACTATAGCAATTTTTCGTACTTATAAATGTTTAGTTCAGTGTCCACATCAGCAGCAAAATTTGCCATTCATTTCATCGTCAAATTAACTAATTTTAAGCGACTGTGCAATTGCTGCTGAAATTAATGCAGGAAAAAAATTAATTATTGCAATATGATTTTTCAAGGCAACAACATAAAACCACAGCTACCATTGTCTTTGTAGTCGGTAACATGAGAATAACATTCTTAAGACATAATATAAGGCTTTCAGTGGTGTAAGTCCTTGTATGTAAAGAGAGAGACCAACAGTCAAATATACATGTTATATACAAATAAATAAATTCAGTGGTGTGATTGACTAATCAGAAAGTATTCCAGAGAATCATGTAAATCGACATTAAGGATTTATTTGATAAATTCAGAAGAAACAATATCTGTAATTCATTTGGATTCTTTTCCTGCTTGTATTCAAATGTTGTGCTTCCAGTCTTCTTCAGCAAGAGAATATATATGAATGTGAAAGTTGAATTTTTTCTCTGGCTATGAGCTCCTTATATATTAGGTGCCTAATGTAGCGTGTCCGAGGCTCTCAGTGTGTGTGCAGCGCTAGAACAGAATAGTAGGAGGCAAATGGAGATGCCATCACTCAATCTCACAAGTGATTAGACCGCCAGAGACTGTGCTTTGCTCTCAGCTGATTTCTCTCACCCTTAGGGAGAATGTTATAGTGTTTTGTCTTATTATCAGAAGAGGGAGAGGAAATGATCACCCCATTATGAACTCATTTGGGTTGTAAATTCACTCAAAAATCAATCAATCAATCAATCAATCAATCAATCAATCAATCAATCAATCAATTGGGGCCTGTTATCATGTAGACTTTTATTACTGTAGATTTGATCCCAGCCAGTGATGTTAGCAAGCCTTTGAGATCTGATTGTATGTCATGTGTGTCTTAACTTCTTAGGTACAAAGAACAGAGAATCTGTAATGGAAATGGTTGAGTTTCAATCAATTCATAGTTTTCACGTGATATCACACCCTACACCTGCTTAGACAGCTGGGTAAAAGTGACAGTGTAGAACGATTTACCCAATGCTAATTTGTATTTATTTTTGCTCAACTTTGGCATAGATAAAGACGCTCAGGACCTTGTTACCCTGCTGGCTTTTTGAATTAAGTGGCGCTCCGATTACAAACAATTGAAAATATATGCTGGCATCAGGAAATATGCTTTGGTAGACACACAGTTGTAATCAAGTATCAGTGGAGGTGGTGAGGACTTCATTTACAACATTAGGTCTTAACTAGATGTACCGCAGGGCGGTACAAAATATGACCGCCGCTCAGGCCTGCACTGGCTTTCCACAAAAATAAATGACGTGGAGCAATTTGGCTGTATTGCGTGTTTATGTATATACCTAAAAAAAGTAGTAGTATGTGCATGTCTGTGTGTGTGTTTGTGTATGTGTGTGTCTGTGTGTGTGTCTGTGCGTGTATGTGTGCGTGCGTACATGTGTGTGCGCGTGTGTGTTTGTGTGTGTGTGTCTGTGCATGTGGATTTGTATGTGTGTGTATGGGTGTGTGTCTGTGCGTGTGGATGTCAGTGTGTGTGACAGTATCATCCTAAACCAGCAACCCTTCGCTCAACACCACCATCTACAGGCCGATGAGTGTACAGTCACTAAATGTGCAAATAAATGAATTTATTTTATACCCCCCCATGGATGAAATTATACGAAACTTAGCAGAGGATACCCCCAGAGGATGTCAAGTTAATCATACACATGAAATATGGTGCAGTTCTGAACATCTCCACTGAAGAAAGGGGCGATTAAAGTAGAATAATATTGCATTTTCATTTTTTATGGGAGGGGCGTAAATCACAAATGAGTGATTATGGGCTAGGTTGATGTGGGCCCTTAAGACCAACATACCATAAAAATTTCTTCATCCTCGGTGCCACGGTTCAGGTAGTTATGTAGGAAAAACTGCATTTTTGGGGTTTGGGGGGGCCCCGCTCGGGGGGGGGGAGTGGCCCCCGGGGACCAAACGAAATATTTCCGTAAAAGTCTAGTGGGGCTACATGCCCACAAAATTTCATGTTCCCCCGTGTTTCGGTGTCCCTGGTATCGTTGACGAAAAATTCAGTAGATGACGGAAAAAAAAAAAAAAAAAAACTTTGACAATCGATTATGGGCTAGATTGATGTGGGCCCTTAAGACCAACATACCATAAAAAATTGGTCATCCTCGGTGCCACGGTTCAGGTAGTTATGTAGGAAAAACTGCATTTTTGGGGTTTGGGGGGCCCCAGCTCGGGGGGGGGAGTGGCCCCCGGGGACCAAACGAAATTTTTCCGTAAAAGTCTAGTGGGGCTACATGCCCACCAAATTTCATGTTCCCCGGTGCTTCGGTGTCCCTGGTATCGTTGACGAAAAATTCAGTAGGTGACAAAAAAAACAAAAAAAAAAACCTTTGACAATCCCTATATGACCGCTTTCGCTAGCTACACTAGCGGCGGTCATAATAATTCCATATAATAGGTGTGTTTACATGGTAATAATGTCTCAGAAACTTTTGGAGGGTGCTGAAAATAAAGATCTAAATTAAGAACCATTTGTGCGAAACATTATATTGTTTCTTCAATATGATCCTCTTGTGATGTCTGACACTGACATTGACTGGCAGTAGAAGAAGGTTAAACGTGTTACTGTAAGTGGGGGGAAAATGCACAGATAACATTCATCCGTCGCATTTGAGACAGTCATTAATAGGTTAAGTTTATGCACATGCAAATTATTTCTTTATAATTGCAGTGTCTGCAGAGCTGCAGTATCATGCTCAACCAGACCTTTGTAAATTAGTAAGTTATTCATTACAAAGCGGTTAATGTTTCAGCAAGATTAAGTAGATCCTAATTGTAGTTTTTTAATGTTGTAAATCTAATTTAGAGAGCTGAACTTCTTGCAAGATGTGTTATTTATGATAGGGGTGATTTCATAAACTCCATGGTGGTTTTATGCGACCTTGATATTTAACTTTTCTAATGGCCTAGTTCAGAGCAGTATTAATTACTGTATATTTTAATCAGTTTTTGTCTTGTCATGTTTAATTTGAGGGAAAGATTTTGAGTGTAATATGGTAGCCAGTGCACAAAGGAGAACTGATCTAGTGGGATTAGTCTTTTGCCTTGCACATATTCTGATACGCTTGTAAACACGATCCGGTCTTTAAAGCAAGGCAAGGTTTTGCAGTTGACATTATTGCTAATAGTACATATATCATTCTGCTTTACCTAGTTAGCCATGCCAGTTCACCAGTGCACAGTTGTAAAGCTGTGATGGTGGTCGGTTAGCTGTGTTTTGGTCAAGGTGGGGTTGAGTGGCTGGAGTTAATTAAGCCTATTATTCACACAAATAATGCACAATGCAAAATATATGCTTGTAATGAGATTCAAACTTTAAAAGTATATTAAAATTTAAACAATGGGAATTGAGAGGGAAGAGCCAAGGTGGAGCCAGACTGAGGTGGAGCTGATGGAGGTGGAGATCCAGGCGGAGCCGAAGATCTGGGGTGACACTGAAGGACTAGAGGGTTGAGGCGTAACCGCAGGCTCGTGGGACGGCGAAGACGGGGGCTCAGTCAAGTCAAGTCACCTTCATTTATATAGTGCTTTTTACAATACAGATTGTTTCAAAGCAGCTTTACAGTGATAACAGGAAAATCTAGCAGATCTAGAAGAAAATAGTGTCATAGTCCAGCATAGTAAGTTCAGTGATGGTTCATTTTTGTTGTAAAAAATTATTCATTTAGTTCATTTATATATATATAGCCGCTCTGGAGAAATAATGGTGTCAATGCAGGCAGATCAGTAATATTGCTGAATATTAAGTGTCCCCAACTAAGCAAGCCAAAAGCTCAGCAGACCAGGCTGGAGCCAGAGGAAAGGAAGAGCCCGGTGGAGTCAAAGGGCTGGAGGGATGAGGCAGAGCCGGAGGACCAGAGGTGATTGGTGCAACCACAGTTGAATGACGGATCACGGTGAAGCCGAGGGAGCATTGAGCCGAGGTGGAGCCGAGGGAGCATTGAGCCGATGGGTCGGAAGGCTGAGGTGGAGCCGAGGGAGCATTGAGCCGAGGTGGAGCGGATGGGTCGGAAGGCTGAGGTGGAGTCGAGGGAGCATTGAGCCGAGGTGGAGCGGATGGGTCGGAAGGCTGAGGTGGAGCCGAGGGAGCATTGAGCTGAGGTGGAGCCAATGGGTCGGAAGGCTGAGGTGGAGCCGAGGGAGCATTGAGCTGAGGTGGAGCCAATGGGTCGGAAGGCTGAGGTGGAGCCGAGGGAGCATTGAGCTGAGGTGGAGCCAATGGGTCGGAAGGCTGAGGTGGAGCCGAGGGAGCATTGAGCCGATGGGTCGGAAGGCTGAGGTGGAGCCGAGGGAGCATTGAGCCGAGGTGGAGCGGATGGGTCGGAAGGCTGAGGTGGAGCCGAGGGAGCATTGAGCTGAGGTGGAGCCAATGGGTCGGAAGGCTGAGGTGGAGCCGAGGGAGAATTGAGCCGATGGGTCGGAAGGCTGAGGTGGAGCCGAGGGAGCATTGAGCCGAGGTGGAGCCAATGGGTCGGAAGGCTGAGGTGGAGCCGAGGGAGCATTGAGCCGAGGTGGAGCAGAGGGAGCATTGAGCCGATGGGTCGGAAGGCTGAGATGGAGCCGAGGGAGCATTGAGCCGAGGTGGAGCGGATGGGTCGGAAGACTGAGGTGGAGCTGAGGGATCCACACTCCAAGGCAGAGCTGACGACTGGGAGCCCAAGGCGGATTCGGGCAGCATGGCGGAACCACTGGATGAGCTGAGGGGTTGAAGGGAGACAGAGGAATAGGCTGTCTTTGGAAACGGAGGAGGGAGAGGGAGGCTGGATGGGACCATCCATGATAAAGGAGGCTTCATGACTGGACAACAAAGACTTGGAGCCAAGTTTGACCAGCAACGACTTGGAGTCGGGCGTGACCAGCAATGACTTGGAGAACCTGGACGACTTGAATGACTTGGAACTGGGCAGAGCCAATGGAGACAAAAACTATTTGGGACGACTTAAAGGGGATGTTTAAAGCTATTTCATGCATTCTGACTTATTTACACTGTTAAAGAGTTGGACTCTAATGCTAAACATGGCCCAAGTTCCAAAAAATTAGTTGGACATATGACGGAGTATTTCTGTGCCAAATACACTCCTTCAGGAATCGTATAAGTTTCAGAAAGTTTCGTTAAGTGCATATAATGTACAACACAAACGTATAGTGAATCAAAAGGTATCCAGCCAGGGATAATGCAATGATGTATTGTGCGTGACTCTTAAGCTCCGGCCACAGCACGCCTCCGAGCTCGGCTGTTTTCGGAAAGAATCGGTACAGCGTATCTTTCTTTTATAAATCTGATAATACTAAAGACTCTTTGGAGATATGAAGGATGCAATACTACTCTACAGGTACTCAAGAGTAACGTGATATTGGCAGAAACCTTTTGGCAGAAGATTGTGTGTGTCCTTCAAAAACTACAATTAGGACCTCCTTGATCTTACTGAGACATAACCCACTTTGAAATTAATAACTTTCAAAGGTCTGGTTGAACATTATACAGCAGCTCAATAAACAAATAATTTGCTTGTTCATAAACTTAACCTATTAATGAGTTGGCAGGCTTTGGCACTGGCTCTGGGTTTGTGGCGGGCGGAAGTAGTGAGGAAAGACCACAATCAATTCTATATATTTTTTGGAATAGCTGCCTCGTGTGAACGTAACTAAATAAAGAGATGGAGCTTTAGACATCAAAAAGTCATGATCAACAGTTTTGAAGTCCAAGCTAACCTACAAATTAAATGTCAACTGATGTGGACCTTGCTGAGCTGATGAACCATTTTGACCAGAAACAAACCAGATACCAGTGTTGTAACCCCTCAGAATCTACTCATGCACTGGTCCGTTACACGCACCCCCCTAAATCACACTTCTATCTGGGTCACGCGGCACTAATGTACCCGGGCCGACTCGCACCCGCCCCGAGGCCAGGGGAGCGTGCTTTACAGCGCTTTACTAACTGGCCTCCATTACACCGGCTTGAACCAGTTAGATACCAGAACATGTTCTACAATAAACCTACAAACAAAAACTGGTTTGAGCTGGATTATCTACCAGGAATGAACAACTGTTATTTCAAATGTACCTTGCTGTACAAGTAATTTTATTTTGTTTGCATTGGCTAATCTAATAAATATTTAGATTTTAAAGCTTTTTTTAAACCAACATTTACACTTTCTGTACTATAGTGTTATTTAGGGCTAGTGTTTTTTTTACCTACGCTACCTTTTTCAAACCTATGCTGGCCCAGCAGAATCTCATGCCGGGAACCAGCCCAAAAAAAAAAAAAAAACGGTAACACTTTACAATAAGCTTCATTAGTTAACATTAGTTAACTACCTTAGTTAACATGACCTAAGAATGAACAATACTTCTACAGCATTTATTAATCTTAGTTAATATTAATTTTAACATTTACTAATACGTTGTTAAAATCAATGGTTATATTTGTTAACATTAGTTAATGCACTGTGAACTAACATGAACAAACAATGAACAGCGTTATTTTTTTAACTAACATTAAGGAATATTAATTTTTCGAAGTGCTTTACTCTTCTTCAGTATGTATGAAACTGATTTTTTGCACACACACAAAAAAAAAAGAAAAAAAACTTGCAAGGAACTGGGCCACCTTCAGGTTAACACACCATCTTCATACACCATACACACTCTTTTAAAATGACAATGACTTTATAATAAATGATGAATGGATGCATGAAAACAATGAATATTTAACAGAAAAAAATCTGCAATAACTAAGATAACAAATGAAACATTATTGGTCCATTCAACATCAACAAAGGCAGTACAAAATAAAGAGATTATTTCATCCCAGCTTTTACAGCATTGACTGTGAAAAGCCATGAAAAAGATTTGTCAAAACCAAAAAATGACAGAAACAAAGAAACTATAAGAAACTAAATGACAGACCAATTCAAAATACTAATTAATACAACATGCAGAAATGTGACAGACGCTCTGCTCTTACTGATGTTAAATCCTCATCCGTTTCTTCCTCATTTGTCCTCTGTAGTGCCATCATAATTCTACAGGCCAATTCATTAGAAGAACTAACAGAGAAAAGAATAGATTAGATACTCTGCACCTGTCGGTTTTACACATTTCACATAAATATATTTTACTAGGCATGTGTGTGTAACATCAAGATACAGTTGAAATGATTTGAATAAATGCCTTAGCTAACAATGCATATCCTGGCCTACCATGTGCAAAACACTGATAAGAGCATAAACCCGTGTGTGTTTGTGTGTGTGTGTGTGTGTGTGTGTGTGTGTGTTTGGACACATTTATTTATCTAAACAACATTTAGGACTGATCGGCAATGGCTAGTCGCAGCTTAAAAAATGTATTTGACGAAGGCTAAATGTCAGTATAGAACAAATGTCACAGATATGTGGCGTGCACCGACATTAAGGCTTAACATTTTGGTTTAGGGCAGTACAAATAATAATGTTAATAATAATAATCCATACTTTTTTTTTTTTTTAAAGTGCCAGTTGAATTTTGGCTCTTAGTTATTAGGCTTCCAGGCTTGTCTCTGAAGTAATGCTTTATTGAAACAGATTTATTGTAGTTTGCGCTGTGCCTGAAGTGGATTCCCTCCAGCACATCTGTCAGTGGTTCAGACGACTCCTAACGTCTCGTCCTGATCAACCCCCCACCAGACTACATTTAACATGCCAATTGGATCCACAAGCACAAGCTATTATATCACAGCGGTGGTGAATGTGGGCCACGGGGAATATCACAATATGGAAATCTGCAATGTAACCTCTAGGCTGAATCATATGGACATCAGTTAAAATATCAAATAATTGAGGAACAGACTTCCAATGAAATAGCATTTGTGATTGCATTCTGAATTGAAAGGTTTGTATGGACTATTTTAGATAATTTATGACTGTGAGCATGCATTTAATAATTAAATTTTATCATCAGATTTTGGTACATAAATAATTAGTTGTTATATTTGACAATCAGAACTAGTTTAATAACGCAGATGAATGATCATTTCTGGACAGAATCCACCAGGGCATCTATTAATCCACGAACAGGTCAGAGGAAACCATTATAATCACGCTTCTCGTCTCATATACATAATCACTCAAATTGTGAAATCTGAGCACCTAAAAACTAGAAATTGCTTATTTATATATGATTTTTAATGATCAAAGCTTTAATGTTTGTGCACCCAAACTCTTTCTTCTGCTCCTTTTTAAAATGTATTTAGCAATGTCATAACAGGAGAAAATGATAAATAATAATAACAATTAAACTAACTTAACCATAAAATGAAATTTTGACAAGCACCAAATAATTATTTGACACAAGACATAAAGCACACATTATAATCTATAATACTTTATTTTTTTTTAAATCAGATAACATATGGCAATCATGCTTTTATATAACACCATCTAAAGACATTTATTATATATATATTTTCTTTACATATAATATTTTACATTAGGCCCAAACAGTTAGAAATATACAAAACAATATTTTGCTCGACTAGACATATTATCTATTGTCTTATAATCTTCCATCATTGTTATTCATTTGTTATTACTATTCTTTTTTACATTTCATAAAGATATGTGCTTTAGTTTCTGAGATCGATGCATTATTGCAGTAAACAGCAAATAATATAAGGTTCTTCAACAAGACAAAAACCTCAAAACGGACATCCACAGGTACTTTTACACGGTACAGTTTTACAACATTGTTTCAGAGAGAAATCTGATGAATGCTAAATTTATACAATTTCACCAAAAAAAAAAGAAAAAAGACAAAAAAAAAAGAAAAACTCTTATTGATTGCACATTTTCATCAGACGTCTTGCAGAGAATAAATCGACTAATTAATCCAGATGTCTGTCACATGTAGCTGCCGTAGAAGCAGACTAACAGTGCTCAGATTCGGAGACCTTTGTGGCTTGTGAACTTAAAGCTTTGTGCTTTTCACCAGTGGCATTTCAAAATAAAACAGTGGAAATAAAACACTCGCTTCTCTCTGTCTCTCACATGCACACACACACACACACACACGCACACACACGTATATGCCTTTATATTATTTAATGTAAATGATTTATTGCCCAACTAGTCTGTAGATTTAAAAAGAACATAATTTTCCTTCACATTTTCCTCATTCGAACGACGGCTTTGTCTGTTTTTGACACATAGTGCTGGTTTTCAACAAAAATGACCCTAGAAACCATGGCAACAGACTATAGCTTCTGCTCAGGACTGATTATTCGCTGAAGGCTGCTCACAGCTATAATCGGTTTCGATCCAGGAGAGCAAATTTTGGTCACTTTCGCCATTTTTCCTGAGGAGTGGCACGCAAATGTGGTGAGCAGGATTAACAGTGGTTTGGCGGGGTACGTCTGCCCCAAAAAAAAAACGATTTTTCGGACCCTGTGCAGTGATACGGCGCGACGCAAAACAGTTTTTCAGATCTGTCAGTAGCATAAACATGAATTTGGTCCTTCTTACTCTTACATAGAAAACATGTACTAAAATGATTCTAAAAAACACATACAAAGTTATTTTTTGTCTTAGAAAAGAAACGGAAAAAAATCGTAACAGTCTTTTTTGACGTCAATTTGCCCCCGCGGCTGGTAATGCATGACGGCCCGGGGCGTTTGTAAACCCAAATCCATACTGGTCTTGTGCTTTTCAGGGTTTGGCCCGAGGGCTAAACGGGAGAAAGGGCTGTTTGAAACTCTAGAGTCTTGAAAAGTGTATTCTGGCTATTTAACCTTGACGTCCAAGGTTCAGTCTCGGCCCGTTGCACACTCCCATTTTCTTACTCTCTGCTTTTATATAGCTATATAGATATAGTATATATTTATATATTTTTTTTTCAGATACAATCAGATACAATTCGATTCTAACCTACAACTGCATTTTAATACATTAATTACATGTAATATCAAATTAACACTGCGCTGTTGGAATTACATTGGGACGCCAAATCTTGAATTATCATTTAAATCCTGTGCTTACACTGTGACCCTTTTTGTTTTTTTTAGAAAGACTAATATCTTGCATATGAAATACAGATTAACCATAGAACGTTGCTGGATAGATTTTTTTAGACTATACGTATATATATATATATATGTATATATATATATGTGTGTACCAAAAGAAGTCAAACTGTAATCAGGTTGGTTTTCCCTCGGAGGTAGGTGAATATACTTTAGACGTGGAAGTCCTTGGTTGTGATCGACTCTTTAATTCTCTCTCTGAACGCTGACCTTTGATAATTCGGGTGAAGCGGGAGGACGGTGGTTAGATGTAGGCCTCGTCGTTGGCTGGGATGGGGTTTTCCGGTTGTTGTTCGGGCCCGTTCTCTTGAGTCCGGACCACCGATGTGGGCTGAATCATTATCCGAAGGCGCTGCAAACGGGAAGAAAAGTCGTCAGCTGCCATTTCGGGAAAGACAAACTACACTCTAAAATCCTTCGTGGGATTGATAGACATTGAGAGTATATAGTATATTATTTTTATCCATTTTTTTTTTTTATTTAAATTTTAAATGATTTTTTATTTAATTTATCCAGTTATAATGAAAAATGTAAATGCTGTTTAAACTTGTGTTTAGATAACGATAAAATTACAACTACACTGAAAATGCTGGGTTGTTTGAACCCATGGTTGGGGCAAATATGGACAAACCCAAACATTGGTTTACATTTAAATTTAATCAATTAGCGGACGCTTTTATACAAAGTGACTTACAAATGAGGAGAGCAATAGAAACACTTGATCTAACAACAGGACAACAATATGCAAGTGCTGTGACCCTTCCCAGTTTAATCTAACACAGTTTTTTATTTTATTTTTATAGATATAGAATAGAAGAGAAGTGAAAGTAAAGAGAAAATAAAGTGTTAGTATTAGTGGATCAAGTGTTGCCGTATTTTAAATAAAACATTTTAAACCAACGCTTGGGTTTGTCCATATTTGACCCAAACTTGGGTTGAATCAATCCAGGATTTTTTAAATTGTACAGTAAAGAACATACTAACGCAAGAGTGAAAGCAGAAATCATGACCTTGATTGGTACAATTAGGATGTAATTGAAGCCAAATCTAAAATAGAGTGTCAGGATTGTCACAAGCTCTGAGATTGGTGCTCTTTATTCCCAATCACCAGTCTTGGAAACCTGAGGTAGTGAAAAACCCCTTCAGCAAAATCTCTCATTTTTACAATCAGTCCAAGTCGTTGATTGCACGCTCAAATGGCAAGAAGTGAAGACTAATTTGATGCAATTAAAATGAATCCAATAGCCACGAAATAGAAACAGTGCATGCTTCGCCCCATGCTGGAACATCTGCATTAATAATGCATGCGATCTGAATCAATTCCCCCACTGTCGTCAGTGGAGAGACTTTCATGTTCCCTGACACTTGCACCTGTGGCTGCGAGGACGTGCGGACGGCAGTGATACCTCTTTATATGAGCCCTTCAGGGTGAGGAACATGTAGCCCATGTATCCCGGGATCAGAACCATGGATGACAGGGCCATGCACCAGCCCACGCCTTGCCCCCACTTCGGGAACACGTAATTGTTCAGTTTAAGCGGGACCATCTGGACGGCGCTGAAGATGAACACACCCTACGACAGGAGGAACACACATCAGTCTGTATGTGCATCTCCAAGATGCTTCCAGTGCTCAAAGACTCGGTGAATCAACTTACCCCCACAATCAAAGGAGTGAAAACCACCCAGCACAGCTTCCACCAAATGCAGGGCTGGTAGCCAATCATCTCCTCAATATTGCCGTAGAATTTATTGACACCTGCAACAGGAACAAAACGAGAATTAAGAGGCGAGTTACACGGTTACAACTGGGGTTATTCGATCTGTAACGATTCCCTCATGTCACGATTCGATACATATCACGATACTGAACTCACGATACGATATTATTGCGACACTCCAAGACATATGATAAAAAGTTAACAAAACAAATTAACTGTTTATTTATTATTCTGTTGATTAAAATGCTAAATTTTGTATTATATTGTGTGTGCAATTTGCAAATGAATGGATTTGAACTGTCACTGACTAGATATATTTATAATAATGTAGGACACTTTTACTGGGAACATCAGTCATCTGGCATTATCAGGACCCACAAATATTCCCTCATTGCATTATTATACATTATATTCAACATTATGTATAGTAGTTCTGACGCTAAAACTCTGTCAACTTGAATTTCCTCATACAGTAATTTTTATTTCCGGTGATCTATACACAATACATATTGACAATATCCACAATACAATTGTATTGCGATATATTGTGACACGATGTATTGTTACACCAATAGTCATTATTATTCGAAGAATAAAGTTGCTTTGCTGGTCGTAAATCCATGCTAAATCCCCAGCACTAAAACTCGCAGTTATACCTGACTGCACTGGGTGGCGCTGTGGAGCGTGTTTAACAAGTGGATTGTATTTGATCTCATAATGTTTTCATGAAGTTTGGAATTACTTAGATGATGAAAATGAAAATGATCTTACTAAAGCTTGCTTTATAAGCGTTTCCCCGTTCGCGCAGAGCTCAAATGCTTTTGATCTTTATATTTTTTTGTTTACACATTTCAACTAAAATAAAACCTTAAGATATAATGCAAGCTTGTTGTGTATATCGGCTAATCGGAAACTTGTTCGTCAAGAAACTTGATGAATAAAGAAATAACATCTTTCTAGTTAAACGTCATTTAAATAAACGCATATTTGAATATTCGATTTTGATGAGCTTGTATATTTGAATGCAATATTTGTGAAAAATGCCCATTCCTAGTTACAATGCATGAGCAGTTTGTGGAGGATTACTGGAGGTCTGCGCCTCGCTTCATAAATGCAAATATAGAACGGTGCTGTAGTTTGCATAATCAAGCCTGCCATGCACAACAATTAAGATTCTACAGGTTCATATTCACTCAAATCAACTGACTGTGGAAATGAGTCTGGCACCGAGATTAGCATGAATTATATTATCTGTGATAATAATTAGCATGCGTTGTGTGTTGTGTCTGGATGTGAAGAATAAAAAGCAAATGAATTAATAATTACAAAAACCTATAAGCAAAGCATTCTTTGATTTCAATGACTCACTGTGGTGTGATAAACAGATTAACATATTTCAGATGCATTCACTTCATATATGACGTCATTTTCACAAAAATATTTTAAAATGCATGTTAAATGTCAGGTCACTTGAAATATCAACTTCTCAAAAATGTAATATCGGCTTGGAAAAAGGAAATGCATTGATTTATTATAATTTTCTGGCATATTTACCATAGAACCAGGATATGGAGACGCATTCAAAGAAGACCAGGAACAGCAAACACATTCCACTGGCAGAATAGTAGTCAAAGAGTTTGAACACGTAGAGACCACCCTGTGGAGAGAAGAATCGCCATAGTTAGCAAGCCGAGCGGATTAGATTGGTTTAGAAAGCCGCGCTCATCTAGTTAGCAGTGTTAGCGGGTTTCAACATGGTACATGGTAACAGCGATGACAATCAGCAAATCAAGCGTTCTTGAGTCACATGACTGGCCTGACATGTATGAGTTGCTGTATTACCACATGCACTTGTGTTCTTTATTAAGGTCAACATGTTAACAACCCGTTTTACTTCTGTAATGTGAAGCATTTCTAAGTTAAGCTGCATGTTCAGGAAGAGAAAACCCAATAGAAATGGACTGGATCATGGCATTGTAGTGCATTGTCCAATCGTATACAATCATTACTTTATGCTGACTTTAAAAGACAAACCTCAAAAGCCTTACTCCATTATTTTCCTGTACATAATATATATATATTTTTAATTAAATAAACAATAAATGACCATTAAAACGTAATTAAAAAAATGTTTCTGCATGTTCAGGAAGAAGAACGACCCAATACTGTCGAATCATATACAATCATTATTTTATGCTGACAAACCCAAAAAGCCTTACTCCATTATTTTCCTGTACATATCTAATCTTACCCTAAAGTTTAAGTCAGGGACTATAACAAAGCTGTTTGCTGAATAATAATAATTCCTAGATTTTTTCTGCAGTGTCCAAGTCTTCACTGGCGTTTATATAACAGTTTGAGGTTATATAGTGGCTGAACACTTCAGATTCATCACATAACCCAGCAGAAAACACTCAAATGCTTCTGTCCCATTAATGCAACTTCAAGAGCTCTCATCCTGCCCTTCTTATGTATTTTTACCATATATCCCGTTACACGCTTTAGAATAAAATCAGCCTCCAGCTCTTTTCAGAGCGCGATGTGAAACCGGTATAAAGATGAGACGTGTGCGTTCACCTGTGTGATGTTCGACAGGCCGATCAGATACGACACCAGGCAGACGACAGCGATGAAGATCTCTCGTCTTCCTCGTAACAAACGGGGAAACTCGTCCACAAGAGCCGTGATGAATCCCTCCACCGTACAGAACTACACACAACACAAGAGCATTATATGGAGATTGAAAACATGTGCTTGATTTGGTCATGTCTAAATAGACTGGTTTTATTCAAGTCTGAATTCAGAACATCATGCTTCACATTAAAGGGTTGAATGAATATGAATATTCTGTCATTATTTACTCTCCCTCATGTTGTTCCAAACCCCTAAGACTTTCGTTCATCTTTGAAACACAAATGGAGATCTTTTCAATGAAATCTGAGGGATTTTTTCTCCTCCATTGAAAGGCTACGCAACTACCACTTTAGGTAAGGCAGTAAATTAATGCATCATTAAAATAATCCATGTGACTCCAGTGTTTTAACCTCAATTTTTTCATTTGTTTGCACAAAAAACGAAACAACAACCATAATTTACCACTTTACATTTATGCATTTGGCAGACGCTTTTATGCTTACATCGCATTTCAAGTAAACATTTACATTCTCATCAGTTCTTTGTCTATAAAATATTAATCTCCAACAACGTCTTCTCTCGCGTCAACACAACATGCACCGCGGTGCTCTCGTGATTGCATGTTTGTGATTAATATTTTGTAAATAAAGTGGTAAATTATGTTTTTGCACAAACAATTCACTCGCGTTGCTTCATGAAATTGAGGTTAAACCACAGGTCACATGGATTACTTTATGATGCATTTACCACCTGAAAGTGGTAGTTGCGTAGTCTGTCAATAAAGGGACGATAATCTCTCAGATATCATCAAAAAGATCTTCATTTGTGTTCCGAAGATGAACAAAGTCATTTTTGTGTGAACGATCCAACAGGATCTCATGAAAGTGCGTATCAATAGCACGAATGATATTTCTCGTATTATTTATACGCCAAAACGAGTTTTTGTGTTCAAATAATACGCACTGCAAACCCCTTGGGTAGGATTAGGGGTGAGGAGGGCGTGCATATTACACGCCATAAAGTGCGTATCATATGCACGCAAAAACTGCATATCATTTGTACGCAAAAACTCGTTTTGGCGTATAAATGATACGAGATATTTTCATTCGTGCTATTGATACGCACTTTCATGAGATCGGGCTCGAACGATCCCTTTAGGACATTAGGTTACAACAGCTGTGATTTTAAGGGTTAGAAAACTGAACATGCACTGCACATTTCTACTAAAAGTCTGGGATATTTACAGTATCAGTATCACAGAGAGATATAATTTGACTTGAATAAAAGAAGTACCTCCCTTCTCTAGCTTTTTCATTTAAAAAAGACTGGAAATGAAAGGCTATAGGCCGATATGCATGCCTGAAAACACATGTACAGTAGTGTGCCTGTGTGAAGCGTGTTCTTTACCTGACTGTCAATGCCAAGCATGAGCAACATGGAGAAGAACAGAATGGCCCAGAGAGGTGAGATGGGTAACTGTGTGACGGCCTCGGGATAGGCCAGGAACGCCAGACCCGGCCCTGGACAAAACAACACGCTTAATGCCTTTTCCATGCGTATGATGGCACAGATTTACAGGACTACAGCTGGAACATGTGTGTTCACTTTGGTTTTTGATTGTGTTTCTGGTTACGTTATTTATCCCTGTGTATTTAAACCATCTGTTCATTCAGTCTCTTTGTCTGGTATTGTCTATTGTTCCTGTTATCTCCTGAAAGTTCCTGGTTTGATTTATAATGAAAGACTTTATTAGTGATATTCCTTTGTCCTGCACTTATTAGCCACTCAGGCCATGACAAAAGTAATATAATATTCAAAAAATAAAACTCTTAATGTTGGTCAGTTTTATGCACAGCATCAAAGGTTTGTTGAAAGGAAATGCTTAACCGCTGGAAAATATCATAACTGTAAATCTCAAACTAAATATTAAAAATAGCCGTTTTATTTACAATCCATTTTATGAGGTTTGTAATATTTGCAACCCTGTTACTAAAAACCCTGTTATTCTGACGCTTGGTATTTTCATATTATTGTTGCATTCAATATTTTTGGATTATTATATTTTCTATTAAACAATAAATGAACAAAATTTATATACAAGTCATTTAATAAATATATATTTGTTTCTGATTTTTTTCATACAATAATTTTGGTAGCAGGGTTGATGGTTGATCCTGCAAAATGCGTAATTGAGTTTGTTTATATTGTAAAGGGAATAAATAATATAACAGGGTGATGTGCAAAATGTTGGACAGAGCTGAACATTACATTTTTTGCTTATTTCAATTAGTTAATAATTAAAAACACATTTTACAGCGATGAATTGCACAGTGCAGCAGATTATATCAATTTCAGCACGTTGTATGATTTTGATTTTGGTTATTAGATGCAGTCGTGAAGATTGAGGCCATATTCATGATTTTTTTGTTACTAGTTACTGTGCTAGGTTCATTTATAATAGTTTGTGACTTTAATGCAAAACAAATAAATAAAAAATCATGCACATACTCATGGAAAGTGCCATTTGTTTGTACAGTCCTGAAATGCAAGACTGCGTATAATTGCTCATTGACTAATAGAGGACACCAGATGCCAAAACACTGTGTAACTTCTAGAAGAAGGTCTTTATCCAGTGATCAACTGATGCTCAATCCATCATAATTACCTGACGCAGCCACGTCTGCTATGGGCCGCTGTGTGATGTGAGCCATGAAACCTACGATAGAGAAAATGACGAACCCAGCGAACATACTGGTGAAGGAATTGATGCAGCAGACGATGATAGAATCTCTGAGAAACAGACGAAAGCATGAAGAGCAACCGTTTAGTTATGTATCCCACACTCTCAAAAATAAAGGTTCTTTACTGGCATTGATGGTTCCATGAAGAACCCATTGCAAAAACTAAATAAATAAATTCATACCAAGTGAAAAAAAAGAGGTTATTTTAAGAAGTGATCACTGAAAGGTTCTTCTATGGCATCACTGCAAAAACCCTTTATTTTTAAGAGAATATTATCTATCTATCACACTGAGGAAGCATTTTGTGTAGGCAAAAACTGTTTCAGAAATGCTTGGCTGATTCGAACTACAAAACACAGAAAAAAAAAAAAAAAAAAAGACTTGTCAAGCTTGTGTCTGTACAGATCAAATTAGAGTTGCCATTTTGAATGCCCCTTAATAAATCTTACAATTGCTGCATACTTGTAAACATTGTTGTTGAATGGGTTGTAGCTCCCGAGGGCGATGAGAGAGCCCAAACCCAGGCCGTACGAGAAGAAGATCTGAGTGGCAGCGTCCAACCACACCTAAGAAGAGAAATCAGCAGATTATACGCCTGTGAGAACACGTCTATTACGGTATGATAATTACACAGCGCTCCACCTCGGATTCTTTCAGCTTGCTGAACTCGGGCGTGATGTAGAACAAAATGCCCTCTTTCGCTCCAGGCAGCGTCACTCCACGGATGAACAGGATAAAGAGCATGAAATACGGGTACGTCGCTGAGAAATATACCACCTGAAATACACACGAACAGCCTTGAGGAAAAAGCTTTGATATTGTGCGATAAGGATAATCTAAAGAAAAAGCATTTCGAGAGCTGCGTAAAGCTTGACATTATTTGCCGAGATTCTGATCTCAAAGCCTTGATTGCAGGCCTAATTTTAATTTCTTTTTTTTTTTATTCTTAATCAGCATGCACCAATGCTACATTTTTCTAAATTTCATAATCATACGTTAACAAACAAGTATTCATTACTTCAGAGCTCATTGTTTCTGCATTGAATTATTGCATTGTTTAAATTGCTCAATTTTTAGCAAACTGTATTTTGTATATGTACATTTCTGATATGTATAACTAAGACAGTTATCTCTGATAACAGAACACTGTAAACTGTGATGTGGACTCGTGCATTTTCTGCGAAGCTGCTTTGAAAAGATGAGTATTGTGAAAAGTGCTATGTGAATCGAAAATTGTGAATTGAATTTTGACATTTTTTGTGTGTGCAAGTGCATTCTTACCTTTCCAGTCCAGCCCACGCCCTTCCAGATGCAAAAATAGACCAGAACCCAGGCGATGGCCAGTGTTATTGCTAGTGGCAGTCTAATCTCTCCCGGCTTCTCCAAACCGTCAGTCATCTGATGCATGTTCCGTCTGAGAGAGAATTAACATTATTAGAGAATGCAGAAGAATAGAATGCATATCTGTCAACCCACGTAACCCACAAACAGAGCAAGTCTAATTGCTGATGCACAACATTCAACTTGGGTCGTTTGCCAAAAATAGCACAATAGCCGCATTTTTGAGGAACAACACTGCTTCTTTTACACGGCCGAGGACAAAAGGAAAGTGTTTGCATGTCGCTTGAATACCAAAGCGTTTCACAGAAGAAGAAAAAAGCCCTTACTCCCAGAACTCCACGACGGCGCTCGTCATGTTGATAGTGTTTGCCTGGCTGTAGTTTGAGAAACATTTCTCTGTATTCCAAGGGTTTTCACAAGACTTCCAGGGGAGCTCCTGAAACAGGACATTTCAAACAGGACATTTCAGACCTAGTCTAGTCATAGTCATGAGCTATTTTGATACCTGACAGCATGTACTTACTGTGGTGAATGAGTTATACAGATAGTAAATTGCCCATGCAATTATGACTATGTAGTAAATGTTAAGCCAGAAGGACAGGACTGCTGCTGCCAGGCCAACACCTATGGAAACACGTGCGCTATAATAACCATATTTCAGATCATTTTTGGCAAGGACACAGACTGAAATACAGCATCATTTACACGCGTCTAAACAGGGTTTATTACCTTTGAACATAGGGGCCAGTTTCCACACTCCGAGACCCCCGATGGACGTGTACTGACCGAGAGACGTTTCCAGAAGAAACAACGGGATCCCAGCAAATACGAGGGTCAAAAAGTAGGGAATCAAGAACGCCCCTATACAGACAGAAGAGTAAATATATAATGAGACACATTCAAAATATGCATCCGTTTATAAAATCCGCTGTTTAGGATTCTTTGCGCTTCCAGTGATTGCGCGTATCCAGCGCACATGTTATTGTGAGTGATTTTCGAAATCTGATTTCTTTTTTTTTTTTTTTTTTACTCCGTTTGTTTCGAGGGGGGAATACATGGTAAAAACAACCAGGATTTTTTCCTTTTTTTTTGTTTACCTCCTCCGTTTTTTCCGCATAGATAAGGAAATCTCCAGACATTGCCAAGTCCAATGGCATAGCCAACACATGACAGAAGAAAGTCAAATTTCCCCTGCCACGTTTCTCTGTCAGGAATGTCCTTTTTCTGCTGAACTTTAACCACCAGAGTTTTTGGTTTGTCATTGGCGGTGGGCGCTTCGTTGACCTCTGTTAGCACGTGTCCATCGGAGGCTTTGGTGCCGTTCGTGGCCATGTCTCTGGGTTTGGTCCTGGCGGTCGGACGGAAGAGTTCAGCACCGGTCCACGTAGACAGCAGCTTCGCGGTTCGATTAACCAACGATTAGAGTCAAAAAACGCCAATGAAGCTTGACACTGACCTGGAAACCATTGAGAGAAAGGGTCATTTAGATATACATATTATTGTGTTCGTCACATGCATTTTATTAATACATAATATTTTTTAAATAAAATAAGAAGCAAACAGCATACTAAATAAAATACAAATTGGTGCATGTGAGTTTAGCGCGCGCGGCATTAAAAGCGCGTCTGTACATATTTCTTTATTTTTACATAACGAAGAATTGATGATGTGCATTTCTGTAATCTAAAACTTCTCTGCGGTGGTTTGCAAAATAGTTAGGCTACTAGAGGGCAAAGTATTTGCATGTGTTTCTGAATTCAAATTATTCCAACGGCGGATTTTAAGTCGTTTTCCCTCGAATCCAAACGACAGATCACACGTTATGTCAAACCGTTCGAATAATCTCGTCAAATTCTAATTTAGAATGTTCTAAGTTCCAAGCGCGCGCGATTCTGGGCTTTTGCAAACGCGTCGCGCGCTCGCGCTGAAACGCGGGCTCAAAAAGTCGAGCTAAAGTGTCAACTCGCAGCTTTTTAATCGGATAAATGAGTGTGAGACTAAAATATTGAGCAAACAAAAACTAACATGCATCCGACTAACAAGCACAAGCAAGTCTGAAATGCGCGCACAAACATCGCGTTTTACAAGCATAAAACAGTGCGGTTTAGATGTTCAACTTTCAAATGACTCAGATTTTCCCAAAACTATGAAAACAAAAGCATTAAAATGACTAGTTTTATAGCAGTTACAGATGATCTACTTACACCGGAACAGTTTTCCTGCCAGTTTGGTTGCGGCGGCGCGTATCCGTGGGTTCCTCTCAAATTCCAACTCTTGGAATTTTACTTGTCCAAACCAGTGCAAAATGTTTCCATAAAGTCAAGAGGGCAAACAGCTATCCTGAGGGGAAAGGTGAGTGAGAGTCTGGTTGTCTGGTGCTGTCCAGTTGTGTGGTGCTGAAGGACAGGGGAAAGAGCCAGAGACAGGAGCAGCTCCTCTACCGTGAGCGTCCAGAGATGTTACATGAAGCACACACCGTCACTCTCAATGTCAGCTCAAAGTCGACCCTCCCCGAACACAACATCTCCACCACTGAAATCCCAGACACTGCATGGCCACCTTCTCTTCTCAGCGCGTTTTATATGCTTTGTATGTTTTTTTTTTCTTTCTTTTTCTTTTTTGACCAACTTGCATTGCTCTGTGTTTGAGAGTGATCGTGTGTTTTATCAATTGACGGACACTGCCCATTCACTGTAATTACGATTTAATTGTGCAATAATGTTAGTCTTGTCGGAAGTTGCATGCAAATGCGTTGCTCTAATAAACCTGTGAATGCATTTGGCGCAGACAATTTCTTTTATTAAAATACATGAAGAAATGTTACAATTTTAAAGCACAGCCTGCTGTTATTAAACAAATTTGCTAGACAAGAGCAACTGTGACTACATTTTATAGTCGTCACAAATAAATATAGCCAGGCTGATTATTTTTCAGCATGGATGAAAATCCATGACGCATGTAGTTCTGTCAGTTCCAAAATCTTCCAACAAGCCTCGTCAATAGATAATAAACTTCATACATGTTCTGTTCAGAATTTTCGTGTAAATATGGTGTAAAATATATCTAAGCAGAGTTAGCAAAAAAAGAAAAAAAGAAAAGAAAAGCAGATTAGCATTGAATGCATGCACATGCTATTGGGATCAGCCATTAAAAATCCTGCTACAAAAATGACGGTAACACATATAGTGTCCGTGTTACATGTGATTTTAATTAAGTGCAATGTATTTACAAGTATGCAAATTACTCAGTATTTACTTGTAATGTTATTACTCTGCAAAATAAACATCAATGTGAAGGGTGATTAAACAGGGGTGAAAAAAGGGTGATTTAAAAAAAGAAATGACTTCTCTTTGTATATTTTCATCGTTCAAAACTGGAAAGAGCTAAAACAATGCACCGCAGCAAAAGGTTTTGGGTTGAAAAAGGCCTGAACTAATTTACTCTCCAAAAAAACAGCAGTTTCCAAAGTGTCAGATTGGGATGACGATGCCAGTCATTCTCTGGATTCTGGTAAACCGTGATAAGGGAAGTCAGTCAATAAGGAGAGTCTGGGGGTGGGAGATAAATTGAAAACTGGTCTTATAATCTTCTTAGCTGACTGCCTCCCGAAATAAAATACCCTTGCGGGGAAATCTAAAGGAACACTGTGCTCAGAAGTTAACTCCTATACAACCATAATTTAGTAGTCTGTAATTAGATGTTAAAGCATTCACAGACCAAGAAGTCTTCAGACAAGATGAGAAACATCGATTAAGGATGACAATGTAAAGGTAGAAACAGGTCTTTAGGACTGTCATCTCCAACAGGACCGTTGATCACGTCTAACATATCTTTGATGCTTCATGGTGTCGGTAATCAAATCCGAACGATTGAATAAAGAACATTTGGCTGGAGATTTGGACTTTTTAACCTGCTAAAAATAACCATGAACACAGTACATAGTACTGAAGTGTGTCATTTTTTCAGTGTTAATACTTTCTTCTATCCCAGTTAAATTGGCAGAGACAAGTAACACGTGAATTTATGTATACAGTGCTTTCAGGGAACACAGTTTGCTAGAAAGTTTGATCCCCGATATATAAGAATTGAGCCTATAGGAATGGTTGATTTCGGGGGACACGTGCTCAATTAGAAAAAAGGGCATCCTTCTCATAATTATTTATGAAAAATAAAGTTACGTACTCTTGAACATCTTTTGATTACACGAATTAAAGGTGCTGTATGTAGAATTCCGAAACTCTTGTTATTAGCGACACCGGTGGCCATTCAGTGAACTGCAGCTCAGATTATTGCTCGTGCTCGTAATAACTCAGCGGGATTCAATGCCCTGATATAATCATGTTGAAGATATTTTCATTCTTCCCTCAGAAGTAAAAATAAGTTAGAAATACCTTTGCAGCGATATGCTGTTAACGGACGAACTGCTGAGAGCGACGGTTAGATGAATAACCTCACAGATGAGCTCATTCAAATTTCACTGTTATGGTTGATTATAAAGTATATTTGAGACTATAGAGACTATATAGATCTGGCTATGTGAGACTATAGTTTCAATGAATCCCTTTTCTTTGCACGACACATTGACATTAGAGTCCAGAACGGCTCTTTCGGCATTAACATGAACATTGTATAAGCATTCGTTCGATTCACGTGTCACTGAACGGAAGAGAGGCTCTCGGGAGCGTAAACGTCACATCCGTTTGATTTCCAGGCAAAAACGTCCCGAATCTTTCACATAAAAATCAGTCTACAGGCTTTTAGAGACAGCCTAGGAAGACGGGGAACGTCTCAGTTTGAAATGTTGAGAGAATCGTAAGTACAGAGGCGTTGTGTGTGAACATGATGTGTTCTGAACATCTAGACTAAATCTGAGAATTTACTCATTTTACTTGCACAAAAACAGATTCACTTTTCCTCAAAATGAAAAATATAAAAACATACAAATCAAATGCAAACTCTGAATATTACACAAACATGCAATAATTAAATGTTACATTGCACAAATACACTTTATGTATTTAATTTCACTTTATCAACCAATGTCTTTGCTGCTGACCTTCAAACTCAGCAAAAATGACTTTAAATAAGCCACATTTGTGTTATTATTTTTGTTTAACCTGTGTTGAAGTTTCTTATTCTTCTGTGATCCAGAAGATCTGTTTTGAGCTGTTTTAAGTCTTATTAATTTCACATTTGATGTGAAAGGGCTTTTTGTTATTAAAAACAAACAAGCAAGCCCAGCCCAGGTGAGAAACAGCAACGCAAACGTAACGTAACACATTACTTTCCATAAACAGTTTCTAAGTGACACAATTAGTAGCTTTTTTAGGGAGTAATGCAATATTGTAATGGATTTATTTTTAAAGTAACTTTCCCTAACACTGCAAGCTGTTCAAACATCTGCATAAATAAATAATAAAAATCCATCTTACTAATTATCAAAAACAATTTATACTGAAATTACAAATGCATAAATAATTTCACAAGATTAAAGTATTAAATATAACACTTTGAAGACAGACATTTGGAAAATCATTTCTATAGGCAACTAATTAACAATATCTTGGTACGTGATAAATGATCAGAATTATGCTACTTCATGAATTCAATTTCCCTTATACCATAGGGGCCAATCCAAAAGAGAGGAAAAGCTATTGTAAAGCTAATTTATGACTAACATTAAACACGCAATGTTCACCCATTACTTCTAGCAGCATGACTTCATATCCACGCCACGCCATCTTGTTCCACTCCAGTAAAGCATCAGTGCTGTTGCTCAAACCGTTGCTGTCGTTTGAGAGGCATCAAAGATCAAACTTCTGCGTTTCCTTCTCAACAGTGTCGGAGTGCAGGGATGAAAAGCCTGAGCTGATGGCAGATGGTGAGCCAATGAGGGGTGAACTAACCTACTAATGATACAAAATGAAATTTTGCATTTAGAACCCATCTGGTTGATTCTCCCTCTGGGGAAAGAGAGCTCAGACGTAGCCACACATTTGTGGACCTGTAGTGAGAATCAGAGAGTCTGGTGATTGTTGGTGGCACACATGATTACTCAACTGTGCAATGAATCTCATAACAGCAAAGGGTGGCAGTAATTTCCACCTTCTGGACCCGCTATATATCCCTCTGCATGCCAGGGAAATGCTTTCTACTGTATACAGTTTGGGTCCCAAATTATACCCCTGCAATTATGGCATCTTTTGTCTAACACTTGATCATTAATGAGCGATTTAGTTGCAAAATTGTTGAGATGTTGAATGCGAAGCTTAGCTCTAAAAAGACAAAAACTCCAAAACCAGACTGGACATTTATGTAGTGTTTATTGTGTGTTATGACATTATGAGCTATGTTTATATCCTATATTGATTTGATTTTAATGCTAATCAGCATGTGCTGTGCTTAATCTGAGATTCTCAGTAAGAAAAGAAAGATTCCTTCAATGTGCTCTTGTTTCTGTGTTCTTATAAAACATATGTACAAGGTGTACAGTATTGGCCAAAAGTGATGTCTGGCTTCACACTTTATTCAGATGTTATTATAAATATGTTAAAGATTTTGTTAGCATACTGCGTAGTTGTCCTTGGTGTCAGTTTGTGATAATGCAATGAAACATGCCAAATTGTGCAGACATCATTTTTGGAAATTTTTTGAACAAGAGAGAACCAATGCAAAATCATGTTGTATGCTTTTTCCTGACAGCTTTTTGCGTTTCTATGCATTTTATTTTAATTGCATAGTAAAATTAAACCTGTAGCTGTAGTTTGCCTTTCTTTTTGCCAAATAACTGTGTCATACCTTAACCAAGTTTAATGTTTTGCTCTTCATAAAAATATAAAATATTTTCCTCATATATTGATGATCTAATCAAACTTGTGAGGTCATATATCCCCTCAAGACATCACTTTTGATAACTATCTTTGTTTCCATCCTTTAACTTTGTGTAACTAAAGTGTTTCTACACTTTAAAAAGTGTTGACCTGCAACTGATACATTAGCTCATAAAAAATGAGTTTTGTTGGCATATATTACTGTATTTAGGCTGATTCAGTTAGTAATAAACTGACTGAAATAAAACCATTCATAAAATCTAAATAATGCTTGATTTTATGAATTTGCCAGCAAGAGAAATCTGTAATTAACCAAATTAGGACGGTTCAGGCCAACTGATAAAATGCATCAGGAACAATGATTCATTGCATTTGTCCTTTTCTCACCCAGTCATACACAATATATGTTCGGGAAGTTTGCGAGGGGAGACAACATTACTTCTTTCATCCATTCAGGCGTAGAAAGCAAGGCTTGAGATGTCACATCTCCTTATGTGTGACACCGGGCCCCAGAATGTGCGCTGTGTTCATTGGTAGGGCAGTCAGGTAGGCTCGCATGAGTCCTGCAGAAGAGGCTCAGCGCTGGGTTTCCGCTCGGCCTGAAAGACTGGGACAGACTGGCGTGTCTGTTGCTGGGTGATCAACAAGGTGGTCTGGGGCCAGTTCAATAGAGAGAGAGAGAGAGAGAAAAAAACTGGGAATGGGCACAAAACAAACAGATACCTCTTCCCACAATGCAGGAAAAGGAATGGGAATATGAATGCGATGGTGAACTTGTTTTAAAGATGTTTTTCTTTTGACTTTGGGATGTCTCCACTACAAAAGTTACAAAAGGGGCATGCAGTGTGATTTCTTCATTTAATAATATCAGTGTTGAGGAAAAAAAGTAATGCTTTACAATATTGTGCTACTCCCTAAATAAGTTACTTATTGTGTTATTTAGTTACTTGTTATGGCAAGAAATGCATTACTTTACTTGTGTGTTACTTTTTTTCACCTGGGCTTTTTTTAACAAAAAAGTAATATTTTTGGCAAAAAAGATTTTTTTTTTTGGCAAATGTAAAGACCCTTTCACACCAAAAGAGAAAGCAATAAGACTCAAAAAAGCTCAAACTAATCTTTCCGCTGTGCTGCCGTTCTGGATCGCAGAAGAATAAGACGCAGGAGAAGAAAGTCTCTAACTTCAGGAGGTTAAAATAATTAATTTTTGCTTATTATTATAGTTAAATTGGATCATTGAAGGTCAGCAGCAAAGACATTGGTTAATAAAGTGAGATTAAATACATTGGGCCCTATCTCGCACCCAGCGCAATTGACTTTGTACACCGACGCATGTATCATTCCTATTTTGCACCCGACGCACAGCGGACTTTTCCCTCCACAGACGCACGTCGGTAAATTAGGGAATGAACTTGCGCTCCCGGGGGCGGTTCAGGGAAGAGAGGAGGCGTGTTCCAGCGCAAACGTTCCCTGGTGCTATTTTGCAGTTTCAGAAAACAATTCCTCCACAGACCAGGAGAAACCTCGTCTAAAGTCAGTGGCGCGTTATTCAGATGCTGTTTTAAGGGCGCATGCTTGGCCATAATGTAGCGTGTGCACAACGCACACACACTTTGATTGTTGATTGTCTCCTCTAAGCAGCAGTTTTCATTTTTGCAAATCATAGGCTACATTATTACAAGGAAAAATATTCCACACGAGGGAAATCATTGTGGTGTCCATGAAGATGTGATAAAATAGGCATAAATCTAGCTTACACATTTACCCAAATTATCATACGCCTGTTTAAGCGAAGCTAATCTGGGTGTGTTTCTCCGTCCCCAATGTCACTTCTCTGTGTTTTACGGCCCTGACGAGAACGTCGGTCTCCTCGGCTGTGAACCGCTCCTGGCGCGCGTCTGGCAAATCCGCCGTTATAATAGCAATCCGCCATGGAACAAGCGCGCCTGCTCTTAAAGGGAATGTGAGATGACGCTCTGATTGGTTTATTTCATGTTACGCCTTAGATCCGGTACATGTGATCCCACGGGTACTAGATGTGGGCCGGATCTGGGCCGACACTATGTTGTTTTCTGGGTATGCAATAAGGTCAGCCGAAATAATAACTGCGCCCACGCCATTCCAGTGCTGATCTTTCACCGCATGTCTTTAGTAAATCCTGACAGTATACGGCATGTCGCAAGCTGTTGGTAAATCTGGCTCTTGGCGTTACAAAACCATTAAGAATTAAGGAAAATAGTTAACCTATAAACATAACAAACTGTGACTGCATCCATTATAACCCCTTTTCCACCAGAATGGTTCATGTTCTGGAGCCAGTGCTGGTTCAGTTCTGGGTTTGGTTCAGGCCAAGATCATTCACACCAGAACCGATGAAACCCAGCTGTACATCGTGTTCCTGCTTGCCCTTCTCATGGGATATGCACAGATCTGGATGAAAAAACACCATCTCCAATCTCAATCTATCAAGGATGGCTTCTCATCTTCCCAGAAATTCCACCAACATTGCGTTCATAAAGCCATTCAGAACTGGAACAAGAGCCCGCTGGGACCAACATAAGGAAACAATCATGTTCCCTAACTTTCACTGTTTCTCCCTACTGGAATGATCTTCCAATGTTGATAGACAAATCTCATCCATGAACCATTGCTTTAATCCTGTTAATGTACTGAGTCTATCTTAATAATATAATAATAAACTATTCTTTCTCTATTGTCTAACTGACTGTCATCTCCGGGAACTGAGTATTTCCCATGCTTCCTTTGGCTAAATCTTGTAGTATTCCTCATTTGTAAGATTGTTGAACTAAAGTATGTACTAAATTAATGTAAATGATATTTGTAGTGAGTGTTGGGATATGGAACATTATTTGCATTTCTTTAATCACACAGGTATACCCTTGTTTATTAAGTGACAATGTTCTGAGGATAAATGTAACAAAATGTCACACACTCAATCAAACTGATTGGTAATTGTCTAATTTGTTATGGATTTTGGTTCATTTTTTTCCTGATTACTTTGGACCTTATTACCCTACGGCACCCATGGATTATTTCATTGCATCCTGCTGTATTTATCATATAAAGTGTCTTATTAATTTAATTCTCAAATCTCATCCCACAAAGGGAGAGAAGGAGGTTAATCCGAGGATGTTTGGTATCTTTGTCCTGCTTTTGTGTGTGATTTGTAAATTACCACCTTCTTGGGTGAGGCCAAAGGCAATGACCATTCTTTTTTTTTTCTTTTTTTTTCTGAAATAATTTAGTTCATGTTTTTTTGTCAATCAGTCTGCCATGCTGCAATAACAAGCTGTTTTTCCCAGAATGCACGTGCACATTTGATTGGTCGACACAGAGCTTCCCTTGAGTGAGTCTTGTCTGGTTGCTCTATTTGGGGTAATGGAGGTGGGCAGAAATAAATTCAGCAGTCAAGGCGAATATCAGGAGTTAATGACTTTTCCAGATCCTCCCCGCATCCCCTGCCCTCACAGCTTGATAGAGGGAAACAGACACAGCAGGCGGGAAAACGCTGCTCTTTCCCAGTAGTTTTTAAAGAATGTATTATTATATTATACTATATTATATTATATATTTTTAATCCAAATCATTATATTCTTAATTATAGTCTTATAATGTTCACATTTAATGAAAAAAACAAAAAACAAATTAAAAGTCAAACAATTAAAAGATAATAAAATAAAATAAAATGAAACTTTAAAATTTTTACTTTTAAATGAATTTATTTATAAAATAATAAACAAACAAATAATAAATAAATAAATAAATAAATAAATAATGTAAAATAAAATAAAATACTACCAACACACACAGAAGAGTAGACACTATATTTGAAATATTTGTGGATGGGTTGCTAGGAAACAGAGCAGCTTCAGTGTTGTGATATCTATGGCCTCCTGTGGATGGACTCCACTGCAGCTGCTCAAATACGTTCATTAAGTTTTATAGAATCCCACTAAATGCCTAGATTAGAGCTCAGAGGTTAATACACATTCAGATAAGCCTTTGAAATACTTTCTCTTTCTTCAGTAGTGCATTGACATATGTACGTTTTTGTCTTTCTTCAATTTGCAATTAATCGTCTTGAAGAAATGCATTAATTTTCTTTTGTAATACCGATGTAATGACCACAAGAGATCTGTAGATCTTTAAATATCATCCTTTTGTGCCAGTTTGGAAGTATTCTGTGTGAGACTGCTTGTTGTCTTGACAAAGCCAATACACTGATATTGTATTTAAGCTTATTCTGGGAACAAAAATGACTTCAATTTCTCCTCCAGCTTTCAAGATAATTTTTTACCGTAGTAATAATATTTGACAATATCTGCAATGCAAAAGTAGGTCTGAGTTGAAACCTTTAGCCAGTTCAGAAGTTGTCCAGATCTACAGCTCAGATGCCTTGGCTAGATGTGTCCAAATAATCTTTTGTGCAACCATTTTAGGTCACTGCCTCTGTGAGGAAGCTTCTTTTTTTGTTGCAGTTACACCACCCATTGACCATCAGCATTATCATCAGCTCCAGTGACTGAGCGCTCAGGCAAAGACAAGCAGCCAGAGGCGTCTGACTGGCAGATCTCCAGAGAACAGCACAGTCTTTAGGCTCTCTTTAACCTATACAGAACCTGTGAGGTTTACTTGGGACTTGGTTCCCTTGAATAAACGAGTAAAAGGAGATTGTCACTAGCTGTCTCCATCCAAAGCTGAGAGTTTAAATTACGCACAAAATTGGAATATTGCATGAAAGATTTGCGAATAAAGTACAGCTTTCCATGTGTTCAAGAGAACACAGTCGTCACTTCCTGAGAAATTGGCTCAAAATATCAGTAATAAAAATGGAAGTTGCTGCAATCAGATTCTTTTCCCTCCATCATAAACGAGTGTGTCTCAGAGCGTCAGACGAAACACAGTAAACGCTGTCATGTTCTCTGGCGTTCAGATGCTGGTGTTCGGGAACACACTCGTGTGAGACGCTTCTGGAGGGAATTAAACCAAATAATTCTGATCACACACTTTGACTTTCAGAAACTCCAAACCAACATTTGAGATGCTGCGATACCATTGGTCCACTGGTTACTCCAGTTATCAAGTCAAGTCACCTTCATTTATACAGCGCTTTTTACAATACAGAATGTTTCAAAGCAGCTTTACAGTGATAATAGGAATTAATGCAACAAAGATTGTTTTGGCTGGACCGCAGCTCTAGTCCTTGTCTAGCTCAAAGGTGGGGTAAGCAATTTTTGAAAAACGCTATTTGGAAGTTAGTCAGACCGACACACAAACAAACAACAACAAACGTGTAGCCAATCAGCATTAGGGGCGTACGAAGTGGACGAGAGAGAATGAACACGAGGGAGATTTGAAGAAAGACTGCAGAAATAGAGATGAGACACAATACAAAAGAGAAAAGCTCAGAAGAAATCACTGGAAAATGAAGGGTTGTGATCAGGAAAGAGCTTTAGGACCCGCATTAATATTAGAAAAGCTGTCCAGCACTGGAGAGAGAAGCGGGAAGGCCTGAAAACAGACGCGGATGTTGCTTTGATTTGCTCCACACCTGAGTAACACTGGGTAACACTGAGTAACACTGTGTAACACTCGGTCACACTGGGTAACACTGGGTAACACTGAGTAACAGTGGGTAACACTGGGTAACACTGAGTAACACTGGGTAACACTGTGTAACACTGGGTCACACTGAGTAATACTGGGTAACACTGGGTAACACTGGGTATCACTGAGTAACACTGGGTAACACTGGGTAACACTGGGTCACACTGAGTAACACTGGGTAACACTGGGTAACACTGGGTAACACTGAGTAACACTGGGTAACACTGTGTCACACTGAGTAACACTGGGTAACACTGGGTAACACTGAGTAACACTGGGTAACACCGAGTAACACTGGGTAACACTGAGTAACACAGGGTAACACTGGGTAACACTGGGTAACACTGAGTAACACTGGGTAACACTGAGTAACACTGGGTAACACAGAGTAACACTGGGTAACACTGAGTAACACTGAGTAACACTGGGTAACACCGAGTAACACTGGGTAACACTGAGTAACACAGGGTAACACAGGATAACACTGAGTAACACTGAGTAACACCGAGTAACACTGGGTAACGCTGAGTAACACTGGGTAACACTGGGTAACACTGAGTAACACAGGGTAACACAGGATAACACTGAGTAACACTGGGTAACACTGAGTAACACTGGGTAACACTGGGTAACACAGGATAACACTGAGTAACACTGAGTAACACCGAGTAACACTGGGTAACACTGAAAAACACTGGGTAACACTGAGTAACACAGGGTAACACAGGATAACACTGGGTAACACTGGGTAACACTGAGTAACACTGGGTAACACTGGGTAACACAGGATAACACTGAGTAACACTGAGTAACACCGAGTAACACTGGGTAACACTGAAAAACACTGGGTAACACTGAGTAACACAGGGTAACACAGGATAACACTGGGTAACACTGGGTAACACTGAGTAACACTGGGTAACACTAAGTAACACTGAGTAACACTGGGTAACATTGAGTAAAACTTCCTTGTCATTCGTTCATCATCTGCGCTTTATTTTTGGTGAAGCATTATTTTGTTGCGCTTCTGCTATAATAAACAGACATCCACTCTTGGATTGCGTGCGTAATGGAGGCCAGCTAGTGAGAGTCAGGCTGATGATTGCTGGACAATGCAGTGTTTAGCGTCAATGTTAGTGCACTCGCCTCGCATGCTGGCGATCGGAGTTCGAGTTCGACTGAATTGGAGGGTGAGATTTTGAGGCAGAGCAATGAAGAAACGGGTTTGTTTGGGTTTATTTTTAAATATCGCTTACCCACCTTTAAGCAAGTTTTTGATAAATTTCCGTTGTAAAAATCATTAGTTATTAACTTAGGGGCCGCTTACACGACAGTGTTTTCAATTGAAATCAAAAAAACCTTTAATGCGTTCTGGCCATTCATTTACATGACAATGGCGTTTTGGTGGCCCGAGAATGCAAACTTTGAAGTATATGGCAAGCAAAAAGTATTTTGGATCGTGTGTTCCTCCCTGCCCTCACTTCATTACGAATGGGGACACACACGATTTATGTGTTGTTTGTTTGGGAGTAGAGCATGCACGGTCAGCTCTAGTAAAAGGGGGCTGACAGGGTTCATTCATAAATTCCCGACGTGTTATATGCACTATCGAGAGTTTGAGCTCTACTCCTGTTGGCTTTCTTCTCGAGGGAAGAAAGTCAATAAAGATTCTTTGGCTCGGATCTCGCGTTTGCTGAGGCAACGTGTAGATAATGGGTCTGCAATATAGATGGATTTCTCTCTTTCTCTTATGATTGTGTGCAAACTAATTATGTGTTTGCAGACTATTATTTATAGTTATATTTTTGTGTTTGAGATTATAATATGAATTTAATTTTGAGAAATTAAATTAAATATTTGTCTGGCTTTGAAAGTAGATGTATGAAAATAATATATTAAACCTTTCATCCAGACCAAGTTATCTGTCTGATTGATTTCTGGCTGCATTTAATTGTGATGAAATTATTAATACACTATACACTATACACTACAGTTTACACTATACACTATTATTAATACACTATTTTGTATTAATAATAACTATTTGACCGTTTCTACTTGTCCGGTTGATATTTGGCTGCATTTAATTTTTGAGAAAATTAAATATGTACTTATCTGATCTCGGAAGAGTTAGATGTTTGTATTAATATAGTATTCTGCCTCTATTCTGTAAACCATGTTTACTTGTCAGTTTGATATTTGGCTGCATTTAATTTTTGAGAAAATTTTAATTTGTACCCATCTTATCTTTGAGGGGTTAGATGTCGGAATTAACATACTATTCAGCCTTTCATCCAGACCGTGTTGAATTGTCTGGTTGATCTTTGGCTGCATTTAATTCTGAGGAAATAAATGGTGAAATTTCTGGGGGGAAATGAATAACACCTCACAATAAAGTGCCCATCTCCCTCCGGTGCCCTCAGGGGCTGTTCTGCCAACCCCATCATCTCGTGTGCTTCGGGGCACAATGATCTCCAGTGAGTTCTAGTCTCAGGCGAGCCCTTATCTCAGTGTCCGCCCAGAAACGTAGTGGCGCTGGGATTCTCACCCCCTCAGAGGAGGGTCTTAGAGCAATCAGTTCGGCTGTTCCCTGCCGGTGCGCCGCTTCAGGGCACTGAATTGGTCGCTTGAGTAATACCAGAGACCAGTCTCGAGTGGCTGGTTCTCTTCATTTCTGGGGGGAAGTGGTTAACACCTCACTATACGGTGCCCATTTCCCTTAGATGCCCTTGGGGGGCCGTTCTGCCAACCCCGCCACCTCGTGTGCGTCGGGGCGTAGCGGTCTAAACCGTACGCCCGGGAACATAGCAACACTGGTATGCTAGCCCCCTATAATGAGGGTCTCAGAGCAGTCAGTTTGGTTGTTCCCTGCAGGTTCGCCGTACAGGGCACCAAATTGGTCGCTTGAGTAACACCTAGAACAGTCTTTAGAGACTGGTTCTCTTAGTAGGTTTTTTGGCAGCGTGGGAACTTCTGCCAAACATATCTAACCCCACCACCTTGTGTGTTTCGGGGCGCAGCGGTCTCCCGCGAGCACCTATCTCAGGGTCCATCCAGAAACGTAGTGGTCCTGGGATGCTAGCCCCCTGACAGCGTGGGAACTTCTGCCAAACATATCTCAACAGTGGTAGAGCGTCTTTTCCTGACCCCCTACTAAAGGACTGGGGTTCGGGCTGGCACTCTCAACTGAGAGTTGATCTGAGGGCCGTCATTATTTCCAAGAAGGCTGCAGGAAAAAGGTCCTGATGCCCGAGGGGTCAGAGTTGCATCAGATTTGGAGGGTATTTGCAGGGTATTCGCATCATGAACTACATCGACGATTGGTTGATTCTGGCTCAATCGCATCAGTATGTGGTTCGGCATTGAGATGTCGTTCTCGCCCACATGAAAGAGTTGGGGTTACGGCTAAACGCCGAAAAGAGTGCTTCCTCCACTACAGAGGACCACTTTTTTAGGCGTGGTTTGGGACTCAATGTTGATGCAGGCACACCTGTCACCGGCACGGATAGAGTCCATCCTTTTGGCTGTGAAAAGAAGTAAAGCTAGGCCAGTCACTCACTGTCAAACAGTTTCAGAGGCTGTTGGGTCCGATGGCAGCAGCGTCCAACGTGATCCCTTTTAGACTGTTTGTACATGAGACCCCTGCAGTGGTGGCTCAGGACCAAAGGGTTTTCCCCGAGGGGCAACCCCTTTCGCATGATCAGGGTTACGCGGCGACGCTTACACCCCCTGGTTATGTGGAAGAAACCATGATTCCTGTCCCAGGGTCCCATGTTGGGAGCTTTTTGTCGTCGCAAGTGTTGGTGCTAGTGACAGATGCCTCTCTCATGAGCTGGGGAGCGATCATGGATGGTCGCTCGGTGCCCGTGGATGGGTCACCATCTCACCTGGCACTTAATCACCTGGTGATGGTGGGTCAGGCTCTACATCCCTAGGCACCAGATTCAGGAAGCAGACATCCTGTCGAGGCAGCGGCTGAGGCCCAGGGAAGGGAGACTCCACCCCGAGGTGGTGGAGCTCATGGAGTTGCAGACGTGGCTGTACTACATCTGTACATGGTTTCCCTGATTGTTCTACTTTCGGGAGTTCTGAAGAACAGAGTTATGGAAGTGTGGGTTTGGCATCTGAGGGGGCCCAACTCATAGATCACACATAGATCATAGGCCACAATCACTCTAGAGGTCCCTGCACAGGAAACAAACCGGTTTCCTCCGTGGTGCGTTGGGGGCTTTTCCTTTCCGCACACACTCGTCGGGTTTGCAACCTAGTTTTGGGCTTCACTCCTGGGTCCCAGGTGATTCTGTCTTTGTTTTGCTCACCTGATTTCACACAAGACAGGCACTGGTCACTATGGTGGCGTTGATATAGACGTTCCCACAACGTCATCTTGTCGCAACGCGAGTTCCCTTGAAAGGGAACGCCTCAGTTACGACTGTTACCTCGGTTCCCTGAAGAGGGAACGAGACGTTGCGTCACCGAGAGTGATCCAAATGAACGCCACCGAGAGTGATCCAAATGAACCAAAGACATGCATGAGGAGATTGTGATACAGTTCATCTGTAATACAGTTAGTTTGTAGAGTGTTAGCATGCATAATGCATGTTTCAAATACGTATACTTAAATATGCTGCATTTGACAAGTTTTTTCATGGGAATACTGTGGGTTCCAGAGGTCTGAGATATTACCTGGAATCAAATCTGTAGAGGTCACTAAATGAATGTAGCTAAATTGAACGACATTGATTGACGTTTTATTACAAATCATGCTGTGTTGTAGAGATCCTATTGTATTTTAAGATTAAAATTGATCAGTGTCATGTCACAAGGACATAATTAACATAATATAGACATATGCAGTACTGCAATTAAGCTCTTTTTTTAAGCACAGGTGTCTGCAATCTGTTCTTCACTTTCCTCCACTCATCCTGCTTTCAGCCCATTCATCGCTATGGAAACAGACTGGATGGATTGCTCGACTGCTCAGTGATTGGTATGACGCCACAAATGACAGTGCAAGATCATGACTTGCTACATTCAGCATTTAAGTGACTAGCAAGTTAACAAAGGGAGAGAAAAAAAAAATACATCTACAGATTGTGTTTTATTGTTCTAACCAAACAGATTTTTGAAGACTTTTAGTGCAACAAAGTTTTACTTTAAACCCAAAGTTTTACATAACCCTTCAAAATTAGAGAACACTTAAAATTACAACAATTGACTGCTGTGATTTCTGCCAGGTCAATTACAGGTCTTTGTCGTTGATTGATAAGCTGTGGCAGAGGCAATTGAAGATCCCAGTGCAACAATCTAGCCTTGCAGGAACTAGCACGACCAGCTGCACTAATTAGTATGGTTGTAGAACACAGAAAAACGCTATCATCACCATCCTTCAGCTGTCACAATGCACAGTATATTCGTGTACATGTTCCTGCCACTGGTGACACTAACTCAAGATCGATAGATTTTAATTGCTTTTTGCCACTTTTTCTAATAGCCATGGGAAAGAAACTCTCGAAGGAGTGATATAAAAGATACCCATGAAATGGAGCCCAGAGGATCCAGTTATGGTCATTCGGGGTGTAAAGGATTAAAGAATGTAGAAATGCATTAATGCAAAGACACTTGAATCAATGCATTCATGCATAAAGTTTGACAATGATTTTAAAAAGGGTATGTCAAGCTCAAGTAAAATATAACTTTAATTTGATTGTTTTGAATGTATATGCTAACCTATGTATAAACAAATAGTTTCATTTTTTATGGTTGCTGCATAATGGTTCTCAAACAGTTAACAAGTACTAAGACCATGACAGTTTTCCTAAGCTGTATAATGTTGAACAGTCAGCAAAAACGATGTGAAAAATACCTCAGAGCAACAACTCTTTTTCTCAAGTACTTTTTCTCAAAGGTGATGGCAACAATCTGCAGATTCCACATAACATATATTGCACATTACATATATTGCAGCACCATACAGTACATATAACATGATGTATTACAGCAAACATGGTATGGGTCTTTCCTGTTCTGTGGTATCTTTTAAACTTTGCAACATGCTTGTATTGTCATTTAAGGATATATGTAGGCATATGTCAGATTTTCAGAAATATGTTTTGGTCAAGCTCTGATATTTTATTAATTATAATTTGATTATTTACACAATGGCAAGAAGATTATCATGATGGAAATAAAAGAGCTAAAGGCATTGCTCAGTGAGGGACTGAGAGTTCATTCTTATCTTTTTATTAAACCATTTTCTGTAATTCTAACATGGAATACTATAGTATATACTTACAGATTATTATTATTATGCATCTATGTGCTGAAGGTCATTTTTCCACTATTGTGAATGTTATGAAAAACCTAAGTCGTTTGTTCTATTCACACAAATTTGGGCATACATCATACCAAGACCCTTATGACAATTTTTTTCCAAAAGAAAATTGGGTAACACTTTATTTTACAGAGTCCTTGTTACATATGTTACATGTACTTACCATAGTAATAACAGTAAATTATGCATAATTACATGCAATTAACCCTCAACCAAATCCTAATCCTACCCTAACCCTATAGTAAGTACATGCAGTTGCTTAATATTACTCAGTACTTAAATATGTAATTACACTGTAACAATGACACCTTAAAAAAAAAAGTGTAACCGAAAATTGATTTATAAAAGCATTGAAAAGATATAAACCACTCAATCAGTCTGGCATCACCCATTTTGACTATTTGACTTACAGTATTCTGTATCTGCTCAATGAACTGTCCAAACTTAACGAAACTTGACACACATAGACTACAGGTCATTCTGTTGATGCACACCAAGTTGCGCCAAAATCTGCCAATAGGTGGCGCTACAACTAAAAAAGGAACATTTTATTTGATGTGTAGTCTATCTTCTTCAGGTCAAGTGTTCACTGGCTGCCAGCAGCCAATCAGTTTTCAGCAGCTAATAACTTGCATTGTGAATGAAAAATTGTTATGAAATTCAACAAGTATGCTACTATAATAAGCTAATTTACATTTTTGCTAATAACTCTTAAATCGTGATGGCTAGAATACAAATTCAATTGTATTTTATTTTAATTTTTATAACTCATCCTTGGCTGTCTGATTCACACAAATTTGGTGAATAAACACTAAATAATTAAATTCACTAAAATAATTTTTATTAATTTTATTGTTTAGCAAATATGGACCATTATATTTTGACTAATTTGCCTATTTCGTGTAAACACAATGTCCAAACTTCCCTAAATAAAAGTTTAGTTTGCAAAGAAATCTGTGATCTCCAACATGATTATTGATCATTTAATAGGACCTTCAATTGATATATATCCTGATGATACTGAAAACATATTTATCTATTTATCAGTTGCCACACATGACTGAATATAATGCTGTCCAATTAAAATGAGGAGACCATATGATTTTTTTTTCTTTTAATACAATATTTCTTTAAAGAGACATATTCTGAAAATATACATGGCACTGTTTCACAGCATTCACTCAAACCAAAAATAGTGAAATTATTTCTTATGTTCACTTAATTGTGATATTGTGAAACTTAATATGATTTCCATCTTTTATAATTCTGAGATTAATATTTTATACAATTTATTAAAGAGGGACCTATTATGTTTTTTGGCTGTTCATCTTTATAGTGTGTAATGTTGTTGTTTGAGCATGAAAAAGCCCCTCCAGTGGAAGTTATTCTCTATATCGGTCACGGTTATGCTGCATAGCAAGATAGGAAGACTAAGATGCAGAGTTAACACGTTATTTAACAATATCCACAAGGTAAATCTATATGAAGAAGAGCAAGCAGAACACAACCATACATGCACGAGACCAGACAAAGGTGAACTGAAAAAACAGGACTTAAATACACACACAAACGAGGTGATGATAACAACACACATGAACATTATGATACATACAAACATACAATATACTTTATTGTCTCCTTAGGGAAATTTGTCTTGGGCTCAGTGTATGATGCATTTCCAGAATAAAGAATAAATAAATAAATAGATAATAAATTCTAAATCAAGAATAAATAAATCACATGTATCTCACCTAAACAATGAATGATTTGATGAAATCAAATCAGTGACTATGCCGACAAACAGGCAGGGAAATAGTGCAAACAGAAAACAAAGTCCAAACTGGGTGATATTGTGACAATATCAGTGTCACTGTTTCTAAACTCCCTGAAAAACCTCCATTATATATTTTTTTCCTGGAACGAACACGCCACAATATTCTTCATTTAAATAATTTATACACAGAATAAAGGGGCGGGGCCTGGTTGAGTTAGTTAATAGTGTGTTGAAACTGGCGATTATGGTAAGGGCCGGGACATTTCCCAAACATACTCGAAGCGCTCGACCAATCACAACACACTGCTCCAGCCAACCAATCAGAGCACAGTGTGCTTTTCAGAAGGAGGGGCTTCATAGAGACAGGAAATAAACAAGGGTGCGTTTCCCATACAATGATGTAACTCGCTGATTAACTACAGTACCATTGAACAATGCATTGTTGGAGAAACTTACCAACTGGTCACAAATGTTTTCCAAAACTGTAGTAGCATGGTCACCCTTCTGTCATTTGAACCACATTGGTTCAACCATATACTGTAGGCCTACGACTGTTGTTAATGTCATCAGGTGGAGGAGTAATAACTTCTTCAAAATAATCTATTTGCAATCTCTGAAATCTCTGAACATGGCACTTGATGACTACTTTACCCTTTTTTGCTCCCTGTCATTTAGCTTTATTTGATGATTGACTCATCACAGGTTTCCTCATTCGTCATACTCTGGGGTTCCCTTGCGCATTTACATGCATGCGCACTCTTCAAAAACAGAGATGATTGTTGACACGCTAAAATATACAGACTGAAACGGATGCATATTCAGATTTAATTAATGAAGTAGAAAGCACTGCATATTAGCTTGCATATTTTGCCCAAGAGCATGATCTATTTAAGTCCAAATGTCATTTAACAATATGCTTCTAACTATAGGTCGAGAGTGTAAATGTACAATGCTGTTTGTTGGAACTATGGTTGACTGAATTGTTGAACTATGTTGCCAATGACAGAATTTGTGATCATAGTTGGCTAACGATGCTTTTGGGAGACACATCATTTCTGCCTGTCCTATCCGTCCACCATGACCAATGGTGAGTGTCATCCATTCCTCATCAGTAAATATGAAACCGCTTACTACTGAAGTCATCCTTACTGCCTCACATGTCTCTCTTCCAGTACACGCCCTCCTCAATTCTGGGTCAGCCGGGAACTTCATCTCCGATTCCCTCTGGCACCAGCTCAACCTCCAGAAGAGGTCCAACAAGGTCCATTATCAAGTCCACTCGATAATCGGCAAACCTCTCAACAAGAACAATGTGCTTTTCACCGTGGGACCTATCCAGTTGCAAGTGGGACAGTTACACACAGAATCCACCTTCCTGGTTCTGGAGAATTCCACCGCTGGTATATTTCTAGGGCGCCCGTGGCAAGTGCAACACGATCCGGATCTCTCCTGGACCACCAGAGAAGTCCTGAAGTGGGGTGATAGCTGTTTCCCGGGCTGTTTTCCATATCTGCCTCAACCTGTGATTCCTCTACCAGTCCAGCATGTATAACCTCATCCGGATACGTGAGGGGGACGAATGGAAGAAAGCCTTTGTGACCCCCACTGGACACTACGAGTACCTGGTCATGCCGTATGGTCTGGTAAATGCCCCCTCTGATTTCCAAGACTTTCTGCACGAGGTGCTCTCGGAATTCCTTCATCCTGATCTATTCCCGGAGCCTGGACGAACATCGCCATCACGTTGTGGAGGTCCTCCAATGCCTCAGAGAACATCACCTCTTCCTCAAGGCCAAGAAAGGATCCTTCCATCATCCAACCATCCAGTTTCTCAGCTATAACATCAGTGAACATGGCATCAAGATGGACGAGGGGAAGGTGAATGTGGTCCGGAACTGGCTCACACCTACCACCATCAAAGAGCTCCAATGTTTCCTCAGATTTTCTAATTTCTATCACTGATTTATCCATAACTACAGTTCCATCACCTCCCTGTTGACCAACCTCCTTCAGAAAAAGCCCAAGTCTCTGTCCTGGACACCAGCTGCCAACCAGGCTTACCTGAGCCTTAAAGACTCGTTCACAAGTGCACCGCTCCTAATCCACCCAGACCCCAACAAGCCATTCGTCGTCTATCGCAGCAACGTCTCCATCCATGCGCCTTCTTCTCTAAGAAACTATCCCCGGCAGAGATTAATTACGATATTGGTAACCAAGAACTACTGGCCATCAAGCTCGCCTTAGAGGAGTGGAGACACTGGCTGGAGGGTACTAAGGAGAGATTCACAGTTCTCACCAATCACAAAAATCTTCAATATCTCCGAGTTGCTAAATGCCTCAACCCCAGACAGGCAAGATGGGCTTAGTTTTTCACCCGCTTCCATTTCACCATCTCCTATCGTCCAGGTACAAAGAATCTCAAGCCTGATGCTCTATCCCGTCTCCATAACTCTGAAGAGAAAACCGAAGACCCGGAGCCCATCTTGCCTCAAAAGATCATTCTGTGCCCCATCCAGTGGTCCATCCATCGGCAGCTTTCCTCCTCCAGTGTCTCAGAGCCATCGCAACCGGGGTGTCCACCCGGTTGTACCTACGTTCCCTGGTCACAACGCAATAATCTCACGCACTCGGCATATTCTTCTGTGGGCACTGGCCATGCAGGGGCCAACCGCACCCTCTCACTGCAACAAGATTGCTTCTGGTGGCCCAACATGGCCAGGGATGTGAGAAGGTTTGTCCAGGGATTCCCAGACTGCGGCATCTCCAAGAGCCCGCACCATCTTCCGTCCGGCAAGTTCCTTCCATTGCCCATTCCCCGACGCCCCTGGTCACACCTAGGAGTAGACTTTGCCACCGACCTACTTCCCTCCGAAGGTAATACATGTATCCTAGTCATTGTTGACTGATTCTCCAAATCCTGCCGTCTGATTCCTTTGAAATGTCTACCTACTACCATGAGCACTGCGGAGCTACACTTCAACCACATTTTCCGACACTATGGGATTCCTGAGGATTCCGTATCGGATTGAGGACTGCAGTTCATCTCCCAGGTTTGGAGGGCTTTCTTCAGACTCCTAGGTATGACCGTCAGTCTCTCATCTGGATACCATCCTCAGACGGACGGGAAAACGGAGAGGAAGATCCAGGAGATTGGGCGCTTTCTGAGAACCTTCTGCCATGGCCACCAAAACTCTTGGAACCAAATCCTAGGCTGGGCCGAGTATGCACAGAACTCCCTCCGTCAGCCTGCCACTGGACTCACTCCCTTCCAGTGAGTGCTAGGCTACCAGCCTCTACTGTTCCTGTGGTCCGGGGAACCCTCTGAGGTCCCCTCGTCAACTATTGGTTCCGAGAGAGTGAGAGGGTCAGGGACGACACACATCATCACCTTCAAGAGGCAGTGCGCAGACAAAAGACCCAGGCAGACACTCGGAGAGCGGAACCACCTACCTTCCAGCCAGGACAGAAGGTCTGGCTTTTCACACGGGACATCAAGCTGCGCCTGCCCTGCAAGAAGCTGAGTCCCAGATTTGTTGCTTCCTTCACCATCACTCGACAGGACAACCTGGAGTTACCCTCACACTACAGGATTCACTCTACCTTTCATGTGTCACTCCTCAAGCCCTATCACTCACCTGTTTCTGTTCCCTCCACAGAGCCTGGCATCTTGGGTACTGTCAAGGATCAGCCAGGCTCCACCACCACACAATCACAGAGATCGCTGTCACCTGAGTACTAATCACCCGCACCTGCACATCATCTGATCATCAGCACAGTCAGCACAAAAGCACTGACCTCACACAGTCACATTGTCTGGTCTCGTTTGAGTAAGGACTCACTTCCCTATGATTGATGTTTAGTGTGATCGTCTACCGTCCTGTTTCTCCTAAGTCTCCTTCGTCTTCCTGGTTCCTGTCATCAACTACTTACCTCTGTTCCACTGTGAGTACTCAAGCGACCTCTCACCACAGCATCCACAACATCATTCATCATCTGCAAAAGAATCACAGACTGTCAGTATATCTCACCATCATTATTCAAAGACATTCTCCATTATCATCACCCACTGGTGGTCACCGCTACTTGTTTCAATAAACCTGTTTCTTACCAGTATCATTTTGTCTTGAGTCTCTGTTCCACACTCTAGTAGAGCCTTAAAACAAAATCAAAATCAATAAAAAAATTACGTATTTAACAACAGAGAAATAAAATAAATTTTGATAGAAATGTGTCCACTGACATAAGCCATGTTCAATCAAACCGATGCGACTGTTAAACAGAAAGAACATGAGTCAGATGCCCTAAAAACAAGCATGCTACAGCACACATCCTCTGGTTCTGATACCCAGGGTGATGATGACAGCTCCAGTAATGAAATGACCCCGGCACCCCCACTTCAGGGCAGTGAAAGAGGACAGCCTCGAAGGGCTTTACAGGGGAATCAGTGAAGTCAACTCTCCATGTGACCCACAAAGAACCAGCATCATCCAGAGAACTCTGGCGTGTCCAGTACAAGACAGCATTGGATGAGGAACACATAAAGATGCGTACATGGGTAAATTAGTGCACTGAGCTGAACAGAGCAAGTTTGTGTGTGTGTGTGTGTGTGTGTGTGTGTGTGTGTGTGTGTGTGTGTGTGTGTGTGTGTGTGTGTGTGTGTGTGTGTGTGTGTGTGTGTGTGTGTGTGAGTGAGAGAGAGAGAGAGAGAGAGAGAGCGACAGAGAGAGAGAGAGAGAGAGAGAGAGAGAGAGAGAGAGAGAGAGAGAGAGAGAGAGAGAGAGAGAGAGAATGTCTTCTCGATAATGTTGCGTGTTTGTCGAGGTGGGGGGGCACTACATTGATTATTGAGACAGATTTGATTTGACGTCGCTGTCAGGTTTATGATCTCAGTGTAATTCAGGATGTCATCTGCAGATAAATGAGAGAGCTAGCTGAGATATAACAGAGGCAGAGCAGCTGCCATCGACGCCATATATCCATCCCATGATGCCCGAGGACGTCCAGGCACTGAGGGCCTAGACAATAATGTCTTTCTGAAGGACATTTATTTTGTCTCAGTGTATGTGATCGGAGAACTCCACTGACAGCAGCAAACTCAACAGTAAGGGCTGATTTTGTACCAAGATCCCCAAAAGTATGCATGCAACTTTTTATAAATTAAACATAAGGTAACACTTTATTTTACAGTGTCCTTTATACATTTGTTACATGTACTTACCATAGTAATAACAGAAAATTATGCCTAATTACATGCAACTAATGCTCAATCAAATCCTAATCCTACCCTAATCCTATAGTAAGGGCATGTAGTTAATTAATATTACTCAGTACTTAAATGTATAATTACACTGTAACAATGACACCTTAAAATAAAGTGTAACCAAACTTAAATATAAATAATAAATTATATATGCCAATGAACACTTGCACTGAGGCAATAGTTCTTTGATAGGGTCATTGGAACAAGTTGTGAAGCATTCCAAATTTAATTTAGAATTACTTTTAAATTTAGTTTGAATTGAGTTGGTAAACATTAATTAGAATTAAAATCAAATGAAATTCAAACAAATTCAAAGCTGAAGCCGTACATGTTTTTATGTGGAATTTTACACAATATTATAAAGTACACACTACATATGGAATATTTTCAGATGATGTTAATAATAATCAGTGCTGGGAGAACACTTAATTTCCAGGAGTGCTCTAAATTCTTTCTCAATTTCTGATTTTATAAAGCAGTTGACATTTATTAAATGTGGGTAACACTTTATTTTAAGGTGACGTAGTTACACGTTACATGCACTTACTACAGTAAATTATACAAGTTATTAACCCTAAAGCAAACCCTAACCTTAACCCTTTAATAAGTAATGCAGTTAATTAATTTTACCAAGTACTTATTTGTGTAATTACACTGTAAAGACACCTTAAAATAAAGTGTAAACAGAATCTGTTTTGTTGTCTGTGTGAATTGTTAAATGTAATTAATTGACCAAAATGTAACAAATGGTACAGCTGTTCTAAGGTACAGTAATTACAATAGCAATTAAATCTGTAATAGATGTATTTTTGAATAATTCTGATCCATGGATCATTCGATAGTTTTTCTGCATCATTAAAACACATTATGTCACTGAATATTAACCTGTTATGCAAAATTAATCTTAATGTTTTTAAGCCAAATAAATAAATAGAACACTCAATTGATGTGTTGCATATGTTGTCCCCTGTTATCAAAATATGCCTTTAGGGATTTGATTTGATTTGGAGGCGATGTCATGATTAATTGTGTCTGGTTTACACAACTGACTGAGGTTCATACAACTTCATTTATTATGCAAAATGCAAGTTCTATAAAAAAAAAAATCTCTCCAAACTCTCTAAACAGAAGCATTTTTCCACTCTAGTTATCAGACGGGTGATTGATGACGATAATTAATCCTTTCAGTGAAAAAGGCTAATTTGCGGCAGTGTACTGCACAACAACATGATGCATTTACTGAGCCGACTTCATAATTCCTCCATAATTCACTCCTTCCTCGATGCTCACGTCGCCATTTCTCTTTGTTAACATCTAAATATCAGGACAGTCGCTTGATAAAGCTATTTAAGCAATGCCACATTGCCAAAAGAGGAAGAAGGAGGAGGCAGAGGAATGAAGAAGGGGAGGACATAGAGAGCTGGAAGTGCTGGCGGCCGCAGTCATCACATGTCTCCATCAGGGAAAGGTTAACATGATGGGTTGTGACAATCTCTCCTGGCAGGCTTGCAAATAGCTCCCTTATAACCAGGAAATTAAATAGGACAAAAAGATAGATTTAGAGTGCTGGGATTTTAACAGAGGAATCCACCTGGGTCTTTTTTATGGCGATGATAATGAACTTTATGTTCATATTAGGTAAATGTTTCAGTATACTCAATGCACAATAAATACTGATGTGCACAGAGTGAAGGATTGTTGTTAATGTCATTAGTGGCGCTTGCTCAGGGAAGCATCTGTTCAGACTTATATTCTATAATACAAAGCCTTATAGCAGACATTTCTACAATGTGCATACACATTTGTCTTACAGCACAGAAACAAACAAAATCTATAATGGAAATTATTCCCAAATGACATTTGATGGGAGTTTGGTATAAACAGAACAGTGAAAATTAAATCTTTCTACAAGTAAACTAACTTGACAATTGAATGCATTGATAGAGTAAGATAAAAACAGTAAAAATGGCAGAATGCATAATGATGCAGGTAGTAGAATAGTGGTTAAGTGTCTGCAATGGTAATGCATTGGTTGTGGGCTGAATGCCCAGTAGATCTGACATTCTCTATCACCACTGAGACTTTGAGCAAGGCATTTAACTTGAGGTGAGGTCAAGGGACTTGTAAAGCAGGATCAGCTAGATCATTTTGCAAGTCAAATAATTTATACCCTTTGCAAAGCAATGGTTTAACAAAAACTGAAAGACTTTTTAAGGCATCATAGTCATGATCTTAACATGAAGGCTGCTCCAAAAAGTAGGCAGCAACATGATGACGCCATTTAACATTTTAATTTTATGCAAAATCTAGGGATGCATTGCATGTTTCATTTGTGGATAAGGCAATCCCAGAATGCATGGCAAAGAGCACAGCAGGGGAAAGAAATTTTACGTAAATTATCAAATCAAGGTTTTTGTGAAAATATTGTGTACTGTGTGTTTTATGCTTAGTGTACCGCTAACATGAAAATAACTTCTAACATCGAACTCTGTTTGAATCAAATGAAAGTTCATGCTTTGTTTGACACAGAGTCGCTGTCTATTTAAAATAATCCAAATCAATCACTTATGAAGTTTCATTTAAGTTATGATGCTACACATATTGTACAATGCAAAAAAACATAATAGAAGTAAAAATATTTTCTTGTTTTCAAGGACAAATATCTAAACATTCTTAAATAAAGATACATATACTTGAGGAGCAAAATTACATGGTATATTAAGTGTTGTTTTCTGGAAAAAAAATAAAAAAATAAAAAATAATCATCCAAATGAAGTGTGTAATGTCCCAAATGCAGTTTATTTAAATATTAAACAAATACAAAAACAGAATCAAATAATGACTTGACTTGACTTGACTTGACTTGACTTGACTTGACTTGACTTGACTTGACTTGACTTGACTTGACTTGACTTGACTTGATTTGATTTGACTTGATTTGACTTGGCTATGGCCTTGCCTTGGTTTGCCTTGCCTTGGTTTGCCTTGCCTTGCCTTGCCTTGCCTTGCCTTGCCTTGCCTTGACTATGGCCTTGCCTTGCCTTGCCTTGTTTTGCCTTGACTTGATTGTGGCCTTGCCTTGCCTTGACTTGACTTGATTATGGCCTTGACTTGACTTGACTTGACTTGACTTGACTTGACTTGACTTGGCTATGGCCTTGCCTTGCCTTGCCTTGCCTTGATTATGGCCTTGCCTTGCCTTGCCTTGCCTTGACTTGACTTGACTTGACTTGACTTGATTTGACTTGACTTGGCTATGGCCTTGCCTTGGTTTGCATTGCCTTGCCTTGCCTTGACTATGGCCTTGCCTTGCCTTGCCTTGCCTTGCCTTGCCTTGACTTGACTTGAATGTGGCCTTGCCTTGACTTGCCTTGCCTTGACTGTGGCCTTGCCTTGACTTGACAATGGCCTTGCCTTGACTCGGCTATGGACTTGACTTGAAAATGGCCTTGACTTTGACTATAACTATGACTATGACTATGACTATGACCTTGACTTGACTTGACTTGACTTGACTTGACTATGATTATGACTTTGACCTTGACTTGACTATGGCCTTGACTTGACTTGACTTGACTTGACTTGACTTGACTATGGCCTTGCCTTGACTTGACTATGATCTTGATTTGACTTGACTATGGCCTTGCCTTGCCTTGACTTGACTTGACTGTGGCCTTGCCTTGACTTGCCTTGCCTTGACTGTGGCCTTGCCTTGACTTGACAATGGCCTTGCCTTGACTCGGCTATGGACTTGACTTGAAAATGGCCTTGACTTGACTTGACTTTGACTATGACTATGACTATGACTATGACTATAACTATGACCTTGACTTGACTTGACTATGACTAAGATGAGAAGGGTATGTATGGACTTATCTAACTCTGGGGGATACGGAGAATAAGCTAAAGTCCCAAAAAGTCTGTGTGTTCCTTTAAAAGGAATAGTCAAACATTCGCTCACATTTAATGATGCACAGATATTATTAAAACCTTTTCATTTATGGAGTCAGATGAAATAATGAGGTAATTACATATGAGAAAATGTATTACTTGCCTTGCCTTGCCTTGACTTGACTAAACAAAAAGACAAAGACAAAGCTAGACAAGAGACAACAGAAATATAAGTACTATATATACACAAAGATTAATGACTAACAAGATAAACCTGTGAGCAGAGGTGGGTAGTAACAAAGTACATTTACTTTGTTACATTTACTTGAGTATTCATTCTACTTTTAAGAGTAGATTTAAATGTGGGTACTTTTACTCGAGTACGTTTCTAATGAAAAAAAAACTGTTCCTCCAGTTTCTTTATTTTAATGTAATATATGTCAGGAAATACATAGGTTATTCCAAGTGCGCTGTCTCTTTTTTTTTCTGGGGCATGAGCGATGAATCATTCACAAATTAATCACTCTTTTAAGTCAATTCTGTTCAAAGACTTTGTTGCAAAGATATCTAATTATGATAACAATAATTATTTTAATTAAATATCTATCTAAAAAATAACATGAGTACAGTTTTTGGATACTACACCCACCTCTGCCTGTGAGTAATTATGTTGATAAACCAATGAACTGAGAAACACCTGACAAGAACAAACCAATGGAAACATAAAACATGAAATAAAGGAACCACATGACCAAGATCACATGAAGGTAACAAGAAATCACATGACAAAATAACAGGAAATGACATGCCTATGGCACATTTCAAAGTAAAAGACATTGAAACATGAATGTGAAACCAAACCAAAAACAGAAATAACAGTGAGTTTATGCTTAAAATAAGAACAAAATAAAATTGTATGCCCCATTGGAAAATATGGCTAATATTTGTTCATGTTTAAGCACTCATTTTTCAGTAAACAAGACTTAATATCTGAAGTATTTTTGCTTCTCCAGTAAATGTATCTTGACATAAGAATGCTTAGATATGTGTACTGGACAAGACAAAAATAATAAGGAAGAAAAACATTGTCGACATCAAGGCAGCTCAGTAGGTTTTGATACAGGGCTTTACTCTATACAGTCTGTGAAACGATTTGTATTGTGAAGAGCACTGTAGAAAAACATTGTAGACTTCAATTCCTTAAGGCTTAGTCTTTGAACTGTCCTGTCGAGTACACCTCACCCCACACACACACCCTGTGCTCCCAGCCACAGTCTGTCTCCTACATTATATGCCCTCCCCCAGTCCTGTTTGTTACACAAGGCTGACCGACCAAGATGATTCATGAGAAGCAGACTTTTTCGATTAAATCATCTGCCAAGATGCATTTGAACAAAACCATTGTCTTCGCTTCAAGTGCATTCAGCTGGCCTCCTATGTTCACAATGTTTGTGTTCTATTCTTTTGAAGAGTTGCGATTTCAGATCAAGACCAGGCATGTGTTTATGCAGAAAAACAATCTTTTTGCATTTGAAGTCTCTAGGAACAAAATATTGTCACCAGATTGAATGTATATCCAGTCCATGCCAAAGGGCGTATACACTGCTAATGTTTTTCTTGCTTAGTATTTTGCCTTGTTTTCCAGCACAAATATCTAAATATTATTAAATCAAGAGAAGCAAACTGACATTAGACATTGTCTTGTTAACTGAAAAAAATAAATAATCAGAATTAAGTGAGTTTATGCTTAAAGCAAGAAAAAAATAAATAAATCTGAATTCAAAGGGAAAACAAGATTATTTTTATGAGCCCACAGGTATTTAGTAGCCTGGCTAACTGGGAACCACATGTTCATTTTCTCGTATTTGAGGCGTGGTTTACGAATGCCCAGAGCCGTTTTGGGCGCTACGAATGTCTATCAAATGCGCCTGTACTAGAGTTCTCAACGGGTCGGGTCGGCCCGACAAACCCGACGGGACCTGCGGGTTCGGGTCGAAAATATAATCAAATGACTCGGGTCGGGTCGGACCTCGGGCTTAATCTTTTCCGCTCAGTAAAAAAAAAAAAAAAACATTTATTAATCATCGCTGCTGGTCACCGTAAAGAAAGTCTGGCTGCTGCGTGTAACGTGCATCATGGAGAGGGGCGGGGGCAGACCTGACGCCGCTGCGTGCATGCCTTTAGCCTGGAGAAGAAGATGGAGTTGGTGAGAAGTAAACTTGCCGCAGGTGAATTCACCGTCGCTACTACAGCCTATTTATATATTTAAAGTGTATTGTTTCAGTTGTTTGTATTGTTTGTATTGTTAAAAGGCGTGAACATTAAAGGTTGATTTGAATTCCCGTCTGCTGGTCATGATAATACGTGTATGAGAGAAAAAAAAAAAAACGACGCGGCGTCGGGCCGCGGGTCGGGTTCGGGCAGATAATTCATGTTTATGTGTCGGGTTACATCGGGTCCGGGCTTTAAAAGCCACGGGCCGGGTCGGGTCGGGTTGTAAATTTCAGGCCCGTTGAGAACTCTAGCCTGTACGTAGCTCATAGCCAATCGTTTCAATTATACCAGATGACGTATGTAGAGCGACAGAAATTTGACGAGGAAGAAGACGAAATAAACTTGCGTTCTAAACTACTTAGAACACTATCTAAGGCTGCATCGAAAGGTAACTTCGCGTCTGATGCCATGTTGGATCCATAGATATAAACAACCTGCTTCGGTGTGTCACATAGACATCGTCATCGTCTTGCTGCTCCCTCCCCGTTCTGTGATTGGTTCCCTTTTTGAGGGGAAAATCTGGTCCATGGTGTCCAGGCTGCCTAGCAGCGTGAATACAATCGCACTGCGCGCAAGGCAGCATGGGGAAACCCAGGCTAGGTATTTAGTGTAATATCACTACATTTTGACACATTAATCAGAAAACAAAATTTTATATCCTAAGTCATGTTGATTCTCCAGTAAATGTATCTTGATTTAAGAATGGTTAGATATTGGTACTGGAAACCAAGACAAAAATACTGAGGAAGAAATACAGTGTAGAGAAATAAAAACATATGCATACACTGGCAAAGTACAATTGGTTGTGAAATGACAGACAGATGTTTAATGGACTTTCTGTTGAACCAAAGTCTTCAAATGTCTGTGAATATGCCAGTGCACTGAATGTCAAATTGGGGTTCTTTAATACAAAAGCCAGTTCACACCTTCAAATAATCCAAAGTTAATCAAACAGCCCTCTTGCCAAACTTAATAACATGCTACAGGCTTTTCTGAGATGCTTTCAAAGCGCTTTTAACTGAGATGGGGTTGCGTTTGTTACATTATCCTCTTAGTCTAGTGGGATGGAATCTGCAAGAGATTAATAACATTTCACACTTGAGTAGGAGAGGGTGTCAGCCGAGGAAAGAGGCACTTGAAGATTAAAATACACACACAACATATACCATGAGGATTTGGATAAACAAATACAGGCTAGTTTAATACTAGACTTGCCTTAAGGGATGAAACGAGGGGGACCAGTCAGCCATCTATGAACAAACTTTCACTTTATAACAAGCACTGCATATTAATAGTCATATTAATTGATGCTTTTTTGTCTAATGAGAGTCAGATGTCATGTTGAAGTCATTGAGTATCATTATTTAAAATAGAAACAAACTATGTGACAATGTTAATGTAAAATTTATGTTTTAAGCTCCCTTAATTTTTATACATTTTTCAGAAAACAAGACTTGAAGAAGTAGTTCAGTTCAGAATTAAAATTTCCTGATAATTTACTCTCCCCCACGTCATTCAAAATTTAGTCTTTCTTTCTTCAGTGGAAAATAAATGAAGGTTTTTGAGGAAAACATTCCAGGATTGTTCTCCATATAGTGTCTTCAATGGGGTCCAACGGGTCGAAGGTCCAGATGTGAGTTTCAGTGCAGCTTCAAAGTCTCGACACGATCCAGCCGAGGAATAAGAGTCTTATCTAGACAAACCAGCGGCATTTTTAAAAAAAATAAATAAACATTTACATACTTTTTAACCACAAATTCTCATCTTGCACTAGCTGTGATGCACTACACATTACGTATTCAAGTTGGAAAGGCCAGACGGTAACCTGATGTAGGCGAAAAACTTATGGAAGGGCGAAAAACGTATGGAAGGGCGAAAAACTAAATTTCTCCTCCAACTTCAAAAACGTACGACATTGTTGTTTTACCTTTTATTTTATTTTGTAAATGGCGTTTGACTTAGGGTACGTTTACATGACAACAATATGCTTAAAATGGAAAAGGTTTTCCTTTGAGTTTTCCGCGTACAGAGGACACCATTATCAAAACGATCCCCATTCACACGACTAAAAACATTTTATTCTGCAGCCAGGTCATTAGATGGCAATGAAAAACTATAGATTGAACACGTAATACGCATGAGCATGACGTCATCGTCTTCAGAGATTTGTGTTTTTGTTGTTTACACGGAGACCATTTTCACAAAACATGCACTTTGAAACCCGTTTTCAAAACTTTGCGTTTTCGTGTAAATGAACGGCCAAAACGCATAAAAAGTTTTACGTTTTTAGTTGAAAACGGTGTCGTGTAAACAGCCCCTTAGTCTTTGCACGTTGGCTTTGTAAACACTAGGTCGGTACTTCCGATTACGTCACACATGACCTTTCAACGTGATAACGTATTGTGTGGTGCATCACAGCTAGTGCAAGACGAGCATTTGTTTTTTCCGAAAATTTCTTTTCGACTGAAGAAAGAAAGACATGAACTTCTTGGATGACGTGGGGGAGAGTAAATTAACAGGAAATTTTTATTCTGAAGTGAACTACTCCTTTAATATCATCATTTTGCTTCTCCAGTAAATGTTTCTTGATTTAAGAATGTCAAGTCAAGTCAAGTCAAGTCAACTTTATTTATATAGCGCTTTTCACAATACAGATTGTATCAAAGCAGCTTCACAGTATTAAATAAAATAGTACATCAGTGTTTGTTTCTGGTGTAAAACATCCACGTTTGGTAATGCAGATCAATAGCACTGGTGAATCGATTAATCAATTTAAGCATCCCCAACTGAGCAAGCCAAAGGCAACAGTGGCAAGGAACCGAAAAACTCCATTAGGTGACCTAATGGAGAAAAAAAACCTTGGGAGAACCCAGGCTCAGTCGGGGGCCAGTTCTCCTCTGGCGTTTATGAAGTAGAGACCGGATTTAACTGTAAGATTAAAATATTATATGAATGCCTGGCTGAAGAGATGCGTCTTTAATCTAGTTTTAAACTGGGAGAGCGAATCTGAGCAACGAACAGTATCAGGAAGGCTATTCCAGAGTTTTGGTGCTAAATGTGAAAATGCTCTCCCTCCTTTGGTGGATCTGGATATCCTAGGTATGACCAGAAGCCTCGAATTTAGTGATCTTAAAGAGCGCGATGGATTATAGGGCGATAGAAGATCCGTTAAATAAACTGGAGCTAAGCCGTTTAGGGCTTTATAAGTCAGTAGCAATACCTTGTAATTAATACGGAACTTTATAGGTAACCAATGTAGTGATGATAAAATTGGTGTTATATGGTCAAACTTTCTTGATCTAGTAAGAACTCTAGCGGCGGCATTTTGGACTAACTGTAGCTTGTTTATTGAGGATGCAGGACAACCAGCTAATAAAGCATTACAGTAATCTAGTCTCGAGGTCATGAATGCATGAACTAGCTTTTCTGCATCAGAAACAGATAGCATGTTACGTAATTTAGCAATATTTCTAAGGTGAAAAAATGCTGTTTTTGTAACATATGAAATATGATTTTCAAAAGACAAGTTACAATCTAATATAACACCCAGGTCTTTTACTGTAGAGGATAAAGTTACAGGACACCCTACTATGTTAAAGTTGTATTGTAAGAGGTTTTGTGGGCGGTTTTTTAAACCGATAATTATTACCTCTGTCTTATCTGGATTTAATAAAAGAAAATTGTGCGTCATCCAATCTTTTATATCTTTAACACACTCTGTCAATTTGGATAATTTAGCGTTTTCATCCGGCCGTGATGAAATATATAGTTGAGTGTCATCAGCATAACAATGGAAACTAATTCCATGTTTCCTTATAATATTTCCAAGTGGCAGCATATATATTGAGAATAATAGAGGGCCTAACACAGATCCTTGCGGCACTCCATAGTTTACTGGAGTTATGATCGATTTTTCTCCGTTTAAATAGACAAAATGGTAGCGGTCAGATAGGTATGATCTGAACCAGCTTAATGCTTGTCCTTGAACACCGGTATAGTTTTGTAGCCGATCTAAGAGTATTGTGTGATCTATAGTATCGAACGCAGCACTAAGATCAAGTAAAACTAGTATTGAGATACAGCCTTGGTCAGAAGCTAAGAGTAAATCATTTGTGATTTTAACGAGCGCAGTTTCAGTGCTATGATGCGGCCTGAACCCAGACTGAAACTTTTCATAGGTGTCATTTTCTTGCAAGAAAGAGCCCAGTTGGGCAGACACAACTTTTTCTAATATTTTGGACATAAAAGGAAGATTTGAAATGGGTCTATAATTTGCTAGGTTATTTGGGTCTAATTGTGGTTTCTTAATGAGAGGTTTTATAACTGCCAATTTAAATGTTCTTGGAACATGACCTAAAGATAAAGACGAGTTAATAATATTGAGGAGAGGCTCTTCCACTATAGGTAACACTTCTTTCAATAGTTTAGTTGGTATGGGATCTAATAAACATGTTGTTGTTTTAGAGGAAATGATAAATTTATTTAACTCTTTTTGTTCTATAGTTGTAAAGCACTGTAATTGTTCTTGCGGGGTGATAATCGAGGCTGAATTATAAGGCGCGATTGAAGATTGAACGTTTACAATTGTGGATCTGATGTTTTCTATTTTCTCAGTGAAAAAATTCATGAAATCATTACTACTAAACTGTAACGGAATATTTTGTTCAGGTGACGCTTGTTTATTTGTTAGTCTAGCCACGGTGTTAAATAAGAACCTAGGATTGTTTTGGTTATTTTCTATTAGTTTGCGAAGATGCTCAGCCCTGGCCGCTTTTAGGGCCTTTTTATAGCGTGACGTACTGTCTTTCCAAGCGATTCTAAAGACCTCTAAGTTGGTTTGTTTCCATTTACGCTCTAAATTACGGGTTTCTCTCTTTAGAACACGAGTAGTATTGTTGTACCATGGTGCTTTAATTTTCTCTCTGACCTTTTTTAGTCTCATAGGTGCAACAATATCCCATTTTCCAGAGAGAACGGTGCTCATAGTGCTGGTTAGTTCGTCTAGTTCATCTGTTTGTTTAGGTTCAGGCAGCAGCTGAGACAGATCCGATAAGCAATTTGAAAAATTATCTATGGTGGATGGAAGGATTGTTCTGCCTAATCGATAACGCGGCGCAGCATGATATATTACCGGGGTACGTAATATGCAAGTTACCATGTAATGGTCAGTTACATCATCACTTTGCGGAATGATATCTATATCGGTTGGATCGGTTCCATGTGATATAATTAAATCGAGTGTATGATTAAAACGATGAGTTGGTCCGGTAACGTTTTGCTTAACCCCAAAGGAGTTTAATAAGTCTATAAACCCAGCCCCTAACGTATCATTTTGATTATCTACGTGTATGTTAAAATCTCCAACAATTAATATTTTATCGACATTGACCAATAGATCTGAGAGAAAATTTGCAAATTCTTTTAGGAAATCAGCGTAAGGCCCTGGTGGTCTATATACGGTAGCCAATGCTAAAGATAATAGGGATGTTTTTCTATCATCTAAGAGCGTAACATTTAGTACAAGTACTTCAAATGAAATAAACTTATAACCCGTTTTCTGAGTAACATTGAGAATATCTCTATAGATAGTTGCAATACCGCCGCCACGACCAATCAGACGGGGCTCGTGCTTATAGGAGTATCCTGATGGAGTAGAACCAATATCTAAAAGTAAATTTGAACGAACATTTGCAAGTAATGACTAAATATATTTTTTTAACATCATATCCGATTCTATTTAATTGTACTGCCATAATCTCGGTCACCACACGTGATAAAAAGCCTTACCAAAGTACAAAGAGCAATATAACTTTGTTTATAAGTGCTATTATTGACAGTTGCATGTCTTACCTGTCTCAATACACTCGCGAGAGAGTCTCTGTCAAGTCCAAGATAGTCGCGCAGCTCTCTCCATCTCGAAAACGCCTGGCCGATATTTATCCAGGTTTTATTCCTTCGTTTGTCACACAGTCTGCGTGTATCAGAATATGGACGCTTTCGTTTTGTTGGCACTTCAATACTCGCCAAAGAGTAATCGTGATCCATAACAGCTATAACCATACAGTCTATGGCTATAACGCTTTAACCACCACTTCCGCATTTGACCATGTGATGTTCCGGTGTGGTGGGTCATATTTTTTATTTTATTCTTTTTTTTTATTCTTTGTCAGACGTCTTTATTGTTTATTGTGATAAAAAAAAAACCTCAATAAAGTTGTTGTAAAAAAAAAAAAAAAAAAAAAAAAAAATCCGGTGTGGTGGAATATCCTATCACATGGTCCACACCGGAAAAAGGATTGCGTCACTGAGGCGCGACATTTCTTTTCCTGGACGGCCAGTTATTTAAAATCGGAATTTCTCTGAAATAAAAAATCTTTGGAGACTTTTGAGATATTGTAAGTACACAACTGGAGGAAATATATCACCCTGTGCAAGTTATTTTTAGAAATTTTATTACAAAATTCCTACATATTGGAGCTTTAAGTTATATAAACACTATATATATATCAGAAAAACAAATAGAATATGCAAGTGCTAGTATTAATTGGTCAGGTGCTGGCAAAAAAGATGTGTCTTTATACATTTTTTGAAAATGGCTTAAGACTCAGCGGCACAAATTGAGATAGGCAGGTCATTCCCCCAGCTGGGAACAGTCCAGGAAAAGGTCCGTGTGAGTGATTTTGTGCCTCTTTGGGATGATGGCACCACAAGATGTCGTTCACTTGCAGAACGCAAGCTTCTGGAGGGTGTATAAGTCTGAACTAGCGAGTTTAGCTATTTTGGTGCAGAGCCAGTGGTTGTCTTGTAGGCAAACATCAGTGCCTTGAATTTGATGCGAGCGGCTATTGGCAGCCAGTGCAAACTGATGAAGAGAGGTGTGACGTCACGTGGGCTTTCTTCGACTCGTTGAAGACAACCTTCGCTGCTGCATTCTGGAACAGTTGCAAAGGCTTGATAGTTCATGCTGGAAGGCCCGCTAAGAGAGCATTACAATAGTCCAGTCTGGATAGAACAAGAGCTTGGACAAGGAGTTGTGTGGCCAGCTCTGATAGGAAGGGCCTGATCTACCTGATGTTGTATAAAGCAATTCTGCAGGATCGGGCCGTAGTAATATGGTCTGTGAAGCTTAACAGATCATCAATCACAACTCCAAGATTCCTGACTGACCTGGAGGGAGTTATGGATGATAAACCTATAGCTGAATGGAGACGTTATGCTGAAGTATTGGGTTGGCCGAGACCACAAGCATTTCTCAAATAGCAAGGTGAAGAGAAGTGGTCCAAGCACTGAGCCCTGAGGAACCCCAGTAGCAAGAAGTTGTGACTTAGAGACCTCGACCCTCCAAGACACCCTGAAGGACGTACTGAGAGATACGATTTGAACCATTGAACGATTTGAACGGTTTTAATAGTTTGTCATGTTATTGTTAAAAAAGCCAGACGGTCATGACGCATTAAGTGGTGGATAAAATATGTAGTCTGATAAAGCTCTATTGTGTGTTTGTTTTATATATTCTCCACCTGACAGCTGCTGTAGTTTCAATAAAAGCATATAGGACTGCATATGTCCCTTTAGCATCTTCTGTAGAAATGTCTCCTACCCGTCAGTGTCTCTGACACCAAACCTGTCACCAAAGCACTCTTCCTCCGCTCACTTGCCATTTGATTGATTTTGCAGTGAATCGAGGTGAGATAAAAGACCACAAATCCATTGCTTGAGGCAGACAGATACTGCATTTCCACAGCAAAACCACCACCATTTCCATGACACCTTCATGGACAAGACACAAAAGGACGCTTAAACATAAAGACTTTAATGTGTCTCACCCCGGTATTGTTTTATCATAGAAAAGGGCTTGTGCATTGGATGCACTCAGGTATGAACAGCCCTTGATGTGTAAGCAGCAACACTGTCACGTGTCAAAACACAATGACGACTGAATGATGCTTTTTGCCAATCTGCATTTGTGAATGGATTGTATGAGAGAATGAATGGTAATACACACAAAACGAGTTTCATCCCTGGAGTCGTAAGGCAGCTGGATATATTCTCACATCATTTACAGTATTAAAGGGTTAGTTCACCCAAAAATTAAAATTATGTCAGTAATTACTCACCCTCATGTTGTTCCAACCGCGTAAGACCTTCGTTCATCTTCGGAATACAAATTAAGATATTTTTGATTAAATCTGAGAGCTGGATCACTTCTCCATAGGCTGCTAGGTGACCGAAACTTGCTGGCCCAGAAAAGTTATTAAAGAGATCGTTAATATAGTCCAAGTGACTACAGTGGCTTAATCTTAAGTATATCAAGCGACGAGAATACTTTTTGTGCGCAAAAACAAACTTTATTCCACTATTCATTTCCTTCTCTCTGGGCCTCGTAGTGTTTTTGCGCTGCGCGTCTGTGTTGCACGTCAACACGCATAACACACATGACCAGCCTCGACCAATAGTGAGCCTGCGTGGTGACGTGTAACACAGACGCGCTACGCAAAAACACTACGTGAACCAACTAGAGGCCCAGAGAGAAGGAAATGAATAGTGGAATAAAGTCGTTATTTTTGTTTGTTTTTGCGTAGTTTTTGCGTAGTTTGTTTAACTAACCCTTTAACACGACCAGAGTAACCAAAAGTTTTTCATTCTACAGCTTTTAAAAATTCAGATTAGCGGTCAACAAAAATGGGCTTTCTTATCGTTATTATGGTTTGCATAGTGCTATAGTAATTAATAATTTCACATTGTTTATAGTGCTATATTACTTCAACCCCATCACAGGTTGTTTGGAATTTAAAATTTGAACAAAGAGCCCAAAAATGTTATATATACAAAGACAGTGCACTCATATTACCTATAAATGATGCAGAATCAGTCCAGTCTTCCAAAAAAAAGAGCCAATCGCTGATTAATAAGGTCGCATCACTGGCGGTACTAGCATGAAAAATGTATGCTATTTTTAATGCTATTTGAGCATGAGAAACAACATTTACGGGACAGTGCATGTCAGATTTTGTTGCTGATTATATATTATTTATGTTATGTTATGTAATTATGAGTTCGGCAAACAGTTTTTGAGATTTCAGGATTCCCCGATTCAATATGGCCGCCGAGTGAACAGACTTTCCTTTAAAGGGACTCTTTGAATCAGCATCAGTTGGTTATGTTGTACCTTATAAATCACACATTCTATTTATAATGTGCTTTTCTAATACCCAAAGCGCTACAAACAATAGCAAATAAAATACAGAAGTACAAAAATAATTCAACACAAAGAAACAATCAGTGCAATACAACTAGTCAACACAATAGAATGCTAATCATCACTTTGATCTATGTAAGCGAATTAAAAAGAGAAATGCAAACTATAAAGCATGCCTGTGATGTGCAGACGTATATGTAAGAACATGTGCTTCTGAATTCTGGATATACTGCAGATGTTGGATTGATTTAGCAGGTAAACCAACAAATAGTGCATTACAATCATCAATCCTGGAAGTAACGAATGTGTGAATAAGCCTTCAGCATCAGGCAGAGGTAAGGCCTAATTCTACCAATGTTTCTGAGATGATGGGATGCAGTTTTTGTAATTCTCTTAAATTGTGAGTCTAATGTCAGATGAGCGTCACAAATCACACCAAGGTTCAAATTAAAATTGCTCCCTTTGTGAATAGCTGCTGGAACAATTCAGTTTTAAACAATTATGGTGCATCCATGCTTTTTTTCCCCTGCACACACTGCGAGAGGTTTGTAGAGGTGACAGTAGTATCAGATTTGTAGCTATTTGAGTATCATAAGCATAAAACTGACACCCCAAGCCATATTTCCATTATTATTTGCCCCAAAGAAAGCATATAAACGCTAAACAATATAGGACCCAAGACAGATCCCTGAGGAACATCATGACAGAGCTGTCCAACTTCAGATTTGTTGTTTCCCAAGACATCAAACTGGGGACGATCAGTAAGGTAAGATTTAAACCATTTTACCAGTGATGCCAAGCCAACTCTCTTGGCTTTAGCAGTGTATATACGAATATATATATATATATATATATATATATATATATATAATGAACCCAGCCATATACATAATTATGACCGCCGCTAGTGTAGCTAGCGAAAGCGGTCATATAGGGATTGTCAAAGTTTTTTTTTTTTTTTTTTCCGTCACCTTACTGAATTTTTCGTCAACGATACCAGGGACACCGAAGCACCGGGGAACATGAAATTTGGTGGGCATGTAGCCCCACTAGACTTCTAAGGAAAAATTTCGTTTGGTCCCCGGGGGCCACTCCCCCCCCGCGCTGGGCCCCCCCAAACCCAAAAAAATGCAGTTTTTCCTAAATAACTACCTGAACCGTGGCACCGAGGATGAAGAAATTTTTATGGTATGTTGGTCTACTAGACTTTTACGGAAAAATTTCGTTTGATCCCTGGGGGCCACTCCCCCCCCCCGCGCTGGGGCCCCCGTAAATTTTTCGTCAACGATACCAGGGACACCGAAGCACCGGGGAACATGAAATTTGGTGGGCATGTAGCCCCACTAGACTTCTAAGGAAAAATTTCGTTTGGTCCCCGGGGGCCACTCCCCCCCCCGCGCTGGGCCCCCCCAAACCCCAAAAAATGCAGTTTTTCCTAAATAACTAACTGAACCGTGGCACCGAGGATGAAGAAATTTTTATGGTATGTTGGTCTACTAGACTTTTACGGAAAAATTTCGTTTGGTCCCCGGGGGCCACTTCCCCCCCCCGCGCTGGGGCCCCCGTAAATTTTTCGTCAACGATACCAGGGACACCGAAAGCACCGGGGAACATGAAATTTGGTGGGCATGTAGCCCCACTAGACTTCTAAGGAAAATTTTCGTTTGGTCCCCGGGGGCCACTCCCCCCCCGCGCTGGGCCCCCCCAAACCCAAAAAAATGCAGTTTTTCCTAAATAACTACCTGAACCGTGGCACCGAGGATGTAGAAATTTTTATGGTATGTTGGTCTACTAGACTTTTACGGAAAAATTTAGTTTGGTCCCCGGGGGCCACTTCCCCCCCCGCGCTGGGGCCCCCGTAAATTTTTCGTCAACGATACCAGGGACACCGAAGCACCGGGGAACATGAAATTTGGTGGGCATGTAGCCCCACTAGACTTCTAAGGAAAAATTTCGTTTGGTCCCCGGGGGCCACTCCCCCCCCCGCGCTGGGCCCCCCCAAACCCCAAAAAATGCAGTTTTTCCTAAATAACTAACTGAACCGTGGCACCGAGGATGAAGAAATTTTTATGGTATGTTGGTCTACTAGACTTTTACGGAAAAATTTCGTTTGGTCCCCGGGGGCCACTTCCCCCCCCGCGCTGGGGCCCCCGTAAATTTTTCGTCAACGATACCAGGGACACCGAAAGCACCGGGGAACATGAAATTTGGTGGGCATGTAGCCCCACTAGACTTCTAAGGAAAATTTTCGTTTGGTCCCCGGGGGCCACTCCCCCCCCCGCGCTGGGCCCCCCCAAACCCAAAAAAATGCAGTTTTTCCTAAATAACTACCTGAACCGTGGCACCGAGGATGTAGAAATTTTTATGGTATGTTGGTCTATTAGACTTTTACGGAAAAATTTTGTTTGGTCCCCGAGGGCCACTTTCCCCCCCCGCGCTGGGGCCCCCGTAAATTTTTAGTCAACGATACCAGGGACACCGAAACACCGGGGAACATGAAATTTGGTGGGCATGTAGCCCCACTACACTTCTACGGAAAAATTTCGTTTGGTCCCCGGGGGCCACTCCCCCCCCGCGCTGGGCCCCCCCAAACCCAAAAAAATGCAGTTTTTCCTAAATAACTACCTGAACCGTGGCACCGAGGATGAAGACATTTTTATGGTATGTTGGTCTACTAGACTTTTACGGAAAAATTTCGTTTGGTCCCCGGGGGCCACTTCCCCCCCTGCGCTGGGGCCCCCGTAAATTTTTCGTCAACGATACCAGGGACACCGAAACACCGGGGAACATGAAATTTGGTGGGCATGTAGCCCCACTAGACTTCTAAGGAAAAATTTCATTTGGTCCCCGGGGGCCACTATCCCCCCCCCCCCCCCCAAACCCAAAAATGCAGTTTTTCCTAAATAACTACCTGAACCGTGGCACTGAGGATGAAGAAATTTTTATGGTATGTTGCTCTTAAGGGCCCACATCAACCTAGCCCATAATCACTCATTTGTGATTTGCGCCCCTCCCATAAAAAATGAAAATGCAATATTATTATGCTTTAATCGCCCCTATCTTCAGTGGAGATGTTCAGAACTGCACCATATTTCATGTGTATGATTAACTTGACATCCTCTGGGGGTATCCTCTGCTAAGTTTCGTAGAATTTCATCCATGGGGGGGTATAAAATAAATTCATTTATGTGCACATTTAGTGACTGTACACTCATCGGCCTGTAGATGGTGCTGTTGAGCGAAGGGTTGCTGGTTTAGGATGATACTGTCACACACACACATGCAGGAATACAAACAAACACAAGCATGCACACACACTGACATCCACACGCACAGACACACACCCATACACACACATACAAATCCACATGCACAGACACACACACACAAACACACACGCGCACACATGTACGCACACATACATACACGCACAGACACACACATACAAAGACACACACATACACAAACACACACACACACACACACACACACACACACACACACACACACACACACACACACACACACACACACACACACACACACACACACACACACAGACAGACATGCACATACTACTACTTTTTTTAGGTATATACATAAACATGCAATACAGCCAAATTACTCAACGTCATTTATTTTTGTGGAAAGCCAGTGCAGGCCTGAGCGGCGGTCATATTTTGTACCGCGATGCGGTACATCTAGTTATAAAAGCATGTGCACACGTATGCAGTTAGTCTTTTTTTTTTTTTTTTTTTTTTTACTGAAATGTGTCACTTTGGTTGTCACTAGCGTTTGTTATTTTTATATTTAAGATGCAAAAGATCTGATATGACTTCGGTTTTTTTGTAATCTCTAAAACTAGGTGTTTTATCAGAGATTTTATATCCATTGTATTTAAGTATAATAACACTCCCTTTATATTACAGTTTTTCACAATCACTTTGTTACTATTTTCAGAACCTTGATGTCATTTTTCACAACTCTAGACACAAAACTCACAACCAATGATCAAAATGCACATTTTTCAAAACTCTAACCCTTTTCTCAATTGCTTGGATACAATACACATAAAACTTAGATCATTTGTTCATTCAACAAAAATCACCTGTTCAATATGACACAACTTAACATCAGAGTACTACTATTTCAAAAGGCAATTCACACATTACATTTCAAATGAGTGTCTATTCATTTCCTTACAGTGATCTAACTATCAATTGATACAACTGCTCAAAATGATAAGTTACTGTTGCATTACTCTTAATGCATAGTTGTATGGAAACAGACAAACAATCTTTCATGTTTACTGTAAATCATGAAAGTTTCAAGATAACGAGATTCATTGTCACCAATTAGCATGAAGCATGAACCAATTAGACTACAATATCCATGGATGTAGCCTAATATTTTGGCTAATGAAAAAATCCATTGTGATGTAGATGAGAACCTGTGGCCAAATCCACAACACAGAGTTGATGACAATGTAGAAGTACAGTAATCGCTCCTGTTTTGTTTGTTACAGTACAAGCAAGCAAGTTGAGGAACATTGCATTTGATGTTTTACAGTACTGTCTTTTCTTTTCTATTTCATAGCTAATTATTTTTGCTTTGATTTAAATAACCCTATGTTGTGATTGTACTGTAGTGTTTTGCATCAATATATTACAAACTTTGTTCAATGATTCCACTGTCTGTAGTATCATGCAGTGCTTTTACAGAGATGTGTTTACTGTACATGTAGTGCCATAATGAAACCTGTATCAACTATTTTGTTCTACAATATTTAATGATTGTACGAACAATGACACAGTGAAACTATCGGTTGCTTGTGTGTGGGTGATCTATAGTTATGTTTCAATGGTATTTCACAGTAAATTAGTTTTTTGAACCAATGATTGTGCAAGTGCAAGATTTCCTTAAAGATGTGAATGCACAATGCGATGTTTTGAACATTAGACAGCCTGTGTTACAAGTGATAACCGTTTTGAGTTTTGTGTCTATAGTTTTGAAAAATGACATCAAGGTTCTGAAAATAGGAGCAAAGTGATTGTAAAAAACTGTATGTCAGAAAAGTGAAAGCACTATTTCTAAAGGGGTAAATGTCACAGCATAGGAGGACTGAAACAGACGTGAGGGACATTTTCTCACAAAAGAAAAAAAGATGATATAATACTTACCTAAACACTCAGTATCCTGTTAATTACCTCAGTAGTAAATCATGAGGCTGTGGACATACATTTCTGCAAGACAAATGTCTGTGATTTGAGCATGAGAGGAGGAAGAACATGACTTCAATAGCATTCACAGAAAATCACTGTCCACATCAGAGAATGAACTTGCTCATTCCGTCCATTTTATTAGAGATATCCAAGCTTATACAGCAAATCCCGCTAATCATTAGTGCATACTTCCCTGTTTTCCGTCTGAAGGCACGTGTCTGGTGCGTGTTTCTCCCCTCGGCCCTTATCTCTTATGACAGCACGGCCCACAGAGACACAGAGGACAGTATTATCATAGGGGTCGGCCCTGATGTGTCTATCCGACGGAAAATGTGACACTGCAGACGGAGGTCCACATTCATTTTTTTGGAGATTGGATGTGCAGCAGAACTCGTCATAGGTCAAGAGTAAATCAAAAAGAATTACACAGCTGCCAAAGCCCATTACTTCAGCAGAGCGGAGGTAAATATACTCCAAATTCAGCGCACAAACACACACAAATACACCAAAAACGCGATAAGGACTGACATTTATGATTTTTGTTTGTGTGTGTTTTTCAAGAGATCTGAATGTCTCTCGGTGAGGATTAAAGGTGCTGATGTCACAGTGTTTGACCTGTGCGCTGTTGTTATTAGCATGATAAGATCCTAAGAGCAGAAACAGAGAGGATTCGGGCTGAATCAACACAATTATCCTTCATTCCCCACAGCAAACGACTCTAAATTGGATTCCTTTGTTCTTTGTTTCCATCCTAGTATCTGTTCATCCTCAACCAGTGAAAAACTGTTTATTACCTCAAGGTGAATCAATTTGAACAGAAGAAAAATCAATATGCTCCCCCATACAATCTCAGAAAAATAATTTAATGGATCAAGACCTAAATCAATGATGTGGTGAAATATCCATATCTGCATTCAATAATACATCTTGCCATCAGGTCATGCATTATTTATGAGCATGAACAAAAGTGAAAAAGTTAAATTAAGGTTAATGATGTTAAAGATATATACATCAATGGGAATCGTCATCAGCAGCTGAAATCATATAATTATACAAAAATATCACAGGGTGTTTATTACCTGAAGGAGTGACTAACATTATACCATCTCTGAAAACATTTCCACTGTCCCAACATTAATAAACTAACAATGAAAAATACGTATGAAGAATTTCACAATCTCAGTTAATGTTCATTTTAAAATTTAGTAAAACACACTCTAAAAAATAGTGGGTTGTTTTAACCCAATTTTAGGTCAAATATGGACAAACCCGAACGTTGGCTTAAAAATGTAATTTAAGAATGTAACCCAACGGCTGGTTTTGTCCATATTTGACCCAAAGTTGGGTTGAAACAACCCAGCATTTTTAGAGTGCATTATTAAAATCAAAAGTTGCATCTGTCGATATTACTTAATTAACTTTATTAACCAATGTTAACAAAACACTGTGACAAATGTTTGTTAGTTAATGGCAGTGTTGGGTAATTAGACAACTGTGCAAATTACTCTCTTTAAAAAGAACCGCATTACATGTTAAATGCTACATTAACCTCGACCAGTTGAACAACACAGGATAGACATTAAACGGCTCTTTTAATTCTTCCAAATAAATAATATAAAATTGCATAAATTATTCTTGAACTGACCAAAGTATGTAGGGAGAAGGTTACATTAAAAACAAACATTTTAACATTAAATTTCAATGTTCAATCCACTATTGTTTATATAGAATTGTTCTAAAGTCTATACAGTATTTTTTAATGCAATTACACCAGAAGTAACTGTAATTAAATGGCTAAATAATCCCTTACTTTACTTCTTTAAGGGAGAAGTAATTAAATTACAGTATTTAATAACTTATTAATGCATTTCACTGGTTAACACATCATCTAATGTTAACTAATAGGACTTTATCATGAACTATAAAGCTAAAGTTAGAGATAATAAAGAACTCGTCACTGTCACACTTTAGTTTGGGGAACATATATTCATCCGCCGAGCCAGTGTCTCCGTACAAGATGGCCGCCTCCGAGCCAGTGTCTCCGTACAAGATGGCCGCCGCCGAGCCAGTGTCTCCATACAAGATGGCCGCCTCCGAGCCAGTGTCTCCGTACAAGATGGCCGCCTCCGAGCCAGTGTCTCCGTACAAGATGGCCGCCGCCGAACCAGTGTCTCCGTACAAGATGGCCGCCTCCGAGCCAGTGTCTCCGTACAAGATGACCGCCGCCGAGCCAGTGTCTCCGTACAAGATGACCACCGCCACGTCGCTTGAACCCTCAGCAGAGATGGCCGCCGACACAGTGTCTGTTCCTGAGCCTGTTCCTGAGTCTGTGTCTGTTCCTGAGCCTGTGTCTGTTCCTGAGCCTGTGTCTGTTCCTGAGCCAGTGTCTGTTCCTGAGCCTGAGCCGGTGTCTGTTCCTGTTCCTGAGTCTGTTCCTGTTCCTGAGCCGGTGTCTGTTCCTGTTCCTGGGTCGCCTCCGCCCTGGCCGCCTGAATGGTCGTCTCCTTTCTGGCCGCCTGAAGGGTCGTCTCCTCCCGGGTCGCCTGCACAGCCTGATCCGCCCTGGTCGCCTGCACAGCCTGATCCGCCCTGGCCCCCGCTCCACGGGCCTGGCCCTCTATCCCGCCCCCGGGTCCGCCTCCGCTCCACCTCCCTCCTGGATAGTTTTAGGAGTGTCTGGAATCCGCTCCTTAAAGGGGGGGCTATGTAACGGTCACCAGCTGGAGTGCCCTTGAGAGCCACCAGAGGGCACTCCACATAAGACTATTATCACTCACAAACTACATTTCCCATAACTCACTGCCCGGACTCATCATCACTTATCACTGATCACATTCACCTGTACCTCATTCACTGATTGCATTCATCCTGTTAGTCTCAGTCTATTTATACCATGTTCATTCATTCACTCACCGCGAAGTCTTGTTTAAGTGTTACACTGCATTTCTTAGCATTCTCCTGGTTTTCTTGTCTCTTGGTTTTGGATATCTTGCCCTGTTCCCTGGATTACTCTCTTGCTTCTGGTCCCTGCCTGTTTTGTTTGTTTCTTTGTTTTGACTGCCCGACTGTGTATGACTCTTGCCCGTATATTGGATTACGCCTCTGGATTGCCCCATACAATAAAGCTGCGTTTGGATCTAAACCTTTGTGTCTCGGAGCAGATCGTGACAATATCATGTCACAATATATTGCAATATAAAAATGCAACAATACGTATTGTGGATAATTCCCCCCAAATAAAAATTACTGCGTAAACAAATTCAAGTTTACAGAGTTTTAATAATGTTGAATATAATGTATAATAATGCAATGGTGGAATATTTGTGTGTTCTGATAATGCCAGATGTCTGATATTGCCAGTAAAAGTGTCCTACATTACAGTTTTTTACAATCACTTTGCTACTATTTTCAGAACCTTGATGTCATTTTTCAAAACTCTAGACACAAAACTCAAAACGGTTATCACTTGTAACACAGGCTATCTAATGTTCAAAACACTGCATTGTGCATTCACATCTTTAAAGATATCTTGCACTTGCACAATCATTGGTTCAAAAAACAAATTTACTGTGAAATACCATTGAAACATAACTATAGATCACCCACACACAAGCAACCGATAGTTTCACTGTGTCATTGTTCGTACAATCATTAAATATTGTAGAACAAAAGAGGTGATACAGGTTTCATTATGGTACTACATGTACAGTAAACACATCTCTGTAGAAGTACTGCAGTAGTAGAGAGAATACTACAGTGGAATCATTGAACAAAGTTTGTAATATATTGATGCAAAACACTACAGTACAATCACAACATAGGGTTATTTGAATCAAAGCAAAAATACTGTAATTAGCTATGAAATAGAAAAGAAAAGACAGTACTGTAAAACATCAAATGCAGTGTCCCTCAACTTGCTTGCTTGTACTGTAAGAAACAGAACAGGAGTGATTATCTATACAGTGCAGTGCTGTCAATACTGTACATAGTCTGAAAGGGTGGTACAGTATTTGGGACCATAGACACAGTGTCTGATGAAGCAGTATGATCAAATATTAGGCTACATCCATGGATATTGTAGTCTAATTGGTTCATGCTCCACGCTAATTGGTGACAATGAATCTCGTTATCTTGAAACTTTCATGATTTACAGTAAACATGGAAGATTGTTTGTCTGTTTCCATACAACTATGCATTCAGAGTAATGCAACAGTTTCTTATCATTTTGAGCAGTTGTATCAATTGATAGTTAGATCAATGTAAGGAAATGAATAGACACTCATTTGAAATGTAATGTGTGAATTGCCTTTTGAAATAGCAGTACTTTGATGTTAAGTTGTGTCATATTGAACAGGTGATTTTTGTTGAATGAACAAATGATCTAAGTTTTATGTGTATTGTATCCAAGCAATTGAGAAAAGGGTTAGAGTTTTGAAAAATGTGCATTTTGATCATTGGTTGTGAGTTTTGTGTCTAGAGTTGTGAAAAATGACATCAAGGTTCTGAAAATAGTAACAAAGTGATTGTAAAAAACTGTAATATAAATATATCTAGTCATTGACAGTGGAAGCATATTCATCTACAATAATTCTGTATTTTCAGCTTCAGAATCATGAATATTGTTATTCTGGTGTCTCTTTTGCTTTGGGTTTCAGCACCAAGTCCAATCCTATTCATTTACACACACAGCATTTTAATCAACAGTTATTTTTTTTGTTAACCATTAATCATATGTCTTGGTGTATTGCATTAATATCGTATCGTGAGTTCAGTATCGTGATGAGAATCAAATCGTGACATGAGGGAATTGTTACACCCCTAATAAAGGCAGTTGTGGTTATGTTTAGGTATGATCATGCAGAATAAGGCATTAATATGTGCTTGAATAAACAGGAATATAATATACAATATAATGCAAGCTAAGCAACTGTTTGGACCCTAAACTAAAGTGTTACCCTCATTTGAAACATCAAAATGAAATTTGTTGTTGATTTATACGGTTCATAAACTCAAGAATGAAGAATTTAAACATTTGACCTCTTTAATATACAGTCAAACCAACATGTATTCAGACACCTTCAACATTTCTCACATTATCACAGTTTATTCGCTATAGTTTAGAATAATAAATATGAGCAGAACTCAGTTGATATTTTACTGGTTTTGTCCATCCTTCTGTTAGACTGTCTCACACATGAATTATGTTGAATATCTGTCAGCTGTTAAATTTAACTACACAATTAGATAACAGCCTACCAGTTTAGCTCAACCAATCAGCAAGCAATGTTTCATTTTGTTCAGTCTGTGTGTAAAAAGAGCATTAGCAATTAAAGGGTTAGTTCATCCAAAAATGAAAATTCTGTCAGTAATTACTCACCCTCATGTTGTTCCAACCCCGTAAGACTTTCGTTCATCTTCGGAACACAAATTAAGATATTTTTGATGAAATTTGAGAGCTGGATCACTCCTCCACAGGCTTATGGACACTATAACTTGCTGGCCCAGAAAATGTATTAAAGACATCGTTAATATAGTCCAAGTGACTCCAGTGGCTCAATCTTAACATTATAAAGCGACGAGAATACTTTTTGTGCGCAAAAACAAACAAAAATAACGACTTTATTCCACTTTTTATTTTCTTCTCTCTGGGCCTCGAGTCTTTTCATGTAGTGGAATAGCGTAGCGCGTCTGTGTTCCACTGTGTCACCACGTATCACACACATGACCCGCGTCGGCCAATAGGGAGCCTACGTGGTGACATGCAACACGGGTGAACTAACCCTTTAAAGAAAACACTTCAGCAAAACATGATCAGCTCAAAGTGTCTGAATCATTTTTGGCCCCAAAGTTTTACTGGTAGTCACTGTATGAAGAATATTTTGGTATAATATGTCACAGTTTATTTTTGCTTTCATCGCTTACAGAAATTAACTATAATGTCCTGCACACACTAGTAAAGAAATATCAAAAATGTTATCTGGTGTCTGAATCATTTTTGTTTGACTGTACTTCTTAAACATGTGGTTTTCCTGATCTTTCTTACTGTACTTCAGTCTCAACTATGTCTATCCTCTTTGTGTGACCCTTTGAAGTCGTTTGCATTCATTTGCTTATAAATAGCTCTTGAGAAAGCATGTCAGATCTGCAGATTTGTATGGAGAGAGTTAGTGTCCCTGGGGCCGCGACACCACACTTCTCACGGGAGGCTCCGGGGCCCGGGGACATTTCACCCTGATCTTCACAAGCACTGAACGACCTCGAACGTCCCCATCATAACCCATAGTTCACCTGAGCTGGTATGACTTGGATGTGCATTGACAGTCCGCTTGTAAATAATTGCACGTGTTCATCCTCGCTATAGTAAAAGCGTTCCTTCTTCTGCCAGCCAATCTCCATGAACATGTGCCTTCAGGAGCACATTTGAAATCTCAAGCACATGCACAACCTTTCAGCATTTTTTCCATTATGTGGAAAATTGTCTTTTTCCCCCATTTCCCCCCCACACATTGTTCAGTTACTATAGAAACCTGAGCTGGCGAATTCACTGCAAACTGAGTGCCAGACGACCAACCTAAAGTGCCTCAAAATGGTTATTTATGTCGACTTAATGTTGCGCACACTGCACATTTGGATTTATTTTCTTTTCTTTTTTACAGAAATCCTCACTGATTTAAAAAAAAAAAAATATTCTGGAGTCTTTTTCCCCCTCTTAACATTTACAAGACACTGCTAGGAAGGATTATAGCCTATATGTTTGGTTAAGCCCCTCTCCAAATTCAAGTTTGCTTTCCTGTTCTGCTGTTCATCAGCATTTCATTACCTGACACACTCTCCGAGCCCTGGAGTTACTATAGCAACACTGCACAGATAGTGCTGTCCTTCACATGCATGGCTTTGAAATCCAGGAATAATTTCAGAGTTCCAGACGCGTTAAGGGAAGCTTTAATGTAAAATAAAATACTTAGGATGTCACTGGAGAAAATACTATCACGTTTATGCCTTTGATGTTGCCACTGCAGGCTTGAAGAGACTGTCGCACCAAACAAAAAATAGCTTTTTAACAACGACATTTCTTGTGTTTGCTGCCCTCTGCTGGCTGATGTCTCTCTCTCTCTCTCTCTCTCTCTCTCTCTCTCTCTCTCTCTCTCTCTCTCTCTCTCTCTCTCTCTCTCTCTCTCTCTCTCAGTCTTTCTTCTAAAATGAAGAAGAACAGAGTTACAATGAATCAGAATCTGCACATTTAGAACGTTGTTGACACGCCAATCATAAGCGGTTTTCTATTGGTCCATCCAGTCTTTAACATTTGGATAAATCTTTAGCTTTTATTATTCATTTTCTTTTCTTTTTTGAATCAACATGCACCAATGCTACAATTTTCTAAATGTTCATATATAATAATTTGTTAACAAACAAGTATTCATTACTTCAACAAGCTCAATGAGCTCATTGTTTCTGCCTTAAATTATTACATTGTAATCATTTATTATTACATTATTGCATTTTTAGCTAACTGTGATTTTGTATATCTACATTACTTAATACAATCTATAACTTAGACAGTTACCTCTGATAACAGAACACTCTAAATTGTAATGTGTAATGCTTTGAAACGATGTGTGTTGTGAAAAGCGCTGTGCAAATAAATGTGAATTGAATTTTTTTCCATGTAGCAATACATATTTAGTAAAATTACCTTTTTCAAAGGTCTTTTCATCATTAAAATATCACGCTAATTTTGGTTCCCAAAGAGGAAAATGAAAGCTGGACAATCCTGGAATGTTTATCAGTAGCCGTTCAGTCATAATCAACGTGACTGTCAGCAAATGTTACTGTAGCCTAATTATCATAGTTCATGAAAGATAATAATGATGAGTGGATGATAATCATAGGAATAATGGCAAGTCATCGTTCTGTGAGATATTGCTAGTTAACAAAAGAGACTGAATCTTATTCTCTCAGTTTGCTGACGCAAGTCCTCTCTCTCTCTCTCTCTCTCTCTCTCTCTCTCTCTCTCTCTCTCTCTCTCTCTCTCTCTCTCTCTCGGCCCCGTTTCTGAGGTGAGCAGAGATATTACTGTCAGATTTGCACAGTCTTTGGTTTGCCAGCAGACATTAGCGTATGAATGAATCAAACACTGTTAACTCAGGTTCCTCATGTAATTAATTCAGCTTCAGCATCCTTACAAAATACAAATTATCTCGCCCTCCTGAGAATTTAGGTCAAGCTCTGGGAATCAAAATCTGCAAGTATTTTGTAAGTAAGTATTCAAAATAAAATATGGAATGAAAACGCGATATGAAAAGCGAGATCAGAGCAATGGCAAAAAGAAACATTAAAAAGTAGCACTTGAATGTTACATTTATGGTTTAATGTTGATTATAAAAAAACTTTTCACTGTACAGAATTGCAGAAGCCATGTGATAAATGTTACTGTTACGGGTCTGAGGGAACAACTGGATCTCTGAATGAGAAATCAGGGGATCACTTTAAATTGTCTGAGGGAACTGTAAAGTTTTTTTTTGTTATATTTATGGTAAAAATTAAATCTAGAAAAATACGGTACAAAATACGGTAGAAACATTTTAGGTTTTATAGACTTAACTTATACAGTAAAAAAATGCATTTCATTATCTGATATAAAGATATTTTACCAACCTATTGATGTAGTAATATCTGTTTTGTATTACTGTAATACACTGACAACCACCAATCACAGCAGTGTTGAGAGTCACATGATTAATCAAAGCTCATCACAAGCAGATATTTCACAAGAAATATAATAGTAATATACAGAAGCTGCACAGTGTAATTTACACAAACACTAAACGCCATCATCGTAACACATGAAATAATACAAAAAATGCAATACACATTAATTTAACAACATTAAATGTAACATAAAACCCTAATGAACATAACTGATTAAAAATAAATAAATAAGAAAAAGGAATGTCAATTTACGTTTTTTTCACTGAAAATGATGCAATGACTTATTATTTTTCACTTCCAAAAACTATAAATGTTAACTGTAAAACTGTTACTGTAAAATTAGTATGGATAGATCTATCACAGTTATTGAGACAGTATACTGTATATATATAGTACAGAAACTTTCTGTTAACCAATTTAAAGTGTCGCATTTTTACCGTTAAAATCACAATAATTTTTTACTACAGCTCTGGAAATAAGATGCAAAAGCAGATTTTGTGACTGAACTGACTCTTCATGTCATCCTCGTGTTTTTCTGAGAGCAGAACGAGTTCATTCTCGCATGATTCGCTCTCGCGTTCAAACCCAGTGCAATGGGATGGAACAGAAAGCAGGTCTCGTGTTTTTCAAAGATGAGTTTCTTGACACACTAAAGTATCTTAAAGAGACAGCTTTGGTCAAGGTCACCAATGATGTTAATAGCTTCAGATTCTGGTTCTCTCTCCATCCTTATCCTTCTTGATCTTAGCGCCGCTTTTGATACTGTCAATCACAACCTCTTATCAACCAAGTCTTGGGTGTTTCTGAGACTGTTTTAACCTGGTTTAGATATTATCTCTCTGATCGCCGCCAGTTAAGTTTTTTAGTGGTTTCAGGTCTGAGATTGGCTCTGTCACTACTGGTGTCCCTCAGGGTTCAGTTGTAGGCCCCCTACTTTTCTGGGTCAATCTTGGATTGCTCTTAAAATCACTTTTATGCAGATGATACTCATATTTATATTCACTCTAAGCCTGGTCAAAACGAGGATGTTTATTTTCTTTCACATTGCATTTCTGTGATATAAATATGGATGACCCAAAACTTTTTGTGTCTTCATATTGATAAGACAGAGGTCTTGCTTATTGACTCAAATACAGTCTCCTAATACTCTAATGAAAGTTAGTTGACATGCAAAGTTACTTATAGTCAACAGAATGTTTAAAAGGGACAATCAAAATAGTCAATTAGTTACCTAATAAAATGTGTAAAAGCAGAGGCTATGCTATTTCTTTTGAAATATTGCATGGTCAGATATTCATACAACAAAATATTATCCATAATGAAATCATCCTCAATTGAGGACCTTTTAGCAGCAAATATTGAGGTTTCACTTTATTTTGACAGTCCCTTTAACTCATTCTATTGACTATAAGTAACGTTGCACCTACATGTCTGCAAACTCTCATTAGAGTATTAGTAGACTGCTAGGGTTACATGTAGTTGCAAAGTTTCTTATAGTCAGTATAATGTCTGCTGGAGGATAATCACAATAAAGAGTTATCAGATATTGAGCAGACACTCTAATGAAAGTTAGTTGACATGTAGCTGCAAAGTTACTTATAGTCAACAGAATGTTTAAAAGGGACCATCAGAATAAAGTGTTACCGAATAAAATGTGTAAAAGCAGAGGCTATGTTATTTCTTTTGAAATATTGCATGGTCAGATAAACAAAATATTCTTCATAATGAAATTATCTTCAATTGAGGACCTATTTGCAGCAAATATTGATATGTGATTCATTTGATATTCATGTTCTTTTACTTATTGTCCTTATTTGAGTTTTAGGAAAACCCTTACTCCATTACATTTCCTTCTCTGCCTGTCTGTCTAACACAATTCCTGTTCTCCGTGAACTTTGCTGAGCTGAAGGGCAGCTTGTGTGAGACGCTGGGACAGACTCGTCCCGCTGACCCTCTGCCTGCTTATCATCTCTGCTGGATGTCATTTGCATTCCATTAAAGCTCACTCGTTCTCCCTTTCTCTCGCTCTTTCTGCCGCCAAAGCCTCATCACTCGCATTATGCAGCAGAATCATTTCATACGCCTCTGCATACGCCAGCCGCTCCGAATACGCAGTGCCAAATCAAGCACATGTTTCCGGAGGAAAAAAGGGAGGAAATGCTCTGATTAGCGATTATGTATGATTAGAGCCTGGATTTTGATGCATGCTTTTCAGTAAAATGTAGAGGCAGCGTCCTTCCTGAACATAAGTGACAGACATTTCAACAAAGAAACACATAGGCCTGCTGAATAAATCGAATGCAGATGCAAATGAATTATTTGTTGAAGAATACAAACCTGGTTATAATATCAGATGTTAAAGATAGTTCACCCAAAAATTATGTTATGGGTCAGTTATGTTTCATCAATCTCAATCAATTTCAGTTCAATCTTTTCTTAAAAAAATATATATATATGTTAAGAATTGGTCTCTCTGGTCATATTGATTGCATAGGTCACTCTTTTTCATGCAATTAAAAACAAAACAAAACATGGAATCTAGAGTTTCAGCTTCAAAAAGGATGCAAAGGCACAATAGGAATTAAAATTGTATTCCTTGTCTTTTGAAACCATATGATAGCATCGTGTGAGACAGGCTGAAATTTGAATATTTATAAGGACGCAAATTGCCAACAACTTTAGGCAATACGTTGGGAATTGTCAGTAATCAATTAGTGAAATAGTGTGAATGATATGTTTAAGTCTGATGCACACTGACTGGAACAAGGGGAAAAAAATGCATATTCAAAAATGTTTACAGTACTTTTAGCATTCTCACCAAAAGGGAGACAAGTATGCTTTATTGCAGAAAACCAGTATCACCAGCAACCGATTGTTTAAAAGCAGACGATGATCACGGCTGACTGGATCCTGTCAATCAAAAGGGGGCTAAAAAGCGTGTCAGACTGCAACTCACACTGTGTGTGAAGAAATTATCTCGCTTTGAATTTAGGACTGTCAAAGTAAACGTGACAATAATGCACTGTGTATCATGTATCATGTAATCAGTGTTTCAACCGGGGAAAGATGGTGTGAACTTCACATTGCATTTATACCTTGTAATATTCAAGCCTTTTTTGCCAACTCATCTGCTACAGTATTTCATTGGTAACACTATTTCGATAGTCCACTTTAGACATTCTACTTACTATAAGTAACTTTGCTCTAGTAAATTTGTAGACTGTCTGCTTAATATCTGCTAACTCTTTATTTTGTTGGTCCCCTAACAGATATTATACTGACGTTAAGTAACTTGGCAACTTATTCTCCTAACCCGAACCCTAACACCTAACAGTCTACTAATGCTCAAATGAGAGTTAGTTGACATGTAGTTGAAAAGTAACAGTTAGAATGTCTAAAGTGGATTATCGAAATAAAGTGTGACTATTTTATTTCCCAAAATCACGTGAGCAATAATCCACAAAAAGACTTTTATTCCTAGATCTGGGAACAGGGTCTGGATGGTCTCTATGAGAATATCCTGTCTTAAGTCAGATTTTCCATTTTAAAGCTTTAAATTAAAAGTTTTCCATTTATAAGGCTTGATAAAGAATCAGAGTAAATAACTTGATGCAAATGAACCTTTCACCCATTGAAAGGCCAATTGAGTTGCAATCAATTCTGAGGAATCGGTTAATATCATGTTTCTATTTTCAGAATTAGGTGGCTTTTATTTTGTCCCATCCAACCAAACCCAATTTGGGGGATTGGGACAGTTCTAAATTAGTAAATGATTAACCTGGCAACAGATAAGCATTGTGTGTGCTCTGTATGCTCTAATCTGGTGCTTCTCAACTTCTTAATCTGTGCAACCCATGACAGTTACACATTGACCATTTAATGCATTCCTAACTAATCCGGATTAATTGAATCTATTGCAGAGTAGAACTGCACCACTGAGACGAGAAGAGAGATGCAGTAAGACACCAAAAGGAAGAGCAAATGGAAAGAACAAGCAAACGGTTATAAAAAAAGAAGTTGATTGAGGAAAGGAGTGGCCATTGAAGAGTACAAGGAGATTGTGGAGGCAGGGACCAAGGTAAGGTTCTGGCCAGAGCCTGGAACGTGCCAAAATCTACTCTGCAGGGAGTTGTAAAGGGCTGTAAGCACAATGGTGGAAGTAAGTCCCGCATTCCTCAAGAGGATGGTCCTGCTAACAGAGCTGGTCAAAGATCTGAGCAAGAGAGGGGTGATGGCCGCACTAGCAGCTACACATGGAAACAATAACTTATGGTGGTAACTCTTTCATTTGTTTTGAACACATTATATACTATACAAAATAAATAACTGGACACACACTTTAATTTTAAAAACAGTTTTATTAGTTATTTGACTTAGTTTTCTATTTGGGTGCACACATTTAGTTAACTTTGTTAATTTAGCTCATTTCAGATTCATTATTTTTAAGATATGTTCTGTGAAATGAATACCTTTCTCTTTGAGTTACCAGTTCTTGGGGAGTTGCTGCTGGGGGTCTCTGGCTGGCTGACAGGCAAAAGGACTTGTGGCAGATGTTTAAGTAGGGGAATGGATAATTGGACTGCGCCATGTTTTCCCATATCATGGGGGTGGCAGAGTATTCCATTTTTGAGTTGTGTTCTTTTCTTTGTTAGTTATATTTTGTTGTTATGATTATTTAATTGATTTATCTTTGGTTCATATCAGGTAGCGTTGGTTTAACATGTGTTGTATTTATTGTGGTTTGTTTATATATTATGTGTTTTGTTTACCCCCTTTTGTGTCAGAATGGCCTGATCAGCCACTATATAAGTTTTCCCCATGTCTCAGTCTAGTAGGTCTGTTTTGTCTGTGCAGGTTTGGGTTGTTCAGCCTATGTTAAGGTTATGTTATCTGAGTTAAGCTCTGTTTAGTTGATCTCTTTTATGGGCCCAGAACTTTCTGTTATTCTATAAATTAGTGTTTTTGTAAATAAAAACCTATATTTTCTTGAAAACCTATTTTCTGACTCCTCATGCCTGCCAGCTTGGTCTCTCACAAGAGGGTTTCCGATGAGAAAACCAGAGACACAAGTTCTTGCAACCCAATTTGCAGAAGCCAATGGACTAAAAGGCCTTGTCCATAGAAAGACAGTTCACTTCTGGTTTCAACACTTTCTAAGGAGAAACCCAGGCCTCAGTATGAGGAAGCTGGAGGTTCTCTCTTCTACCCGAGCACTGTTTCTGTGAGTAGTTTGCTTCTTATAGCGATTTTTATTACTGAGCTCGGTCCTTCCAGGACACATCTGGAACTGGGATGAAACAGGGCTAAAGGACAACTCTGTATCTGCAAGAGTTGTGGCTGAAGTAGGATCGCCTTGCTTTAAAATCACTGCAAACGATAGGGGAGAAACAACGAAACAATGCATCTACTTGTCATATTCCAAGGCAAAAGGCTTCGGGCTGAAGGGTTTTTTCGGGGCACCAATCAATGCCCTTGTCAGAATACCAGACAATGGATGGACCGACTCTGTAGTGTTTCTGGACTGGGGAAAATAATTCATAGCTCACCTGCCCAAAAAAATCCCTGTCCACATGTGCTTCTGCTTGAAGGACACAACAGTCATGTGTTTAACATTGAGTTCCTTCGTCTTAAAGTCAGGGTTAAAGACTTATTTTTTGCCGCCATTGCGTCTATTGTTGGTTTTCAGTCTCTGTCATTACGTCATATTGTTGTCACCTGTGCCTTGCTCCCTTTTTGTGTATTTAAGTCACCCTCCTCCTGAATACTTTGCACAGTGTTTCCTGTGCCATGACCATGTATACCCATCAAACACGTTTACATTGTGGCAACGTCTATGGCACTTTGCATTTCTACTATGGCAACGTCACTGTCTACGTGCTCGCAACATTGTATCAATGTAGAATTGTAAGACGCGACAGGGCTGTAGCAATGTTGTTACGTGACATTTAGCAACTGCGAGACGACGTTCTGACGCTAGATATAGACATCCCCCATTTAGCATGTTATGTTTTGTGGTCAGATAATTATATACTTTTAAAATATTGTTTATCCTTTTTATTATTTAATGGGCCTAATAGTAAATTAATTATAATCAGCACCTGCAAGTGTACACTTTGAAGAGTAAAAATGACATAGAGGGTTAGCTAATTCAACTTTATTAAAACTGCATATGGTAATCAAATTGCACTTTTAGAAGTCATACATTTGTGATCAGAACATTTTATGAACAGAACCGGGTTCTGTGCATTGCAGACAGGGGAGCATAACAGTCGAAAACCGGGCGATAAAGGTCGGTAACCGGAATCAGTCCAAGAAACATCAACAAATCCAGAGGAGCACAGAAACGAATGAGACTAAATAGCAGACAAATCAAAGGAATTTTGAACGAAATTCTAACGAAACTCTGTGCGTTTCCAAAAAAGGAAAAAAAGTAAGTTACGAGCTTAAGTCGCTGACTGTTCAAGGAGTGCTGAAATGTCAATTACTCATCATTAATTTTGTAATTTTGGCTTCATTATGGCTTATAACTTTTCACATAAAGTTAAAATATTTGTCATACCTGACCAGAAGATGTTCAACACTTTTCCTAACAGTAAGGATTAAAGGATATCTGAATTCTAAAAGAAATATAGCTAACGTTAGCAAGCACTAGTATTGTAATTTACACAAGATTGCAAACTCCATGAATTATCACCAGCAAACATTATTATGTCCCTTCAGGTAGACTGAACAAATAAATGTCACGTTAGACAAGGAAGTAGTAGGTTGTGTTTGAATAATTGCGTATCTTATTTAACTGAGGTAAATTAAACGCAATTCTCTCGTATCCATGCTCGATGAAGAATGAGACGGGCCAACGGTGGGTTGAAATGTAAAAGTCTGATTGGCTCTTCAGGGCAGTGACGAGTGCATATGTCGTCCAGTGGTCGTCCAGACACCCCGGCACAGCCTTAAGCAATGGCCCTGAACGATGGTTCAATGTCAACATTGTGACAACGCTGTACAACCTTCACTACACAACGTAGTTATTGTAACCTTTTGACCATGTTGTTAAAACGCTGTTAGAAGGTTGGGTACGTTGTGGTTTGCTGGGTAGGGCATTCTCTTGCGGTGCATTATTGATTGATCTTAACTTCATGTTCCTGGAATGGTTTCTTTGTTTGTTTTATTGACATTTGCTTTTTGGAAATTTTGGAGTTCACACACAGATCTTCTTTGTGAACTTTTTTGAATGCCTTTTGGATTGGCATTGTGAACCTTTGAGATCTGCCTGCTGGGACTATTCCTCTTCAATTTTTTGTATTGACTACTGAGAACATTTTCTGTGTACCTTCTGGATTTACTTCGTGGACTTTTGGGATTTTTTACTCTTTTGGATTTATTAAAGATCTGAAAACGTTCCCCCAGAACTGTCATCTGGTTTATCTGCACACTAGTCCTATCCCTGTGTTTCTGACACTTATGAGAGACCACAATGTGCATGTTGTGTGCTTCCCTTCTCATACAACACATTCTCCAGCCATCTGACAGGGCATTCTTCAAAAGCCTGAAGTTTCACTGTGACCTGGAGGGCCAGATCTACACCAGAGAGAATAGTGGAAGGAAGCCTCAGAGACCAGCTTCTTGCCCCTGCTCTCAAAGGCCTGGAAAAATGCAGCAAAGCCACAGAATGCACAAGCAGGCTTTAGGGGCAATTGATCCGCAGAGACCAAGCTCCTTTTTCTCCTATTTTGACATCAGAATAGAATGCAGCACCTGAGGCCTCCAAAACCCCTCATCCTCCAAGACCCCTCATCATCCTCACCCAAGCGTTCTCCAAGTCATAGCCAAAGTCCTCCTCCAAGCCTTCGTCGAGGTAATAACAGAGTCCCTTTAAGACAAGTCATTTCCCTCGGCGGCCATCTTTGAAACGCCTCTCGGGCATACAAGTGCAGCTCCTATCTTTTTGAATGGGGAAACTTCAAGTTCTCCAAAACTGTTCGCCAAGCTTACAATTAAATCTCATATTTGAAATCACCAATGAAATTTGACAACAACTGTCTCATAAATTTTGTTTCTAAATGCTCGAATCATGACAGAAAACAAACATTTTCAGGCTGGATCAAGCTAATGCGCAGTGGAAGCGCGCGTTTGACTGACGCGATGACTATACCAATCTGTGATTGGCTCTTATTTAGAAGGCGGGACTTATTCTGCAATTTTGAGCGTTGCACTTTTCCCCATTCAAAACAATATGAGAGACGCGTCTTGTGTAATTCAAGCGTCTTTGGTAATAGACGACTTCGTCAAGCCCTCTTCCAAACCCTTGTCAAAGCTCTGTGCAGAGCAACACACACTTTGTCGACTTGGTTAACCGACTTGTTTCTAATTCATTTTGGACCTGAATCATTTTTTTTAAACTTCATTGATACGTTTTCAATGACTTTCTTTTACCTCAATTATACTTTTTCAATGAAATTTGGAGTGAGAGAATTCACTGGAATGTATGTATTGTGGACAGATTTATAAACACTGAGTAATAAAGTTGAACTGAAATAAACCCGCCTTCTAAGTTACATCAAAACATAATTTAGCAGCTTTTAGCAAGTAATTGACCTGCTTCTATCATCTTCTCATGAAAACTGGTTAGCAACGGTGGATAAGATTTTCAGTGAATAACTTAAATTCCGCTCTGTATATCATACAAAACTATTACATTGCACCAGAGAGGACTGCGGATTAGGAATGGGATTAGCAGATCAAAATATATATTTTTTAATGTTATTAAAACAGTATTTTTCCTACTAATTTCTGTCCATTATGGTTTAGATATTCTTTATATATTAGTCATCCAGTGACTTGATGATACAGTATATGGTTTAACCGACTGGTATGTGGTTTAAATCGTCATGTTTTTAAAGGCACTGGCTGGGACCTTATGGGTGAAAATAAGGTCATGTGACTATTTCTATTTTACTAGTGTTTTAGGGGCTCACTAGAGAAAGCATGTTGAGAGAAATAAATACACCACCATCTAATACACTTTCCCATACGTTACTACAGAAATGACTGGTGTTGACTTTAACAGCAGCGACAGTGAATGAGACTCAAACAGATCTGTCCCTTTTTAAATTTTATTTTTAAAAATGAGTAAGCACACAATTCATATGTTCTGTGAATACCAAAATCTGTGTAAACAGTACATATAACAATTCCATCATATACCTAGAACTTGATTGTTGAATGACATATCAAAAGTCCTCAGAGAAAGTTTTTTTTTTCATCAAGAAATAGTACACAAAAAACTAAAGAAGTGTAAAAATATACATTTATCTGAAAAGTTAACCGGATATTAAAACACTCACAAGTTTACTTGCACAAACTGATGATGTCACGATGGAACAGACCAGACCAAAGATTGCATGCATGTGCACAGGGCTCACAGTGAGTGAACTACACACACAAGTGCTCTTCACTGAGATAGTGCGTCACAGATCCAGTGCAGATCGATTAAACGACTCATGGCTGTTGAATTGCATGGGTTATTCGAACACATTTCCACTGCTTCCTAATGACTTAATGGATGTCAATAACCATGCTACAATCCCTCAAATAGACATGAAAGAACTACACTGCAAAACACTGATTTCTACTTAAAGATTTCTACTTAAAACAAGAACAAATATCTGCCAATGGGATCAACAAAATAATCTTGGTTTCCTTTTGGATCAAGTTGATTTTCTGACCCCACAGGCAGATGTTTGTTCTTGTTTTAAGCATAAACAATTCATTTTGCATTTTTTTTTTCAGAAAACAATACTTAGATATTTTATGTCTTCTCCAGTAAATGTTTCTTGATTTAAGAATGTAGATATTTGTACTGGAAAACAAGAAGAATTTTTTTTTTTTTTTTTTTTTGTGTACTACGAAAGCGCTAGCATCCAATTAGTGGCCTTTTATACTTTGGATGGTATCAATCTTTCCATAGCAAATCTATTCATTAATACATCACAAGAACCTTTGACTCAAATATTCTCTACATTGTCATCATGTACTCACCCTTACGTCTAGCCCACATTTGTGTACGTTAAATAATGGGGCATCAACACCATTTTGTCATTTTTAATCTGAACGTGAACGCAGACTAGATTATCAGTGAATATAGTGAGTTGTCTGGTTTACTTTCATGGTACCTGAAAAGAACTGTATGAACTGTTTAATATGTGCACTTTTGCGTTCCACGACAAGCAGTACGACCCCTTTCATGTTGTCCTCACATGCAACCCATCAGACAAAAACACATCACACTATTAAGACTAAATGTTCATGAACTTTAATGAGGGGTTCATGATGAGATGACTCTCTGGATCACCAGACTGAAGAAGAAAAAATCATAGTGATAAACTGTTTGGTCTGTCACCTTCAATCAAACTCAGTTTAATTGGTGTGAAATGACCAAGAATTCGAGCCGCGTAAGACAGCGTGGAGAATGTGCTCGCTACGTCACGCTCGCCCCGCGAGTCAATGCTAGCTGAAGGACAGCGAATCACAGTATCTGACAACACTGAGCCTCATCTACAAACATACAGCCATCGTTTGGAGTGGTCATCAATACATCTCCTATCCATTAGAAGAGAACTACAGTAATCTGCACTCAGCCGACAGGCAATGTGTAAAAACATTTCACAGCACATTATACCTCGGCTTCATTCTACACGTACAGAAATGACTAAAATGACAAAGAGTTACGCAATACGACAGTTTCATCTAGATTTAGATACACTCTTGATACAAATCATGACGTTAAATTGTGATGTGTTACCTGTTTGTGCAAAAAAAGCAACACTACAAATGTGATAATAGTTTTCTCTCTTTAAAAATAAAGGCAAAGATATTTGTTTCTTCACATTTCTGTTTGTTGTGCCGGTGATGTCCGTGTCTTGGGTTTAGAAATGTGTCTCCTTCTCTGTGATGGTGGAGATCTTGCCATCGGCCCTCATTTTGGCATCAGCATCATTGATAGCGCAAGGACCCCTGGAGGCGACGCGTCCCCTCATTTTCAGATCAGCGCTGGGTGTGGTCAGCTTCTTGATCCTCTGCAAAATTACACGCGCATTATAATAAGCAGTCTGAGTGCATTTGTGGAACATCTAATCACAGTTGGGTTATTGTCCTCTACTTACAATATACTCTAAAAAGGCATCAGTAGTTCTGTCATAAAAACTCTCAGTGTTTGGCATGGTAATGGATATGACAATGTTGATATGTTTGGTCTTGAATGGGACTTGAAAACCTTCAAACTTCAAAGTTCAAGCTTTTAAAACTACTTAACTAAAACTTAAACTAATTAAAACTGAAAACCTTCAAAGTTCAAACTTTTAAAACTACTTAACTAAAACTTAAACTAATTAAAACTGAAAACCTTTAAACTTTTAAAACTACTTAACTAAAATTTAAACTAATTAAAACTGAAAACCTTTAAACTTTTAAAACTACTTAACTAAAACTTTAATTAAAACTGAAAACCTTTAAACTTTTAAAACTACTAAACCAAAACTTAAACTAATTAAAACTGAAAACCTTTAAACTTTTAAAACTAAACTAAAACAAACTAATTAAAACTGAAAACCTTTAAACTTTTAAAACTACTTAACTAAAACTTAAACTAATTAAAACTGAAAACCTTTAAACTTTTAAAACTACTAAACTAAAACTTAAACTAATTAAAACTGAAAACCTTTAAACTTTTAAAACTACTTAACTAAAACTTAAACTAATTAAAACTGAAAACCTTTAAACTTTTAAAACTACTTAACTAAAACTTAAACTAATTAAAACTGAAAACCTTTAAACTTTTAAAACTACTTAACTAAAACTTTAATTAAAACTGAAAACCTTTAAACTTTTAAAACTACTAAACTAAAACAAACTAATTAAAACTGAAAACCTTTAAACTTTTAAAACTAAACTAAAACAAACTAATTAAAACTGAAAACCTTTAAACTTTTAAAACTACTTAACTAAAACTTAAACTAATTAAAACTGAAAACCTTCAAACTTCAAGCTTTTAAAACTACTTCAAACTTTATGGCTAGGCTTTTTCAATCCAACTTAAAGTTAGTCTACAAACCAAGCTTGAAGTTTAAATATTTTCAGTTTGAAGTAGTTTAAAGTTTAAAGAAGTTTAAAGTTAGAATGTTTTGAAGTCAATAGATACACGACACGCTGCTGCTGTACAATACAGCACACATGAATAACCCATAGCAGAGATATACAGGTGGAGCTGGGGAAGGTGGAGGGTTTCTGAAAGATGCTGCAGCAAACACTGACCAAGTATTTGAAGGTTGAACATCAAGCTCATTGGCTACTGATACAGCAGGAACCAATCAGATGAGCCCTATGGATAACGATGTGATTTCAATGCAAGCAGATTGAGCGAATCTGCATTTGTACACTACCTCATTCAGTTAATTTTATAGTTTTTATTTAGTGTATAGTTAGCTAATTTTATTCTCTATATTTATACGTTTCTTTTCTTTTTTTTCTTTTTTTTTTATATTTATACATGTCTTTTTCTCTACTTATGGCTTGAAACGGGACCAGAGAAACCATTTTCGTTCCTCCATATGTACCAACATGTGTAGAAATGACAATAAAGAATCCTTGAATCCTTGAATCCTTGAAGGACCGATCAGCCAGCGCCATCTAGAGTTTCACGACAGAACTTTGTATTTCCATGAAGAACCTTCAACATCCATTACACCTTTCCATTATGCAAAAGGTTCCATGGATTTTTAAAATGTTCTTCACACTGAAAAAACAAACAAATATGTTCTTTTAAGAACTGATTGCTGAAAGTTTCTTTGGGGAAAATGGTTCTTCTATGGCTCATGTGTCAAACTTGGCTCCTGGAGGGCCACTGGTAAAACCAGCTCCAAAACACCAGCCTGCAGGTTTCTAGTGATCCTGGAGACTTTGATAAGCTGGTTCAGGTGTGTTTAATTAGTGCTGGAGCTGAACTCTGCAGGACAATGACCCACCAGAAACTGAGTTTGACACCCCTGTAATATATGGCATCGCTGTGAAAATCCCTTTTAGAACCTTTGTGAGTTGTCACGAGAATATGTTATGATATAAGCAAGGGTCTAAGACAGGTTCCCCCAATCTGGCCACTGTCCTGAGTTTAGCTCCAACCCTAATCAAAGACACGTGAACAAGATCAACAAGATCTTGAGTTATCAGAATTTAATATTGAGAGTAATCTTGTGAGCTGGATTATGGATTTTTTAACAAACAGAACACAGCGAGTTAAGGTGAATGGTTGTCTCTCTGAAAGGCGTGTCTCTTCCACTGGCTCCCCGCAGGGTTGTGTACTTTCACCTCTACTATACATCCTCTACACTAACGATTGTAGGAGTCAGTATAGTAATAGACACATCCTGAAATATGCTGATGATGATACACTTATTGTCAGTTTACTGCAGAAACATGAATCTCAGCATGGGCCAGTGGTCGACGAGTTTGTCAGTTGGTGCGACAGGTCTTTTCTCCAGCTTAACACCTCTAAAACCAAGGATATGATCATAGATTTTAGGAGAAAACAACCTGGTTCTCTTCCACCCACCTATATAAAAGGAATCAGCATAGAGGTGGTAGAGCAGTATAAATATCTGGGTAATGTGATAGACAGTAAACTCAAATTTGACATAAACACAGATGATCTGCAAAAAGGGACAACAACGATTGCACTTACTAAGGAAGCTTAACTCTTTTAATGTTGATAAAGTTATCCTGTCTTTATTTTATAAATCTTTTATTGAATCTGTCCTTACTTTTGCTTTTATGCGGAAAGCTCAAAGGAAAAACTTCTCCGTTTTAAGCATATTGTTGTCGTGTAAACGTACCCTCAGAGTCCCTGTCTCGATCCCCACACTTGTGCTCTTTGCTCTTGACAGCTTGTCTACTTGCATGCCACATTTTCGGTATTTGGCCCAAGTGTTCAAGTGGGCACAAAAACTGCAAGACTGCAACTTTTGATTACCAGATGGTACACACTTACAACATAGAGTTGTAAAACTGGAAGAAATTTATTTACACATTTAGCTTTTTAAGTCAAGTCAAGTCAAGTCAAGTCATCTTCATTTATATAGCGCTTTTAAAAATGTAGATTGTTTCAAAGCAGCTTTACAGAGATAAATGAATAATTTAAGGTAACAGAGATTGTTTTGGCTGTATAGCAGTTCTTTAATAAAGTTATTTTCCAGCTAAAGTTAGTTTTGATTGATTCGCTTCGTCGCAATGATCATTTGTTATTAAATTAGGGGCCGCTAAGACGACACCATTCTCTCTACACAGACTTTAAACGCGAACCTGTGAGAAACGCTGATGGATAATAAGAATTGGTTCTATAGTTATGTGCGTTTGAATATATGTGCGCAGGTTTGGAATTCCCTACAAACCAAGCCTAAACAAATTACTGGCGTTTCCTTATAATTTTTGATACAAAATTTTATTTTATTTTATCAATTCGGGGTAGGTACGCGAAACGAATTTTCCCGACAACGCTTTATCTGTAGAGTGGTAAAGGGATCCTCCATAGGGAGAGACTAGCTGGCACTTCAGCACTGCGTTGTCATCGGTCCAGGCGAAGGTCCTTCATCAGATCTGGATACGGCCTGGATCCGGCAGGCTGCAGGAAAACCTCGGGATAAACAAAGACACTAAAATTAGCGTAGATGCCATTCTTCTTATGATGTAACGAGTACATCAGGATTTATGGGAAGTGTTCCCGGTTCCAGCTGACCTAATCTATGCAGCCTAACATTGAATTATAGAAGTCTACAATGTGTTATGTGTATGCTAGGTCAAAGAGAAGTGTCTTTAATCTAGCTTTGAACTGACAGAGTGTGTCTGCTTCCCGGACAATGGTAGGAAGACTGTTCCAGAGTTTTGGTGCTAAATAGGAAAAGGATCTACCGCCAGCAGTCGATTTTGATATTCTAGGTATTATCAACTGGCCGGAATTTTGAGATCGCAATAGACGTGAAGGACTATAATGCGTTAAGAGCTCGCTCAAGTACTGCGGAGCTAAACCATTTAGTGCTTTGTAAGTAATCAGCAATATTTTAAAATGTATACAATGTTTAATAGGGAGCCAATGCAGTGTTGACAGAACCGGGCTAATATGGTCATACTTCCTGGTTCGGGTAAGAACTCGAGCTGCTGCATTTTGGACCAGCTGTAGTTTGTTTATTAAGCGTGCAGGGCAACCACCCAGTAGAGCATTACAATAATCTAGCCTTGAGGTCATGAACGCATGAACTAATTGTTCCGCATTTGTCAATGAGAGCATATGACGTAATTTAGATATATTTTTAAGATGGAACAATGTGGTTTTACAGATACTAGACACGTGACTTTCAAATGAAAGATTGGTATCAAAGAGCACACCCAGGTTCCTAACCGACGACAAAGACTTGACAGAGCAGCCATCAAGTGTTAGACAGTATTCTAGGTTATTACGTGAGGAAGTTTTTTGTCCAATAATTAGAATCTCGAGTAAATTACGAGTCATCCCATTTTTTATATCAGCTATGCATTCCGTTAATTTTGTGGATTGGTAAGTTTCGTTAGGTTTTGAATAAATATACAGCTGAGTATCGTCGGCATAACAGTGAAAGCTAATGCCATGTTTCCTAATGATATCTCCTAAGGGTAGCATGTACAGAGTGAACAGCAGCGGTCCTAGTACTGAGCCTTGTGGTACGCCATACTGAACTTGTGATCGATGAGACTCTTCATTTAAACTGATAACGGTCAGATAAGTGTGATTTAAACCATGCTAATGCAATTCCACTAATGCCAACATAATTTTCGAGTCTATTTAAAAGAATGTTGTGGTCGATGGTGTCAAATGCAGCACTAAGATCGAGTAACACTAATAGAGATACAAACACGATCGGATGATAAGAGCAAATCATTTGTGACTCTAATGAGAGCTGTCTCGGTACTATGGTACGGTCTAAATCCGGACTGGAAATCCTCGCAGATATCATTTCTTTCAAGAAAGGAACACAGTTGTGAAGATACTGCTTTTTCTAATATCTTTGACAGAAAAGGTAGATTCGAGATCGGCCTGTAATTGACTAATTCTGTAGGATCAAGTTGCGTTTTTTTAACAAGCGGTTTAATCATAGCCAGCTTAAAGGTTTTTGGTACGTATCCTAGAGACAAAGATGAATTAATGATATTAAGAAGAGGATCTATGACCTCTGGAAGTATTTCTTTCAGTAGCTTAGTCGGTATAGGGTCTAACATACATATTGTAGATTTAGATGATTTAACGAGTTTAGTAAATTCTTCCTCTTCTATAGCAACGAACGAATCAAATTTTTCCTCAGGGAGACTACAATGCACTCCCTCATGCGATACTGTAGTAGACGGTTGCATAGTTATAATTTTCTCCCTGATATTATCAATCTTAAGTGAAGAAGTTCATAAAGTCATTGATGCTGTGTTGCTTGGAAACTTCGGTGCTTGAAGCTTTCTTTTTCGTTAGTTTAGCCACTGTTTCAAATAAATACCTAGGATTATGTTTATTTTCTTCTAATAGGTTTGAAAAATAAGCAGATCTAGCAGCTTTTAAGGCCTCTATAGGCTACTCTATAAAATAAGCTTTAAAATGTAAATTCAGTCCCTATGTAACAAACACAATTTAATTGTAGTGCTTCTAATTAAGTGATGAAAAGCAGTTGCAAATGCTTAACAAAATACACATCCATTTTCCATTTTCATGTTCTTGTTTCATGTCTGTCATGTGATCCCCTGTTCTAGTCATGTGATCCTTCCATGTGTTCTGTGTTGTCATTGGTTCATTGTTTCATTGTTCACAGGTGTCCCTTGTCTAGTCATTAGTCATGTGTATTGAAGTCCTCATGTTTGCCATGTGTCTTTGTCAAGTATTTTGTGTAACCACTGTTTGAAAGCGTTCTGTTCATGTTTTTGAAGTTCATGCCACGTCATGCCTTTGTTTTATGTTTGATCTTGTTTTGATTATGAAATAACTGCACTTGGGTTCTTCAAGCTCGCCTCCAGTGGACTCCATTACCATTATAGTAACATCTAATTAATTTAACATACACTGGAAAGTTGGAGCATGTAAGTTCCTGAACGCGATGAATGATGGGATATGCTCTGAAGCGCTAGTAGAGATTTAGTGGGCATTAAGTGAACTGCGCTTTGACATTTTTCAGACCTGGGACAGTCTTGCACATTAATGCGTGCACACAGTCTTAAGTGGCCAATACTGCAGGTGTGGGTACTGGGACAGACCATGAGTAACCGGTAAGTGAGTTTGATCAGGGTTTGAGGGCCGGATTTGAGAAACCCTCCTGGTGATGCTGTGATTCGGCCGTACCTACACTCGTGCTGGCAAATGTTTGTTCCCTGACAACAAGTTGGATTGCGTCAAACTGTGAAGAGCTTTGCAACGCAGAGAGAGGGACTGCGCTGTCTACGATTTCACTAAGACGTGGTTAAATCAAAACATTGCAGACGCCACAATACAGCTGGAGGGCTATCGCTATACAGAGGGGACAGAATAACCTCGCTAGCCGGTAAGCTAAATGTGAGGCGGCCTGGCTGTGAACGCCAACAAATCGTGATGTCAAGATGCCGTGGTGGTTTCTACTTTTTGCTCTCCGAAAGTAGAGCGAATGACTGTAAAATGCCAACCCTTCTACATGAGAGCAGTCATCATAATTGGCCCAGATCCGGCTCACACGCGGCCCAGATGTGGGCCGACACTATGTTGCTGTCTTTGCTGTTTATGTCCATTGAGCACTAATGTGAAGGAGGCAATACTCTACTATAACATCAGTGAGAAGCAGGCGGACCATCCTGACACTTTCTTCATTGCAGCTGGAGATTTCAACCAGCCAAGTCCATTCTACCTAAATTCTATCAGCACATGAATAGGAACACACTAGATCTAGTGTACACAAACACAAATGACTTATATAAAGCCCATAAAGCTAATAAATAAAGCTCATAAAGAAAGAGAAATTAGGAGGTGGCCTCAGGAAGCCACTTCAGCAATACAAGACCACACAGTGGACATTATTAGAGAGGCAGCAACACAAGGTGGCATTACTGACCTTCGGGAATATACAGAATCTGTCATTGGTTATGTCAATAAATCCATAGATGATGTGACAGGGGTCAAGCCCATCAAGAGGCGTGCCAATCAAAAACCATGGCTAACTGCAGAAGTCTGTTCACTGTTGAGGCCCATAATGCTGCATTTAAATCTGCAGCATACAGACTGGCAGGGAATAATCTGTCCCGAGGGATCGGGAAGGCGAAGAGGCTGTACGCACAAACACTAAACAGCCACTTCATGAATGACAGAGACTTAGGCGGTTGTGGCAGGGTTTTCAGAACATCACCCCTGAAGGCATACCATAACTACTCCTCTCTTCCAGATGAACTAAATGTAACCTGAGCGCCGTGTCATGACCGAGATGCTGCAGGACATGAGCGATGGTTAAAGACGTCAGTCTAGTGCATGTATACATCATAGACTGTAAACAAATATGGACGTGGTGTGCGTGACGTGACTCGTAGTGTTTCTGAAGAGCATTTTTGAAGCCCAAAGTGGGCGGAGCCGGCCGTCGCCATCTTGGCAGCGTCACTCCCGGATAAACGACAATGTGCAGCGAGGCGGATTAGCTGAGGTGACGTGACGCTAACAGACAGCAGACAAACGGCTAGGAGTGACATCAGCGGCAATCCACCTGTCTCTCAAGTGGCCACGCCCTTATTTATGCATGGATGAGTTATAAAAAAAATAAATCATCCCCCTCACAGTCGTCATGAAGGGCAAAATTACCTATATAGACCAAAACCACTTTTTGCACCAGGCTGTAAACATGTTTTTTTTCTGCTGTAAAGTTGGGCATATTAACATGCGGGTCTATGGGATTGACTCTCTTTTGGAGCCGGTCTCTAGTGGCCAGTGGATGAATTGCAGTTTAAGTCACTTCAGTGTTGGATTCAAGACAGAGGTTGCCACCTGGTTTACATAGAAAAACAATGCAAATGTAGTGCAGTAGAATGGAAAAACGCATTCTGTGTGACCGGCCCCTTACTCAGTGTTTTGCTTGTTTCTTGTTTTAAAGCTGTTCAGATATGTACGTGGAAAATTACTGATTAAGAAAAAAATGTCTGCAGTGTTGTACACTAACCTCATCACACAGCTCTATGTTTTTTGAAGCAGACACAATCAATACGACATGGCACAATGGGGTCACGTCAGGGCATTGCCCGCGTCACGCCCACACTGTGCCATCAAGTCTGCGCTTCGCTCTCTATATCTCTACACCGCAGTGCCAGAGCTACTTTCATCTTCGGCATGTCACGGCACGTCAAGAGATGTGATGTTTGTTTCTCAAGTACAAGCTGAAAATACTTTCTACCTCCTATCTTAAATCATTGGCAGAAATATGAGAGGTTTTTATCAGCAATGTTGAATATGTGCTAAATAAACAAATTGAAGAAACCATAACTGACAGTATAGCTTGACTTGAACATAATAATAAATAAAGAAAAACTCATTTAATTTAAACCTGGAAATAGACAGATTGCATTTTTAAAGGGCACCTATTACGCAAAATTCACTTTTACATGGTGTTTGAACATAAATGTGTGTTGGCAGTGTGTAAGCAAAACCACCCTAGAATGATAAAAATCCACCCAGTAGTTTTTTTACTATCTCAATAAATCATAAGCACTGTCTCAGAACACCCTGTTCTAGATTTCCCTCATTGTGACGTAGAATTGAGCTAAGCCCCACCGACGTGATTTGATTGACATCTGGTTTTGGCATAGACCCCGCCCTCGGTGATCGGTTACACCATCCTCCATTGTTTCAACGACAGCCGGTAATGTCTCCTAAGAAGTGTAGGTGTTCTGTTGTGGGATGTAAGAATGGACATACTAGTCTTCACTGACATTTTATTTATGAAGAAAAGGCACCACTTACACTTCCTAAATACGAGATTCATTTTCTGACTGACTATTTAGTGAACGAGGGTCAAAGTTAATCCTCAAGTGTGGATCGTTGCCTACTGTTCGCGATCCAACGTCACCTCCAGAAGAAGTAAGTGTATTTTATGATTTTTGAGCAAATAGTCATTTCAATCGATGTCAGCCAGTTCAACAACAAATGCGTCTAAAGCTATTTATTGTCGTCGTCATAGGATGTCTCAACAAACAACGTCAGACAGTTTTATGTCACGTAGGCATTTTTTTTTTTTTTGCAGCATTTACAAATGTAAATAAATTAAGGTCTGCTCTATCTCCATAGACAGTATATAAACGTCTATCTCCCTCCCCTTAAGAAATAAATAAATAAATCGTTTGTACTTAGCAAACGTTATCACAGTAGTGTGTGTTGTGTGTGTGTGTGTGTGTGTGTGTGTGTGTGTGTGTGTGTGTAGTTTCAAAAAATTGCGCGAACGTTATCACAGTTCGTTTGTGTGTGTGTGTGTGTGTGTGTGTGTGTGTGTTGCACATCCATAATGGCAAAGGGGACGCGATTAAAACTTTGTAAGTACATAAATGTATCAAATAACCATTCCGAGACGTTTAGTCCATTCTCTTTCGTGTTTATTCTGTGCCGGACTCTCTTCATCATCTGGGTCCAGCAGCAGGGCGGGGATATGCAACTCATTTACATTTAAAGTGGTAGACGCCAAAACAGCTCTTTTTAAAACAGGCCCCAAAAATGACATTTTCAAATGGTTATAATAAATAAACTGTGGGGTATTTTGTGCTGAAACTTCACAAATGCATTCTGGGGACACCCAAGACCAATATTACATCTTGTAAAAAGGGGCATAATAGGTGCCCTTTAAAACCTGAAAACAAAGAAACGTAACGGAGTGTCTATTTACACCGAGGGCAAATAGGCCGCCTTATTGGCAGAGGCTATTTATACTGACTCCGCCCACTTTTGTCTGATTGCACCGGATACAACTTCAGACAAAAGAAACCTGTCTGATACACACACACACACACACACACACAATGACCAGGTTCACAAAAAAGCTAGAATAATAAAAAAAAAGGCTTTTACCTCACGGAAAGTTCCTTTCGTTTTCCAGATCTGGACTACGATTCCCACAGGAATGCAAACCATAGAGGCCATGGCCATCATCCAGCCGATCCCATAACCCCAGTCTGGATACGTGTACACATTATTATACTTCAGCGGTTTGTATTTGATCAAGAAGAACAGAAAGATGCCCTGAAAAGACAATCGTATGACCAAGAACTTAGCATTTATCACTCACAGACTGTAAATATCTCGACTCTTAGTACATCGAGTTCAACTCACAGCACAGATGCCGGGCGTGAAATACTTCCAGCACCATTTGATGAAGAAAATGGGCTTGTATCCAATCATGTCCTCAATGTTTGAATAAAACCTGTCGGCACCTGAGGATAAAGACCAATCATATAAAAAATATCTCTCAGCAAAAATACACTGAATGCATTTATATAATAGAAATATAAAACATATATTTAAAGGACAGTGAGATGGCTTTTTCTCTCTGCTTGAAAACATATTTCAATGATTCATTACATGCACTGTCTGACTCTTGCCAGCAGGTGGCATTACGGTTACAGGAATCTGATAATACTGTAAACATTGACATTAATAATTCAGGCAGAAAAGCATCTGCTGGCACATCATGCATGTCTAATAATGACAGATTCTGATGGATTACAGTGGCTCTTGCTACATCGTGTGGCAAAATGTGACACTGTCTGATGGAAATTTAATGGATTTATTATCTCTATAGACCTTGTTTCTGTGGGAGGTTATTCATAAAGATATGCTACACGTCACTGCAAAATTAAGTGAGTGCTAATGGCCAATTAAGCCAGTTGGGTCAGAAAATGTTTCTTGATTCAAGAATGTTTAGATATTTGTACTGGAAACTGAGGAAGATCATTGTTTTTGCAGTTTAACACTTACCAGGACATTAAATACCAGATAACATTCGGAAGTTAAGGAGTAAAAACTGCATTAGAAAGAGATTTTTTGTTGAAGTTTATGTAGTGTACTACAATGTGACTTTGTACTCTTAACAAAAGCGCTAGCATCTCATAAGTGGCCTTTTTCTATGTTGGATGGGATCAATCTTTGTTTCTGCTCTGTAACACTTAACTACCAGGACATTAAATACCAGATAACATTTGGAAGTTAAGGAGTAAAAACTGCATTAGAGAGATATTACTCGTCAGCGGATGGCGACTATAGATGCTTAGTACAGAAGATGTGAATATTAATTGATGAATATTGTTATAGTCAGACACGAAGCAATGTCTTACCATAGATCCAGCCAATGCAGATGGACTCAAAGATGGCCACGAACAGCAGACACATGCCACTGGCTGCATACGCGTCGAAGAGCTGGAACACGTACATGCCACCCTGACAGAGCAAATACAGGACCAACATGAAACCCAACAGACCACTGCGGGTGTAGCGTGATACGTTTCGCACACAACCAAATTCTGTGATGTTGCAACAAAAGCGCTGGACGGTAATGCCAAGATGTGCATAAATTATACAAATGTGGATAAAAAACGTATGGCTCAACTGAGGCGGATAAAACATTGATGCACTTAAACTACGATGGAAACACATTTACTGAATAAATGCCTTGATGCCTCAGCAGAGGCTGTGATTGGATAACTGGACTAACCAGCGGACCAATGGCATCGCAGCATCTCAAATGTTGATTTGGTGGTTTTGGAGTCAAACCCTTCATCCCAATATCCATACTATCCATCCTAAATAGTAGCTATGTGAGATTAGAGTAGGTGTGTCTGTGTCCCAAAGCATAGTATGCTGAATAAAGTATGCCAGAAGCTCCCGGATCGTCTACTATTACCGGGCAATTACAGTATATTAGAGTGGTGGCATCACATCACAAACCAACAACAACAACAACAACAACAACAACAAAAAAACATACATTAAAAACAATAAAAACAATCATATTCCACATACATATCTACAAATTACAACATTCCAATGCAACATGCTTTATAGTAAAATTCACACAAGGAGGAAGAAAAAAAACAACAACTCAAGAATCCTCAAGAAAATTCGCATTACAAACACGAGGAACTACAAACACAAGTAAAAAGTGTTACAAAATGACCGACGGTGAGAGGTTTAGATAAAGGTTTGAGTGACTAATCAAAGTTTAACTTGATAAAAAAAATAAAATTATTTAACGTTATCCGTGTTATATTTCATCTGCAATAACATTGTGGACTTTTATAAAGATCCGTTTGGCCATTAACTTTAAATGCATCATTATGCATTAACATGAGGAGAGTCTCCGCATGAAAGACCGGCGACTGCAGATCGACGAGCTTCTGCATTTCTGTCCGATACGGTAGAAAATCAAATGTGGAGGATTTTAACTGTGACAAGATGATTGACAGGTCAGTTTACTTGAGACTGTAGAGTGTCCCAAAACTTGTCTACTCTTTTGCTACACACTCAAAAGTATCTACTTTTTCTTCACAAAAAGAGTAAATACTTCTTCAAGTGTGCTCCCGAACACCAGCATCCGAACGCCAGAGAACATGACAGCGTTTACTGTGTTTCGTCTGACGCTCGAGACACACTCGTTTATGATGGAGGGACAAGAGTCTGATTGCAGAAACTTTTGCACCAATGTCTTAATTTGTTCTCTTGAACACATGGGATGGAAACGCTGCTTTATTCACAAATGTTTTATGCAATATTCCAATTCTGCCCATTTCGCAACTTTGGATGGAAACAAAGCTAGTGACAATATCACAAAACCATGGCTATACGCTCACATGCTCACTGTATTTTACAGAACACAGAGCACTACTGCCATATAGAAAATGGCTTTCAAAGCATCTTCATCTCCCTCTCACCCTAGTAACAGAGAATGTCACACCGGAGAGGCTTCGTTCCACATGGGATGGCTTTATTCATGAAACGCCGAGTGAAAGCGTTCACCTGACTGCACATTACTGGTGGCGAGCGTCCTCCGGGCTATTTTTACACTCACTCCAGCCATAAACGCAAGCAGAAACATGCCAGGTGCCGACAGCAATATGCAAGGACTCTGTCTCTGTCATTACAGGGAAAATCCACCACAAATCTCGCTTTTTTTACACATCAAAAATGGTTAACCAGCATCAGGGGGTTTAGGTTAACAATTAACTAAATGAACCCAAGCATGTCAAACCAACATGTAAACAGCAAATCTGCTTGTCCTTGACGAACAAGACACCTGGATTTGTCATTATCGTGTATTAAGCTTATTTTACAAGATTAATTATTGTGTCGAAGCGTGCTTACAACAAATCTATGTTCATCCATCTGTGATGGAAGATTCCCAGCAAGCAATTTTGTGTTTAAAAGACGTCTCTACTAGCCTAGAACACAGCCCAGACGTCCGGCTAAAACAAGGAAGATTTGGGCTGTCAGTGAATATTTAATAGACGTTTAAACCATCGCCCGAGAATAGACTAGTCATCAATTAGACAACATGTCAAAGAAATGAAACCAAGCAGCTTGTAATCACTGTTGACTTTGCTTTCATGATGGAGTATCATACATCTCATCTCGCAAGTTATTTTGGCAAAAACGACACGTAACCGAATTCAAGGTTATTTTGGCTGGAAGTGTGTTCCTCATAGCCGGACTATATCGGGTCTATAGTTAACCTAGACGGAGAAATGACGGCTATTGCTTGCTGGGTTGTGTCGTACTAAATATCAGCACAAATATAAAGGGAATACTGATACCACTGGAAAGAACATAAAGTGATGACTTTACCTCTGTCAACATTATTAGACCCAGGAAGAAGGAGACCACAGACATTCCCAGGATGAGAAGCTCTCTCCGATATCCCACACGGAAGGTTTTGGGATACATGTCGATGATCGCGGTCACAAGACTCTCCACACACACAAACTAGACAGAGAGGAATTATTATCATTAACTAAAACCAGAACATTTCTCCTTACTAATGTCACTTTCTGAAAAGTGTTTCTGTTATCTTTTTTTTTTACAATAACTGATACTTGTTTCTGCCTTAAATTATTACATTGTTTAAATTAGTACATTTTTAGCTGACTGTGATTTGTACAGTATATGTACATTTCTGAAATACATAACTAAGACAGTTATCTCTGACAACAGATCACTCTATATTGTAATGTGGACTTTTTCTGTAAAGCTGCTTTCAAACGATGTGTACTGTGAAAAGTGCCATACAAATAAATGTGAACTGAACTGAAAAATGTAATTGTTTTGATATTTTGTATAGGCCTATAATACAGTGACACTCATTACGTGGGGCGACAGAGTCCCAACATTTTGGGTCTATGTGAACAACAACCACAGCAGTTTTACTGCAAAAATTAGAAATAAAAAAACACTAATTAACAATATCAAATATGAAATGTAAAAAATATTAATATTATTACCTTGTTTTCAAACAACAAGCTGATAATGGCAGCAATTTTATTCTCAAGTGAATTATTAAAGGTTAAAAATGTATGTATTTGTGACCTGACTGTCGAGTCCGAGGAAGATGAGCATCATGAAGAAGAGGCAGGCCCACAGTGGAGACCAGGGCATCATGGTCACAGCCTTGGGGTACGCTATAAACGCCAGACCAGGACCTGGAATACACATCACCAGAGAATAACTAACACTTTCTGATTTTAATTAAGTCAGAAAGATGGAAAGTTAGTACAAAGTTGGTCCTATTGAGGGGTAAAAACACTGACCTTAGCCTTCACGTTCTGTTTGGGTTCTAAGAGAGCATGCGTCAAATTTAGAGAGGTCCTATTATGCTTTTGTCTTTAGTGTGTAATGTTGCTGTTTGATCATGAAAAGCTCCAGTTCTTCTCTATATTAGAGTCAGTGTTTCTGAACTCCTGAAATGCCTTCATTGTAGTCTTGAGTTTCTTCCTCATTTAAATAATTAATACGCAGAATAAAGGGGCGGGGCCTGGTTGAGCTAGTTAGTAGTGTGTTAAACTGGTGGTTATAGTAAGGGGCGGGGCATTTCCCAAAAACACACTGGAAGCGCTCGACCAATCACAACACACTGCTCCAGCCGACCAATCAGAGCACAGTGTGCTTTTCAGAAGGAGGGGCTTCATAGAGACAGGAACTAAACAGGGGTGAGTTTCCAAAAAGCATCGTTAGCCAACTATGGCGGCGAGTTCTGTCATTATCAACATAGTTCAACGAGTCTGTGTTTCCCGAAACCATCATTCCAACGAACATTCGCAAACAGAGTTGTGTGTTTGGAGCGACAGATCTCGACCTGTGGTTAGAAGAAGAGTTTCTAGTTTGCATGACATGTGGACTCAATAAATCCTGATCTTGAGCAAGCTAACATTCAGTATATCTTTTGTTTAGAACACATACAAATGTCATTTATATCTTTTAGTTTGTCAAGAGATTTAAAGCGTCGTTGTTGAAGAGTGCGCATGTGTGAACGAGCTCTAGTGTAAGAACGAGTATATGATTGAATCTGGAAATAAAGCAAAATAAGAAAAATGAGAAATATTCCTCAGATGACATGTTCATAATTTAAAGCAAAACATCTAGCATTAATTCAGTCACAAACAGATTTATTAAAAGTATTATTACCCCAACACCTGCGTGACGTCATTAACCAACGTGATCGAACGACCAATTTGCAACAATATGGTTTCGGGAAACAGTCGTGACTAGCTAGATGATTTCTTCAACGATGCATCGTACTATAGTAGCTAAGCAGCGAGTTATGGCGTTGTATCGGAAACACAGCCAGAGCGTTACTGACAGACTGGGAAGAGAGGAGCCGCAACAATGGAGAATATGAGGAAATAATCAACATTAAAGCAGGAAAACCTGTTCTAGTAGAGCCTGAAAACAACTTTGTAAAAGGGCATAATAGCTCCTCTTTAATTATCTCAGTGACGGTCCTGGTGAAACAACGATGCCATGTGGCTTGGCTCTGGTTTTACAGTACAGAGACACTGTCCAAAATCAGCAGGCCAAGAGCAGAGATCCCTGTGCCATAACACTAGAGTAATATGCTAGAATATGAACTCAGAGCTACTCTTCATTATATAATGCCATGAGTGGAGCTCTAGTAAAAGCTCATTAAACAAGGTTTATGGATTACTTTTTGAAATGATAGCGGCTAAACACTTGTTTTTCTATATTGTACAGGAACCGGTTTGAGAACCAATGCTCTAATGTTGTGGCTCAACAGCTGAATATTTGTTTTTGAATAAATAGCACATCAAATATTTTTCTTAAAGGGGGGGGTGAAATGCTATTTCATACATACTGAGTTTTTTACACTGTTAAAGAGTTGGATTCCCATGCTAAACATGGACAAAGTTTCAAGTTTCAAAAAAGTTTCAGTTTCAAATTTTTAAATTGTACGTTTGAAGGAGTATTTCTGTGCCAAAAATTGTCCTTCCGGTTTGTCACAAGTTTCGGAAAGTTTTTTTCGAGTATGGGCATGTGTGACGTCAGATGAAGCGGAATTTCCTTACATGGGTCCTAAGGGCACTTCTCCGGAAGGACGCGGCCGCGCGCGCACTCGTAGACCAGAGCAAGAGAGCAAAGCAGTTCGCCATCAAAGCAACCTGCCCGGCTTTTGGGAAATCAATGTCACCAAAAAAGTGGGTTTTTGGTTGCCAGGGCAAGACAATCCTGCACAGATTCCCAAAGAACCCAGCGCTAAGGGATCCGTGGATGGAGTTTGTTTTCCTGAGCATAAACGGAGTTGTGTAAGACGGATTTGCAGATCGTCTAATGCTTAAGGATCGAGCAGTCGCAATGATAAAGGTTTGCGGTCGTGCGTTGGAACCGCAGGCGGTGAGTAAAACTGTTGAACAAATGTCTCTGTGTGTTGTTAGCTCGGCGCGTTAGCACAGCTTTAGCACACCGCCCACACGGCCCGCCTTCAGACGCTCGTTTTTTTTCCGGAAAGACTCGGTACAGCCTATCTTTCTTTTATAAATATAATAAAACTAAAGACTTTTTGGAGATATGAAGGATGCAATACTACTCTATAGGTACTCAAGATTAACAGGAGATTGAGTGAAAATGAGCATTTCACCCCCCCTTTAAAGCCACACTAGGTAGGAATTCCATTTTGGTTAAACAACGACCCCTAGAGTCGCTGTGGACTACTTGTATTTAACGTTACTGCCGTAAATACCACTCACGCAGAGCAGTCTCTTCACTCACGGCCTGATACCCTCCCCCCTGTATACCGGTCCCTGTTCAGTCGGATGGAAGCTGTAACGAGTGGAAATAAGGTGTGTCCCCTTTAAGAGCTGTGCGCGCCCTGTTTAACTTTCGGCAGTCTGTATTGTATGTGCGCCTCGAATATTCTGTAAGCGGGTTGTTTCTGTTTGATGCTCATTCGTGTCCTATTTTTGTCTATCAAGTAATGCTGTGGACGGTAAAACGTGTGACAGACAGTTACACGAGTTCAATTGGGTAATAACAGAGACAATTTATATAAAAGGACTTTGGTAATAAACACAACGCGTTTCAAATCGTCGGACATCGAACATCGAGCTAGCCTCCGAAGATGTCTAAGTTACTAATCCATCAACAAGAACGCCAGGTGCTTTTTAGCTCACACCAACGAGTGAAAGCTTCTCCGAGTGATATACAATATAAGCAATATACTTACAAGTCCAACAGCATGTGAGGACGTGTTGGGGGAAGTGAGGTAGCCTATGCCGTAAAGCAGTCGAATTTTGTAGTTCTTTTTGTGCGCGGGGGGTTACTACCCGAACTCCGAAGTTTAAAAGTACGATTAAAAACTATACAGACCCCGCCAGGCTATGGCAGACATGTCATTCAACCTATTGTAAGTCGATGTACCATCACAAGAGTCTTGGAAATATATTATGAAGGTTGAAAAGTTACCTAGTGCTGCTTTAATAATAATGTCAGATGATTTCTAAACCCCTTCAAAGTGTGTTTCAGTCACTTCCATAGTCAGTCTTGCTCTATTGTAGTAAATAAGTAATGCTGAATTGTTAAATAAGTCATACAATAAAAAGCTTTTCTGAGAAGTGCTTTAAATTGCATGAGTCCGAACACACTTAGCCTTAGACATCCAACTGTAAGTTACTGTATATCAAACATAAACTCAAACTAACTCATGCACATATTCCTTTTCTATATAAATGAGATAAAGCTTATTAGAATAAAGTCCAAACGAGAATCTTTGCTGACCTGACTCTGCCACTGCCTCGATTGGCACATTCTGTTCATATGCCATGAAGCCCAAGACGGAGAAGATGGCAAATCCCGCCACAAAACTCGTGCCACTGTTCAGACAGCACAGCATGAGGCAATCCCTGCAAACACACAGCAAATGCAAAAGTGTTCACCCCTCTTTAGACTCTCAGCACTGAACCACAGTGGACTAAAGTGATCTAAAATATTAACAAATAAAAACAAAACTGATTTCATAAGCATTCAGCCTCATTAATATGACACATCTGGTGCAGCTATTTAGTTTTTGGAAGTCACACAAATATTGAAATGGAGCTTACATGTGCGTTTCAATTAATTGTAGCATGAATACACCTCAGGAATATGGAACACTGTTATTTCTCAGTATTTTGGTCTGTTTTTCCCCAACACAAATATCTAAACATTCTTAAATAGATGCATTCACTGAAGAAGAAAAACTCAAACTAAATTTTTCAGAAAATAAGACATTATTTGGTAAGTAATTTTGCTTCTCAAGTAAATGTATCTTGATTTAAGAATGTTTAGTTCCCCATCAGACTCAGTCACGCTCGATGTTACGTCAGAACTGAACTGACGAATCGAGATCCCAATCGTATAATAACCAAGACGATATTTGTACGGGAAAACAAGAAAAAAATACTGCGGAAGAACATCGTTTCATTGTTGTTGTTTTTTGCAGTGGATGTCAGTTTTTTTTTTAGAACTTGAAGACAGTAAAACACAAAAAGACAAGGCAAGGGATGGATGGATGCAAGACAATTTCCAAATCTCCAAATCTGAATGACTGAAGAAGGTGAGGGAAGCAGCCAGAAAACCAATGAAGGAGAGACAGAACAGACAATTATGGGGAAGTTTATGAGAAGGGCTCTACACGATCCCAGCCGAGGAATAAGAGTCTTATCTAGCCAAACCATCGGTCATTTTCTAATAAAAAAATTTACATTTATATACATTTTAACCACAAATGCTCGTCTTGCGTTGCAAGGTTGAAAGGTCATGCATGACGTAGGCGGAAGTACCAACCTAGTGTTTACAAAGCGAACGTGCAAAGACGATGTCAAACGCCATTTACAAAAATAAATAAAAGGTAAAACAATGATGTCGGACAATTTTGAAGTTGGAGGAGAAAATGAGAAGTTTTTCGCCCCACTCTACATTTTCTGCTTATGTCACGCCTGACCTTTCCAACGTGATTACGTTATGCATGAAGTCGTGGACGTGCAAGATGAGCATTTGTGGTTAAAAAGTACATAAATGTTTAATTTTTTTTTAGAAAATGGCCGATGGTTTGGCTAGATAAGACTAGAGCCTTTGAAGCTGCACTGAAACTGACAGCTGGACCTTCAACCCGTTGGACTCGATTGAAAAGAATAATCCTGGAATGTTTTCCTCAAAAAGCTTAATTTCTTTTCAACTGAAGAAAGAAAGACATGCATATCTTGGATGACGTAGGGCTGAGTAAATTATCATGAAATTTTAATTCTGAAGTGAACAAGGCCTTTAAATGTGTCATATCTCAGCGACCGGGATGTGTGGGATGAAGGTTTCTATGGTCTGATGAGAGCCAAGTTGATCAAGTCCAGATCTAGATCCAGATCATAAACAGAGAGTATGTTTAGACAAAACACACTGACTTGACAGACTCTCACCTGTAGCAGTTGTTGTTGTAGCTGTTGTAGCTGCCGAGAGCCGTTAAACAACCCAGACATATAGCATACGAGAAGAAGATCTGAGTGCCTGCATCCACCCACACCTGTGTAAATTACAGATCAATTACACGACCATAACTGCTCTTATTCATCAATATACTGGCACTGAAACAAGATCCTAAGACACATACTCTAGTGTCATGTATTCTGAATGAGAAGTTGTGTTCAGTTATTGACACTGAGTTCATTAAGTAAGGGATAATGTACATCCAGCTGGTTGTTATCTCAGAATAAACCCCGACAGGGTGATCAGGATCAGGTCTTCTTCAGCCTGAAGGGGTTTATTCTGAGATAACAACCGGCTGGATGTACATTATCCTGCTTTTTACACGGATACTTGCCACATAAGAAAATAATTAGACACAAAATATTGATCTGAGTTGAAATATTTGGTTGGCTCTTTAAACGCAAAACTTGAGCGGAGAGAGCAGTTTCAGCTGCAAGTTCAAGCTAGACGGACGTTTAAGAGATACGGTATACAGTCATTACACTTATTACACAGCATTTCAACACATAAATAATTATGGAGATAAGAGATATTGAGATTAAACTGTTTTGTATCTTATAATCCAACAGTGTACAAAACAATAGTCACAAAATGGCCGCCACTGCGTTTGTATGAAACAAGAGAGAGCGAGTCCACGACACTGGATGGCATAATTAAATAACTGTACACAAAATATTGATTTGATTGAGTTTTAATATTTTATTAGCTCACTAAACGCAAAACGTCCCCGAAGAAAACCCATTCCTAGCAAGTGAATAGCGCTGCAGACTTCAGTGACCCGGATGAGCCTGTGTTTCTGTTCTCAGCGGTTGTTATCGGGGAATAATATACCGCTGGATGGCGCGATTGACCAATCAGAATCAAGTATTCCACAGAGCCGTGTAATATTGATCAATAATCAGTTCTTTCTGACACTTACAACCCACCAATTTACAACTTTTTTACAATGGAGTTCTACAGCTAATTAGCTGATTAATAGGACAAACAATGAAAGTTAAGTCATTATTCACTCACCCTGGTCTTATTCTAAAGCCATATGATTTTCTTAGTGTTCTACTTGTCTCTATATAATGGCAGTGAATCGGTCGAGCAGAATCTCCACTGAATCTTATTTTTTTACAGTAGATCTCTATCTCGTGCTTCTGATTCTGATGCACAACTCTCTCACCTGCAACGGGCTAAAATGTTCTCATAGCGCTCGAATGCTCTGAATAGAGTTATTTTGCCCCATAGAGGGAGAGAAGTGTAAAAATGTGGCCATAGGGGATCCATGTGAGTCGGTGTAAAATGAGCCAGCACCTCTTTAAAACGCTCTCACATATCCATTGAGCCACTAATCTCTTTTACTGGGAAAACAATTGACAACTGGCAGTATTTGCTTCCTCCAGCGAGTAACCGGGGAAACCCTTCTGACCTCACAACACAGAGCAACTTCCCTCCAAGAACATCCAGTCATTTACGTCTCTTCTGTTTAACATTGGGCCGGTGCGAATGCTCTGGTTTGGCATTACTCGGACACGCCGCTACATTCTTTAAAAGCTGCTCATTGATGTTGTGGCTAATTTGGAGGTTTGTTTTGTCTTGTTTTAGCCAGGAAGTGCATCCTAAAGAAACATTTTGATTGCAAACTCGCCTCTAGTCATTATTTCCAAATCTTTAAAAAAACGCAACTTGTCGTTCATTATAATGAATGACAAGTTGTGTTTTTTGGAAGATTTGGAAATTTGGAAAAAAGTTGGGTTATTTTTTTTAACCTAACCGTTGGGTTACACATATTGGGTCACTATGTTGGGTCATTTTTTAAATCATTAGGTAATTTCTAGTAATAACCCGGCTGTTGGGTTAAATACGTATGTTGCATGTTCACTTGTGTATTTTGAAATTATGTACACACTTATGTGTATTTACATTCAATTCTAGACTCCCCAATATTTAGTTTGTAATTTAACTATATATTTGTTGAGACATATGCATTGTTTTATGCAAGTGTATTTTATTTATTAAAATAATATTAAAATAAATAGTTAACTTTTAATAAAAATAAATAGTTTAACAATGCGTTGGGTTAAAATAATCCACAGTTGGGAAGGGGCTACACCACTCCATAGTTGGGTTACTCGTTATTAACCGTTAATAATACAACTTTATTAAGTAAGTGCAATTCTAATACTAGACAGTCATCAATGAGGGGGGAAAACTATGCTAAATGCATTTAATGAAATGCAACTAGTTAGGACAGTAAAAAAAAGACTTATTAACTGTAAAAAAAGAAGGATAAAATGCCTTCCTTTTTTTTATGTCAAAGGCTTTGTGTCCAACACTATGGTACTTTGGCGTAAATTCATCTCTCTCTTAGAATCAAGCCAAATCACACAGATGCCAACATGGACAGGTTGTTAGGTATTTTGCATATTACTGAGCCTTTGCAATTCGTGACAATATTAGTCAATTTCAATGATGATATTTGTCATCCACAGTACCATAGAAATCACAAAACACCAAAAAAATTATTTTGTCCAAATCAGGCATAGATTTCTGTTCTCTAAACATGCAATTTCAAACAGAAATGGAAACTCTCTGGCTCAAAAAACTGAATTGTGTGGTGAGATTGTGAAGGAAGATGGTGAATAAAACAACGGAGCATAGAGAATGTGAACAGACCTCTTATTGTGTGGCATGAAAGCTAATTAAACATTGGTGTCGGAGGAGCCCCATCACCAAACCGCCCTTTATCACCCTCTCTCTTTCACTGTGTTGCTTTATGTCGCTCGCTCTCTCAGGCTATCGATGCTACTTCACATACATTCCTTCAGTCCTGCTTTCTGTTCACTGGGATGATGAAACGGTGGAGCATGATACATCTGATGTTTAGCCATCCTGTGATCCCACCAAATGACCTGAGAGTTCCCTGCTTCCGGAAAAACTTTGCACTGATTGCTTGATGTTCATCAATTCAGTTAGATTTGGAAAACAAACTCTTTGTCATTCTAAATCTCTGTTAGAGTAGGAAAAATATTTATTGAAAATAGCAGTATTTTTCTTTGCACAGTGTAAATATATATATATATATATATATATATATATATATATATATATATATATATATATATATATATATATATATATATATATATATATTTAATTTAAATTATTTATTTTTTTTATTATTTTTTTTTAATGATAAATCTTCACCTGAGAAGTTTTGTTTTTGGTAAACTATTCATTAGTGCATCTCATAATCTAGTAAAATTAATGCCATTTAAAAGATTTATACTTGTTTTACTTGTACCTCCAGCTAAGCTAAATCTATCGTTCCCTTTCGAGGGAACTCGTACTGCGTCGACTACGACACTTTGGGATGGCCAGTCTCGCGAACCCTGTGGTGCAGGTCCCGTGTCCGTTGAGGTGGTGCGGCGGTGTTCATCATGGGGCTCGCAAATGGACCTGGTAAGGAATCTTGAGACTGCTGAGGCACTTTCTCAGGATTCCTCAGCCAGTTCCGATGTTCTCCCGCCTCGAGTGGAAGCCCGCACAGCGGCTTCTTCATCACGAGCGGAGAACCCGATGCTCGAGCTGTCTGCTTCCGAGGAAGTGGACGTGCTCAGCATCCAAGGCGGGGATTATGGAGATGACTAGCCACTCCATATCCCCGCATGTGAGGAGCTGGTGGCGGTTATTTCTTGTGCCATGGACCAGATAAACATCAGCTGGCCACATGAAAGGCAGGAAGTGCAGACAAAAAGCAAGTTAGATGAGCGCTTCCTGCAGCGTAGAGAACAACCTCATCGTCGGGGTTTGCCGTTCAACGAGTTGTGTAAATCGTGAAACAAGCCATTTTCCTCGTGTATTTCTAACAGACTTGTCTCTCCGAGATATCGACCGTTCCATGACGGCTATGGTGGTCTCAGAGAGACATTTACGGTTAAATCCATCATTTATGGGCATCAAGGAGAAATTCAGGGCTTTGAGAATCGAGAATCGTTTTTGATTAAACCCTGCCGGGAATCCGCTTCAGGGGGTCGAGAACGAATCACGAACCTCAAGATATTTCGATGCATTCTCTGTGGGCCCTGCGCACTGAATCAGTCTCTGAGGAGGTTCAGGTTCAAGATGCTAACTATTCCCATCATCGTGAACCAAATTTGTCACGATAAATCTGACGCATACTTCCACATTTCCATCCTTCCATCTCACAGGAAGTTCCTGAGGTTCGCTTTTGGGGTGAAGCGTTCCAATATCGGGTTCTTCCGTTCGGCCAAGCTCTCTCCCCTCGCACATTTACCAAATGCATGGATGCAGCTCTAGCTCCGCTGATGCTTCAGGGTATCAGGATGCTAAATTATATCGACGACTGGTTTATTATGGACCAGTCACAAGAGCTGGCAGTTCAGCATCAAGATGTTGTCCTTGCCCACATTCAGAGCCTGGGGTTGAGACTACTGAGAACCACGTTCCTGGAAGTAGTGTGGGAATCAGTCACGATGCGGGCACAATTGTCTCCTGCATGGATAGGGTCCATCCTGGCCATGGTGACCAACTAGGCCAAGCCATCACTTTAAAACACTTTCAAATAGTGTTAGGGCTCATGGCAGCAGCATCCAACATCATTCAATTTGTCCTGCTGCACATGAGGGCCCTGCAGTGGTGGTTGAAAACCAAGGGGTTTTCCCCCGAGGGGGAACCTGTTCCGCATGATCAGGGTTATGCGCAGATGCCCTCGTTCCCTATCTATGTGGAAGAAAACTTGGTTTCTGTCCCAAGGTCCCGTGTTGGGAGCGTCATGTCGCCGGAAAGCCATTTCGACAGACGCCTCCCACACAGGCTGGGACGTGGTCTCTCAGAGCTACATACATCCCAGGAGATCAGAATCAGGGAGCACACATCCTGTCGAGGCAGGGGCTGAGGCCTGGGGAATGAAGACTCCACCCCGAGGTGGTGGAGTCGATATGTCAGAGGTTCGGCCCAGTGGAAGTGGATCTGTTTGCGTCTCGAGAGGATCTGTGGCCCACGAGACCAACTTTTCACCGTTTGGTGCAGAGAGCATGAGGTGGACCCAGTTAACTGCCCGGTGGCTTCAGTGCTGGAGTTCCTCCAAGATCGCTTCTCGGCTGGTCTTACCCCGTCCACACTCAAGGTGTACGTGGCTGCCATTGCAGCTTTCCACACTCCTCGGGCTGATGGGCCCCTGGGGAGACATCAGCTGGTCGTACGTTTCCTCCGTGTGGCTTGGAGGATGAGACCTGCGGCTCGTGTCAGAGTTCCCACATGGGATCTGGCAGTGGTTCTCGAATGAACCTCTGGAGTCGGCTGAGGCCAAGAACCTTTCTTTCAAGCTAGCCTTCTCATTAGCCATTACTTCTCTGAGGAGGATAGGAGATCTTCAGGTGCTCTCTATATCTCATGGGTGCCTGGAGGCTATCTTTCATCCCAGGCTGGGCTATGTGCCTAAAGTACCATCTAATGTGGCACGGCCTACGGTTATGTAGGCATTTCATCCTCCACCTCACGTGACAGTGGATCAGGAAAGGCTTAATTTACTCTGCCCTGTCAGAGCTTTAAGAATTTATCTTCAGAAGTCTTCTTCATGGCGGAAGTTAGACCAGTTGCTGGTGTGTTTCGGGTCGCCCAAGAAGGGGCTTCCCGCGTCCAAACAAACCATCAGCAATTGGATTGTTCAGGCTATATCTATGGCATATCAGGTGTGCAGTTTGCCTTCCCCTTTGGCCGTGAGGGCTCATTCTACCAGAGGCATGGCATCCTCTGGAGCCCTCCTTTCAGGGGCCCTTATCTAAGAAGTGTGTGATGCAGCTGGATGGGCTACCCCTCACACTTTTATTAGGTTCTACAGTCTGGACATCCCTTCAACGCCAGGCACCCTAGTGCTCTCGTCCTAAGTATGCCTGTGCGGAGCTTCACACTGGGACAGGCAGGGCTCATTGTGGCATAGTGGATACTCGTTCCCCAAAGTGTCATAGTCGACGCAGTCCATGGCATTCCTCGAAAGGGAACATCTCGGGTTACGACTGTAACCCTTGTTCCCTGAGAAGGGTACGAGACAATGCGTCCCTTCGCCACGCCTTCCCCTGCCTGGGAGCGACTTGCTTCATCACAGAAGCTGACGCTGTTGTGTGCCGGCCTCCCTTTGTAGCTTCTGTGTATGCCGTTACACCTTCTCAGGGAACAAGGGTTACAGTCGTAACCCGAGACGTTCACTGTCATACGCTAATGTAAATTAAGTTTTCAGGGGCTGAATTTCTCTTTCATAAATGCATTTGATAAAGGAGAGATTTGCCCCCTCCATAACCTGCTACATCTGATAATGACTGAGCACAAAGTCTGCATGTTTCTCACAGGATTTTGAGAGAGTATGATGGATGGACCTCGAAGGCGATCTAGGGGCATGTGCATCTCTAAGAAAGAAATACATTTCGATTGTAAAACAACTGCGTTGTAAAAGAAAAGAAAATTAATACTAAGTATAGTATTTTAGTTTACAGTTGTAAAACTACAATACTGATATCTTAATACTTGCCAAAAGCTTTTATTTTGGCGTAAACTTGACAAACTAAATGACATTCTGAATTAAATTTAATAAAATGTTTCATACCTGAGGATCTGACAGACGAGACATATCAGGGTACAGGTAGAATTTAATTCCATTAGCAGCTCCTGGAAGTGTGATTCCTCGAATAAGAAGGATCAACAGCATGAAATAAGGAAAAGTTGCAGTGACATACACCACCTGCAGAGGGAAAACATGTGCATGAATAAAGGTCGTCAAGCTGCACCAACCACATGTTCACATCTTTGGAGACGCTGAATCTATTCTAAATCTATTCTAGTCATCATTTATTCTTTCATGTAATTCCAAATCTGTATTACATAGTTTTTTACATAAAAAAAGAATACATTTTGAAGAATCATCATGCAGCTATTTCCATTCAACAACAGTTTATATAAGACCACATGTGACATGTTCCAAAAAGGACAAAAAAAAAACATCAAAAAGAACCATTATAGTACTTTATATGATATAAAGTGCATTAAAGTACTTTAAATCATATAAAGTGTTTTAATGCTATCACTCGATCAAGTGAAAACAACAGATGCTGCTTCTGTTTCATTAAAACTTTATTTATATTCAAACACACTGTGGCACTGATAAATCTGCAACATTAAAAAATACAATATAGCAAGATCTGGAGGTTTATTTATAAGGATGTGCCAAAAGCCGAATACTATGATTGGAAAGGATCTACGGATCTATCTACGGACCCCCTAATGGAAAAAATGTGAGATGGGAGGAATAATTATATTTCAGTGCTTTTACGTTTTCTCGCAATTATATAGTTGGGTAATTATATTGTATATCATTTGTGGGCATCAAGGAGCCTCAACCAAAATGTGGAGTATTGAAATCACTTTTCAGTGCATGCCGCTTTTTACTTTCACTTTCCAATTCACGATCATGCCTACTCTGTCAAGTCAAGTCACATTTATTTTTATAGTGCTTTATACAATACAGATTGTTTCAGATTGATCATCTGTAAAATAATGATTCAATGATGCAAACATAGTTCAATTGTAGCTCTGTAAAGCAGCTCTAAAAAAAGAAATGTAATTGTTCAGTTTAAATCAGTTCAGTTATCCTCTGGATTGTGGACTGGTATCATTCAAATTATTTAATCCAGTTCCTTCTGCTTGAAAATCGGATTTATCATGCCGGTATGGAGATGAAGCTGGCCATCGGGATCTGTGCAAGGGTTTGGTTTGGTTCTTGTTAGTCCCTCATAGCAAGACCTTTAGACTGACGGCAGAAGGTTTGGATTCCATAACAGTTTTCAAGGCCAATGACCGCCCAGAGGCCGTCTGACTGACATGTAAAGCAACCAATAACAATTTGCTTTGTTCATGGTCATGTTTAGGGGCGTGAAAATGTAAAGTTGATGTCGCTACAATAACAGACCGATGTGTTAAACTTTCAGATGTATTTTAAAGAGTCTATGCTGTGAACTTCACATTCTTCACATTCTTTTGAAAACCCAGCGTTTAGTTGATCCTGATAAGCGCTAATTGTCACAGTAGTAAACACCACGGCTTTCTTCTTCCATTGGGCGTTTTGGCATCACGGCAGCTTTGTTTCAAGGTCGTGTCTATGTGCAGGTCCACATCTGATCTAGATATGGTCCAGATCCGGCTGACTATATGGTAAGCTCGGGACTAAGGGTAGCATGTACAGGATGAAAAGCAACGGTCCTAGTACTGAGACTTGTGGTACTCCATACTGAACTTGCGATCGATATGACACCTTTTATTTTACTGCTACAAATTGATAACGGTCAGATAAGTATGATTTGAACCATGCCAATGCAATTCAATAACATCTTTAAACTCTATGCATAGGGAGAAGTGGTACTGACCAAACATTTTACAAGATAAGAAATTTGTCAATGACGCTCAGGATCAGTTGCGCACCATAATCGGAATGTGAATAGATTCACTGCAAAAGTCAGTTACATTTTGGAAAATGGCTTAAATGGCTTCAGAAAAAAAATGGTGCATAGTGTTCTTGTCCTTTTTTGGTCATTGAATGGCATGGTATGGAAAATAGATGTGTAAATATTCTTTAAAAATTTTCCTTTTGAGTTCCACAGAAAAAGTGGAAGCATACACCAACAAAATATTCATTTTTGAACTATTCCTTTAAAATTAAGTTAATGTGTCAAAATGTCTGTGATCGGAAGACCAAACACATTTTTTACCCTATTTTGTGATGGGCTATCATGTGCAAATCAGATGTCTTACTAGTACACCTTTCAAAGAAAGGGATTCGAGGGAATGAATGATCGAGTGAATGAAGCAGTGCACTTAACGTGAAGGGGTTACAGAATGCTCTGAGGGTCTGCCAGAGGGGGCAGGTACTCTCCCAAAGCCTTAATTGAGCGCTGATTGAAAGAGTTACTCTAAGGGGGAGGAAGGGATGCAGGTCTGAGCCAGAGGTTTTGATGGAGAAAACACTCCACAGTGCAACACAGCACATAAAAAAAGACAAAAATAGAATAGCCAGGCCACCATCATGTTGTGACTTGTCAACATGATCTTCAGAGTCTTGAATTATTACCAAGTCTCATCCAATCAGAGTAAGAGCTTTGTCTCCCAAGACACACAGAGGCTGGAATCCTCAGAGCAATCAGACCGACAGTGTTCTAAGATCACGGTGTGATTCTTCCTTACTATACTTTCAAGTTCAAGAACCTAAAATGCTTTTGCAAAATGGCATTCACAACCCACAGAAATGAGTTCAACATTTTGAAGCTCTTTCAATCCCGTGAACAAAACCACCCTTGGGGGCGGCACTAGGTTCTTGTTCCTCTGGCACCCGGTCAAGACCATACGAGGACAAGACAGGGTTTGGACACAAAAGCTTCTACCCTGTTTCCCTCCAGAAGGAGCCCAACTGGGTTGTGTTGGCAGTGTGGGAAAATGTGTGGCACAGAAACTTACAATTGCAGATGACTTCAATCTGACCTGGGTAATTTACTGTACTAAATGACAACAAACGCATCTTCACATTAATGAACAAATGCGTTGCCCTTTGTGACAAGAAGTTTTTGGCCTTAACAAACAAATTCTTTCTCGTTTGCGCCTAAATGTACTGAACTGCAATATGATAATCGCTGTACATTTTCGTAACGTTTCTTAACCAAGTAATCCAATGGAATAAACAGACCAACTGTGTTAAGAAGAGATCTGTAAGAGTTTAACAAAGGAGATCCTTTAATCCCAATGCACCTCACAGTATGAGCGAGGCAAAGCTCGTCCAGCTCACTAATTCACATCCTTTTCAATTAGTCTTGTAAAATGATTACATATCCACATCCAAAAACCATGGCCACTGCAATGAGCGAATCCCCCACTAGGCTTTCAGATGCATGCGTGTGGTTTTACTCAATGAATGGACCAATGTTTAAACTCGGCATGAAACTTTAATGCACGCTGACTTTCTCCCAACTCTCCCTGGTCAAACATTTAAGCCCCACATTCACAGGTCAGCCCCATGCCATAAATCTACCGCTGGCTTATGGGAGAAGCGCAAACAGCCACAAAAGACCTGCGATGAACAGCTTAGCAAATGTCCTGAATGCTGCAATCTGTATAGCGGTCAAAGGAAAGGAAGAAAGCAGTTTGCTATCCGCCAGACATAATTCCTCACAGAAGAGAAGAGGCGAGTGGAGGAACTCTGCATGCTCCTCATGAACGCTCCACTTTCCCCCTGTGAATACAGAAATCAATCTTGGACAGGCTGCTAAAGCCTCGCCATGAAGGAGCATTCTTTCCCCTTGCTTCACGGCCAAACAAAAGCCACTTCAGGAGATATAGGCCTTGCTGCCGAGCTTTTCTCCTGGACCTGTACAATGTGAACCCATTTATTTTTCCCCACACATCCCTCTTCCTTTCTTTCCACTTTCTTTCTGGCTCATTGAGTCCGTTAGACTTTCTTAAAGGCTGCTGGAAGAATAGAATCCAGAGGAAGGCTAGTGACTGAGTTGCAGAGATTGGCAGAGGGACATAGGCCCTCATAATGCAATGGATTGTGGGTACAAGGCGAAGGTAGAGGAAGGCCAGAGCTGCATTTTGTGGTCCAGACACAGGAATAATGCAAACTGTTTGTTTTCCAATGGCACTTTTTCACAGTAGTTTGGTTTGAGTTTACCAATAAACCATTTGGTTATTGTGAGGATGAACCTTTGTGCAACTACATTTCCGTTCGGCTTCTGGAACGTTGCCGGTTTCTGTTCAATGGCCTTTTTGATGCCTGATATGTGAGTCTGTAGTTTTGACAGCTGATATTCTCTCAATATAGGTCTAAAGCCTCAGCGTGTCATTGTGCCCTCAAATATTTACCACTTTGTGTGCAGATAATGTTTGCATTTGAGCCTTTTCAAATCACTGGATCCACATTGTTGCTGGACATTGTCACATACTGTATTCACATACCGTTCCACATGTCAGAGTTACGCTGATGACATCTCATGCTGCATGTCTCACTCACCCAATTGATTCTGTGCTGAATTGACTGCATAACATTAGGGTGCTAAGTTCTCCTATTCATCCAAGTCTCTCATTGAGACATCTCCAACTCAGCCTCTCACTCTTTGGTTAACATCTACACACATTCAACCCCATTTCTGGTCACTGGACCTTTTGTTTTTACCTTTCCAGTTGACTTTGGACCTTTCCAAATGCAGAAATAGCATATGATCCAAGCTAGAAGTAGACAGAAAGCGAGCTCCCAGCGAAGGCTGCCAACTTCTTCAATTCCAGAGGATATCTTGAGAACACGGCGTCTAGAAGGGAAAACATTCTGAATGAATTACTTTTCAAGCAGGAATGCAACATATGAACACAAGTCAAGAGGACAATTACGTACTGCAAGGTTCATTTGAGCAGGTTTCTAAGGTTGCTTTAGGGCTTGACATTAACTTTTTTGCTCACTTGCCACTGTGGCTAGTGGTTTTCCAAAGTTACTAGTCACTCAGCATTTTCACTGGCCACAATTGTGACATCGATACTATGGGGAAAAACTGCCATATATATTTTTTTTTTCATATGATCTCATAATTTAGCAGCAGGTATGTTAGGCTGATATCACTTTAAGACCTAATGCACGGATCCATTATATTGTTACACATGCGTTTTCTTTCTCAACTGTTTACGTTCACTTGACTGTGTTTACGTCAATACTCGCCATGACCGGCATTTTGAAATCATTGTATGTGTATTTGACTGTTTACGTGCTATAAGCAGTGAAAAAGAACTCATTTTAGTACTTAGAGTCAGCTTTATGAAATGAATAAATGAGGGGAGGTGGGTTTGTGTGTCGACTCGCTGTCGCTGTAAAAGACTATTACTGAAAAATGAATATATCATATATAAAATCCAACATCTTTAACACCCGCATCGGACTAAACTGGACACTTTCTGATGCTCACAATGTGCAATGACCCCAAAACATTTGGTACAGGTACAATGATATCCATCAAAATTCCAAGAGCCTCTGACTTCCAGGAGAGCCAACTGCACATGCCCAACTATTTGTCCAAACTTTAAGGTGGTCTGACGTTTTGTTTAACACTGACTGGTCGTGATGCAATGAATTGCAAGTTTGTGAGGAAAAGCCACAATTCTTTCTTGCACTGCCATTTATCATCTTTGACATGTTCTTGGGTGACATCCACTGCCTAGGCCATGCCCCCTTTGAACAAACCTTCACCATTCAACCTCAGAACTGACAGCTTCTGTGCCTCTCAGTACTAGAGTCCTGCATGCTCAATGTGTGAGGCTGAGGCCAGCAACATGCTAGAACTGTCTGACTGCTTCCTCTGTGTTTGGCCTTGAATATGAAAATGTGTTGAAAAAAACAAAGTCAACTATGGCAAAATTTGTCTCCATACCATTCCTAGCTGTGCAAGTGCCCTTTTGATGCTTGTTGACAACAGCAATGCAAAAAGAATGACAAATTATCAGTGAAAAAGATTATGGATTTCCATGGATAATAGGCAGTACTCGACTGTAAACTGTGCCAAAAGTTGCCTGGAAAGCCAGCGTGTCACTGTGCATATTATTATTATTATTATTATTTTTTTACAATTGCTGGTGATCCCAGAGATCCCCCTGATCTTTATAAGAATTGGCTCCAAACAGCTGCTGATGTTTCTGGGAATGTGTACAGTATTATGTATGTAACGCTGCCAAACAGCCAGAATCATACTCACTCCCAAAACTCAATGACTGGTGATGTGGAATATGGGTTGGTGAAGTTGGCAATGCTTTCATTGTTAAAATCCACACAGTTTTCTAGAAGGCAATTTGTTAAAACAATTTTGTCAGTTTTTCATGTTTCAATGTTTTACTAAATTCTTATAAATGCTTGCTTGTATCCTCAAATATACCAACCCGTGTTCCAGTAGTGACCACACGACGCCCAGGGCAGCTCTGATGTAAAGCAGTTGAACAGGTAGAAAATGGCCCAAGCCAATATAACCACATAATAAACATTCAGGTGGGCTTCGATGACTTGGGTTGCATAACCAATGCCTATAAGAGGACATATAACCATTGCTTAAAGACAGGAAACCATGCAGTTTCACATCCTCTTTTTTATAATATAATAATTTTTATAATATAATGAGTAGGAATGTAATGATGAGACAAATGTGAACTAGGCCTTACCTTCAAAGAGCGGGCAGACTTTTCGCCAACATGTGATGCCCCCTTCACTTGTGAACTGCCCTAGTGCTGTTTCCAGGAAGAAGACTGGGATCCCACAGCAGACGAAGAAGATGACATAAGGCACAAAGAAAGCACCTAAAAAATGGACACCTACAGTTACACCTCTCATCCCATGGACATAAACATAAGCCATCACATTTATTTAATAAATTCATGCAAAGTTAACCTATAGAAACTGTTGAAACCTGTTAAAAAAAAATTCAAACTCTGAGAATAACAAATCAAGGACAGGTGTCATATTCAATGAAGGAATATTTGAGAGGTTCCATCAGTTGCTGGATGTTTCACAGGCTGTGTGGTTTAATAGTGCATTGTGTGCTAAAATCTCTATATAAATTATTTTGTACTGCTTTTGCACTGTTGGCTCAGCTATATCAGCTGTATGCCTATTCTGACTTTAGTAGTAAATCACATGGCCATGATAGCTGTCTTATAGCTGCCTTTTAAAACACATTGCAACTAAATCTAAAAAGTACCATGGTGTTACCATATAACCTATTTTCTTTTCATGTTTAATTCATTCAACACCACAGAAGTTAAACCAATGTGCTATCTAGCAAAACTTTAAAAGCATGGATGGAAATAAAGATGAAATAGTTGTGGATGGACTTTTAAAAATATCTTAAGAGTTTTAATGTTTACAAAAGGGAAATAAGAAATATCTGTTGCATAAAGAACCATGTTCATATTAGCCATGAAGGGCAAAGAAGAAGAAAAACTCCATCAGCCTTTGACAGGAGTTGGTGAAGTGTGTCATTGAATGAGAATGAATGAATAATCTCTTACCTCCGCCGTTCTTGTAACACAGATATGGGAACCTCCAAACGTTGCCAAGACCGATAATCTCTCCAGCCACTGACAGCACAAACTCAATCTTATTATTCCACTGTCCTCTCTCATTCACCACCTTCTTATCATTGCTGCGCACTGCGCTCGGGTTCGGCGCTTCGGGGTCCATCGTTTCATCTGCTTTTCCATTTATTATGGGGATCGTCTTTTCGGCTGTCATGACGTTCTCCAGCCTGAAACATATGGATTACACCTTTAGCTGAAGCGCATGTCAGCATTGGACGCGGAACCATTTCAAACAAGTTGCCGAGCATTGACGCGTTAGGGCCCGTTCTTGCGTTCATATGGAAGAGAAAACTAGGAACGCGTTTTTATATCAGCGATGATTTATCAGGAAAAAGCCTGGGTTTTAATCTCGAGTCATCGTTAATGGTAGTGTTCTATTTTGTCTCGCCGTGTCAAGTTTAGGAAGTTAAAGTTTAAACGCGCGCCTGGACTCTGTTCATATTCTGTTCAATATCTATTCTAATGCACTGCATCTCGTTGTTAATGACTGCAACTTCGCGTTCTGTGTGAACAGCTTCTAAACGGATTCTAATTGACTCGTTAAATGTCACTGAAATGTATTTGTAGAGCATGCCGGGTTGTCGCGTCACGTCTTGATTATAATGCAAGCGTTCCAGTTTGTCGCGTCGCGTTATTGTAACGGGTGCGTTATGTTCCATGTGTTTTGCTATTGCACACGGCGTATTAATGGTTTGAATAGCAGGAAATGTATACCGCACATTCACCGAAAGTAATTCAGCGAATTTAGGTAAACAACATGTAGTTTAATCTCAGAGCAAAGCAAACCCCACTCACTCCCATCACAGTGAACGAGCTAAAGCTCACTTACCGGTTTAGGTGGGACAGTGAACCTCCTCAGATCACCCAAAAGCCACCCGCTTTGAGGGATGCTTCAGTCTGAACCCGTTTGATGGAAAACAAAAAAAGACAAAAAAAGAATAAAAGTGAAATCCCTGATGGATGTCACAGTGTTGTGACTGTGGCAGTGAGCTGTTCAGTACTGCTGTGATCCGAGCTCAGATGATCTGATCTCCACCGCCTCTCACTGGAAAAGAGCCATGAGTCTACAGTACAGATCACACCTCCTCAAAACACTCACAGCCAAACCAGTCTATACCTACTTATTATAATATTACAGTGGTTAGTGTTTTGTTGTCTATTGGATTGTCTATGATGAGAAACAGAGAAAACTGAAATCAAATTTTCCTACGGGTATAGAATAAAGGAACCTGAATCTGGACCTGAACTGTGTTTGTCAACTATGTAGGCCTACATAGATTGTTCATCAGTTGGTTGTAATATGAGTATTTGTAATATTATATTTTGTCAATGTTCCATGAAATTCCATTTTTGAACTAAAGATAATATAATTTATTGGTTGCATATTAATTATTATTATTAATATTTTATTATCTTTATTTTAGTCTCAGGGTATAAATGAGAAGGATTTTGACTCATTGTTCTCATTCTTATCCCGCTTTTTAACATGATATCTACTAGGTTTAGTAGATTAATAGTTGGGTACAATGGCGCACTGGGGTAAAAGGCGTGTTTGACTTTATTCTCTTTTAAACCACTAGATGGCACACAACTTCCGCTCAGCGCTTTTCTTAAAGCCCCCGTGGTCAATAATTTTATCCCTGAAAACGTATCTTTGATCACCAAAATTACATATTTAAATGTTTCTTCCTTGAAAAAAAAAATTATTAATGCCTTAAAATATCTTGAATGTAACTCGACACCCTTGCCTCATTTAGTATATGGTTCTATGAATATGCAAATGAGCCCCGCCTCCACTCACTCACTCAGCTCAGAGATCCACTGGTTGACGATCACACGTTGATCTGATTGGTTACAAGGTAGTTTGTGACGTCAGAAACACCAACGATTTCAAAGCGTGTTTTTGAGTTCTCTGCAGTTTTAATGAGAAAATACTCAGCAATGGTGTCGACTTATGAATTTACACATGGTTTGTCTTAAAGCATATTAAAAACACCACATAGACATATAAACAACATTAAAAGCTGGATCTTCACCATAGGGGGACTTTAACAACCGCTTTTCAAGATGCACGTGGAAATTTGGCTGATCCTTGACACGATCAATGCAAAGTTTATTCTGTGCTAATTTAATTTTTATTCAAGGTAATTAAAGCAGTTTTTCCAATATCGGAAGAATATGTAAATGTATGGTATATATGGGGTAAAAGGCGCCCCTGCTGTTGGACACAATAATTAACATGATAATAAACAGCTGGCTGACTTTTTTTCCATTTGTTGACATGACATTAGATTCAGATGGTGAATATCATATATCAAATCGGGTGTCCACCTTACATACTATATAATCACCATATTTATAATGAAACCATCATATTTAAAAATATGATATTATCATATCAAATAATAAATAAAAAAACGTCTGCAAAGTGCAAATCCCAAAAGCTTCACTGCTCACCTGCTGGTTATACAAATGCATCATTTTTATGATTATTTATTATGAATATCATATCACCCTTTTTAGAAAAAATATTCAATAACTTCACACTGTTATACAGTGTAATGCCATCAAATTCAGTAACCAAATATAATGCACAAGCTATGGTTGTAACTAATTATGTCAGCTGCGTACGGTACCAATATAATTCGTGTATGTGCAATTACTTCCCAAACTAAGTGTTGTATAACCAACATTAGAGCAGTGATATGTGTACTAAATTTGGTGTGTTACAGTGAAGTTATTGAATATTTTTCATAATATAAAACGTGCAAAAGCAGTGTAGTATGACTCCATTAACGTACGGAGCTCTGAAACACTGCCAGCGGGACATTAAACAGGAAGTGTCTGTCCGAGCTCACAACAGGTTCTGCGTGGGAACGCAAATATCTTTGCGAGGGAACGCAAAAGTTTTGCGAGGGAACGCAAAGTTTCTCGGGGGAACGCAAAAGTTTTTCCACCACGTCGCTTTAGGGGCTCCGTACATTTTCATATATTATCCTACAGATATTGTGTCCCTGGTGAATTCAGAATTGCATTGAAACATTGAAGTTAAATTGCTACACTGAAATGGTGTATTCTGTGACAAGGCCTCTGTGTTTCTCATTCTCTATTACTGCCTTGACTTAGTCTGGTAATTCTGGAGAAAAACTACTAGCCTCGAGCTGCAACCGCTACAAAGGCTTTCTCCATGCAGCTTAATGAGTCTCATGGATATTTGAGCTCAGTCTCTCAACAGGAAGAACTGCTTGTATGGCGGGAGCTCTTAGTTCCCCTAGTGTTCTGAGCAGCATGGAAAAGACTGACCCACTCACTAAACACCCCTCAATTAAGGGTCAGTTGTCATTTTAACTTGAATGAAGCAGGGCGCTGCATAGAGAGAGGCCACCAAAGATGCTGGCAAACGCTCTCTTGAGACGCTATTAGCTGATATTTGCATTTTTGTAATAAGTAACCTATAATTATTATTTATTTTGTCTTATTTGTCTCTTAATCTTTTCCAGGAACATCTGGATTGACATTGTAGTTGTTATTATTAAATAACCATTACTGACATAATCATCCAGTAGCTTTCCAAAAATACATGTCTAAATGTGGCCCCTTGATTTTTCAAATCATAATTTATGTGCTCCTATATCTACGAACCAAGGCCAAAACTTAAGTAATATGTATCTTACTCAGACCAGTTCACAAATGCGTATATACTGTATGTAACATATTTCAAAATTCGTTTATTGATTTATTTTCTTCTATCATATGCTGTAAGCACAGGAGATGTAATGGACCACAAATGTGTAACCTTCTGTCCAGTGGGTTAATGCAATCATTATGAATGCTTCAAATGTAAAAAGGGTCATGAAATGTCCGGCAGTGTGACATGCAATCATTAATCTAGAATTTCTAACATTTGTTCATAGTTGTCATACACTCATTTTTATGAGCTCATAGTAAATGAGAGTCTTCATGGAATATTTGAACTTCATGTGTCAGCGCATTACTATTTAAGTGAACTGTAAAAAATAAATGAAAAAAATAAAAAGAGGCTCAAAATGTGATTAAAATGGTGTCATACTAAAAATGACCAATGGTGGTATCTCAAATTTACACATTAACAAGTAAATCTAGATTTTGAAAAAGAAAAGAAAAATCTTATTTTTTGCTACAACCAAGTGTACACTGTAAATTCTTTTTCGTAATTTTAACGGTAAAAAAATGTTAAAAAGCAACGGAAAAGACATGTTAATTGCTTGGCAGTATGTACCCTTACTATACACAGTGGAAAAACTGTAATAGCTCTCATAGGACATTTCATGTAATTTTACAGTAATATACTGTTAAATGTACGGATTTTGGAAGTGCACTGTAAAAACGACCTTACCGTTGCATTTACCGTACCTTACTGTAAAAAATACTGTAGCAATTTTTAAGTTTTACATCATTGAACTGAAATTTACGGTAAAAAACTGGTTGTCAGTACTTTAATGTAAAAAAATACGGTAGAAATATTTACGTTTCACAGCGCTGAACTAAGGTTTACGGTAAAAAACTGGCAGCTGGTTGCAAGTAATATTTTAGGTTTTATAGCATTGAACTTTAGTTTATGGTTTAAAAAAAGACAGCTGTGGTTGCCTGTAATTTAAAAATATTGTATTATAAACCAATTTTTCATAAAAGTTATAATTGAGAATTACCAGAGGTTCAGACGTTGGTGTTTTATTGCAAATAATAAAGTTTGAAGTCACCATTATGGAGATAAGTGTTTGCTTTAGTTGGGCTCTTGACCCTTGACTTTTTAACTTTAGATTTTCTCTGGCTGCTTTAACTGTGTGTTTGTAAAACACATTCGTTATGGCATGAAAGTCAGAGAGATAATATGATCAGTTGTTGTTGGCTATTTATTGATGATGGCATAATCGTCATGTTGTGGCCTGATTCACTGATCTCATAAAGACTCTTATCTTTCCTTGTATGAGGAATTTAATACTAATATATTTCACATTTTTGATTATAATAGCTCTGTGATGATTTTACTGCATGCGAGTCGCAGTGACAAACAGATCATCTGAAGAACTTTAAAAACACATGGTGAATAAAAAAGTTTTTGAACTACTGTACAATTTAGACCAACACGGATATCAAAATTCACCGTATCTCAACAACGGTGACAATCAACAAAATAATCAGATAAAACTCTGAACATCACAAAACAAGCTACTAAAAAGCTGCAACTAAAAAAAACAGCAAAAATAAAAGCAGATAATAATAATAAAAGAAAATACTAAGGCAATTCAGCATAATTTATTCATGCTGCAATGCATGCTGGGAGATACTGATGAGTTTTGATTGATGGCTCCCATCATGCACTGCACTTTTATCACCATTGTTGAGATGAATATGCTGAATCATCATGTCTGTGTGTGTCTGAAAGATACAGTAGTTCAAACCTTTATTGTGAACAATGTTTTTAAAATTCTTCAGAATATCACAACACTGATGAAACACATGCTGTAGAATCATAGAACTACTACAATCAATAATGTAAAATTAATGGCCCATATAATCAAAGATAAGACTCTATATGAGCTCAGTGAATCAGGACACTACATGATGATTATGTCCTCATCAAAACATAACCAACATCACCTGATTCAGTTTCTCTCTGATTTTCTTGTCATAATCAGCGTGTCTTATAAACACAGAGTTACAGCAGCCAGAGATAATCTAATGTTAGAAAGCCAAGGGTCAAGAGCCCAACTAAAGCAAACACTGATCGCCATCATGGTGACACCAGACTTCTAAACCTCTGTTAATTCTCAAACAGAACTGTAGATGTATGACAGAAATAAAGTCCATCTGGTTAGTAAGTGAAGCTGGTAATGCTGTTTGTGGTGTTGTTGAGAGATTTGATGTTTTTATCTTCAGCTGATCTAAGGCTGTGTCTGAAGTCAGCTGTAGTAGTTGTAGTTTCTGCTCGTCTCTTCTCTTTTTTCTGTTCTTGTTCTTGTTGTTTCTCTAAATTGACATTCCCATAATTCCCTGCGTGACACTTCACATTTGATGTTATTTCATTTAAATAATTATGTTTCTTCTTAGTTTTTGTTATCAGTTATGTACATTTGGGGCTTATATTACATCATGTATTGTTTAATGACTGTTTATGGCATTATTTGGAGTCATGTGTGTGTCACCATGATGGTGTTTTGTATTTGTGTGTATGACTCTGTGCACCTTCATTATACACTCACCTAAAGGATTATTAGGAACACCTGTTCAATTTCTCATTAATGCAATTATCTACTCAACCAATCACATGGTAGTTGCTTCAATGCATTTAGGCGTGTGGTCCTGGTAAAGACAATCTCCTGAACTCCAAACTGAATGTCAGAATGGGAAAGAAAGGTGATTTAAGCAATTTTGAGCGTGGCATGGTTGTTGGTGCCAGACGGGCCGGTCTGAGTATTTCACAATCTGCTCAGTTACTGGGATTTTCACGCACAACCATTTCTAGGGTTTACAAAGAATGGTGTGAAAAGGTAAAAACATCCAGTATGCAGCAGTCCTGTGGGCGAAAATGCCTTGTTGATGCTAGAGGTCAGAGGAGAATGGGCAGACTGATTCAAGCTGATAGAAGAGCAACTTTGACTGAAATAACCACTCGTTACAACCGAGGTATGCAGCAAAGCATTTGTGAAGCCACAACACGCACAACCTTGAGGCGGATGGGCTACAACAGCAGAAGACCCCACCGGGTACCACTCATCTCCACTACAAATAGGAAAAAGAGGCTACAATTTGCACGGGCTCACCAAAATTGGACAGTTGAAGACTGGAAAAAATGTTGCCTTGTCTGATGAGTCTCGATTTCTGTTGAGACATTCAGATGGTAGAGTCAGAATTTGACGTAAACATAATGAGAACATGGATCCATCATGCCTTGTTACCACTGTGCAGGCTGGTGGTGGTGGTGTAATGGTGTGGGGGATGTTTTCTTGGCACACTTTAGTGCCAATTGGTCATAGTTTAAATGCCACGGCCTACCTGAGCATTGTGTCTGACCATGTCCATCCCTTTATGACCACCATGTACCCATCCTCTGACTACTTCCAGCAGGATAATGCACCATGTCACAAAGCTCGAATCATTTCAAATTGGTTTCTTGAACATGACCATGAGTTCACTGTACTAAAATGGCCCCCACAGTCTCCAGATCTCAACCCAATAGAGCATCTTTGGGATGTGGTGGAACGGGAGCTTCGTGCCCTGGATGTGCTTCCCACAAATCTCCATCAACTGCAAGATGCTATCCTATCAATATGGGCCAACATTTCTAAAGAATGCTTTCAGCACCTTGTTGAATCAATGCCACGTAGAATTAAGGCAGTTCTGAAGGCGAAAGGGGGTCAAACACAGTATTAGTATAGTGTTCCTAATAATCCTTTAGGTGAGTGTATAGTAGTAACATGTGCCTCAGCTTGTGGAAAACTAATGGTGGTGAACTTTGAATCATCATGTGTTTTAATTTTTACCGCCTGTATTATTATGGTGATTAATGGTATATTACAAAGGTATAAAGCAGATTTTAATACTTTAGTGAAAATGAGTGATAATGTGAAATATAAAGGTTGTCCCCTGAAAACTAAAAGGTTACTACTGTATTTTTAATGGTAAAGTACTGGGAACAACAGCTGATGTTATTTTACCACACATTTAAGTCCTGCTGATGTTTTTTTTTTTTTTTTTTTGCTGTAAATTTAAGTCCAAAGTAAGGTTGCTACCATATTTTTTACGGTAAAATACTGGCAACCAAGCAGAGTTTTTTTTTACCATAAATATCATAGTTTTTTTTTTTTTTACATTGTGTTTTTTTTTGTTTTTTGCCCATAAATGTAAGTCCCATAAAACATAAAAGGTTCCCACCATATTTTTTACGGTGAAATACTGGCAACCACAGCTGCCGTTTTATCACCGTATATTTCACAGGGTTTTTTTTTAACAGTGTAAACTGTAACATCTAATAGTGATGCTCACATTATTACATAAATTAAAATATGAGCAATTAAATATGTATATCCTATTGTAAGCATTTTTATTATCCAAGCACAAACTAGGTGAAAAAGGCCCACTTTACCGATTGCACTGTCCCACTTTACCAGAAAACAGCTATAGAATGAAAATAGCTTCTTATCCTTTTTTAATTTATAAAAGAAATACACCCATATTCCTTCAAAAACCATAGTTGGAGAGACAAGAGACCTTGAGCATTTGTTTAAAACATTAATAGCATAGGTAGAATAGATTTTTTTTTGTATTTAAAACACATTTTACCAAAAAGTGTCCCAATTTTGCTGACTTCACCCCTTATATCTGTATTGAAGTCATATAATAAATTAACCGTTCATTTGAATCTCTATTACTGGGATTCTGCCTTGTCTGTCATCAGTTATTCAATTGTTCTAAACACTAAATTGTCAAAACACAATTTTTAGTAGAACAGTTGATTTAATATTTTATATTAATGACACTTAGTTTATACATCCATTAAGTAATCCCTAGTAATAAAACAATTTTGTGCAATAAAAACTAAATAAGCAAAAGTTTTTATTTTGTAAACCTTAACACATTGGCTGATGCATTATTGTCTGGCACATAGGCTATACGTATCAAATAAAATATTACAATTTAAAAGTAAATGCACATTGTTCTTCCCCATCTAACTGGAAATGACTTTATATATAAACTATAATGCTTAATTTGTTTGCCTTCACTGTTTTAAAAAGCTGCTGAATTGAATGAAACAACTTGAGTTGATTGAAATGAACAGTTTATGTACTAAAATCATTTTTACAGCAGAACCCCATTCATTCACATACACAGTATAAAACAGATTAATGTGAAAATGATGCATGTGGTGCTGCTATTATTTAGTTAGCTAATATATATTATATATATACATGTTTTCATCCCCAGTAACATTAAATTTTGTTCCTTGCCACCGTTGCCCTTGAAATGCTAAATGAGGGTCTTATGGAAGTAAAGTCATTGTTGCTGTAACATTGTCCTGTTAAGCTGCTCTGAAACAGTCTGTGAATAGCACAAGACTGAATAAAATCAAATTGACTTGCTTGTCTTATGCACAGTAATGAATGTGTGTGGTGCAGTTATAATTCACAGATAAACATTTGCTAGAGAAATGCATTTAGATGGAACAGTTCATAGAATGCATGAGCAGAATCAAATGATCCTGGATAAAGCTCTGGGAAGTGTCACATTTCTTCCTCCTCCAGGAGGTGCTGTAGTATTGTCCATCATGTAGAGTCCATGACCTGATGCCCGTTTCCAAATAGGAACTGTTATTCCTCTCTTCTGATGCAAGAGAGATGAAAAGAAAAAAAATAACCTATTCAAATATTCTGTTTGAAACTACACTGTAAGGTTAAGGGAATGACTTTTAGCCTTATTGCCTGTGGTTTTGGATAATTTAGTCCATTGAAAAATGATAATCCAATTATTATTTTTTTATCTTTATAGTCCACATAGCCGCTATGATTAGGCTCACATAGATGTTTTGCACCAGGGGATAATCTGCGGAATGGATTTAAACAGTGTAAAATGTGTTTCATGGAGCTGTGAGCTGGCATTAGTAGCTGAAAGCAAAGTCAAATTAACCAGCATACGTAATAAATAAACACAGCGGGGCATCAGATGTGTAAAACTTTGTGAATGACAATCAATTGTGTGTAAATCCACATAGCTTGATCATCTGGACACACAGCTCATTGTAGTTGTAAAATGCAATACCTTTTTCTTCTTTAGTTGCACATACAACGACTTTAATCAAGAATTAATTTTGGTACTATAAAGCAGAAACCCAGATCGCATTCATATCCGGGCCTCATCTGGGCCAACTATGGCACATATTGCTCAGTTCTGGCATATGGGCCGTGGACCAGACACGGCCCATATGACATTTGCCGATGTCAGAGCTGAGCCATATGTGCCAGTGCTGGCCCAGATTAGGCCCGGATATGTATGCGATCTGGGATTCTGCTTCATGATACCCCAGACAGCAACATAGTGTCGGCCCAGACCCGGCCCACATCTGGTACGTGTGGAATCCACTTGGACCAGATGTGGGCCGGATCTGGGCCAACACCATGTTGCTGTCTGGTCAGTTTTTAGTGTGAGTACAGGTTTTAGTGTGAGTTGTGGCTTGCTGTGTGTGGCCCAGATGTGGCCCATGTGACATTTGCCGATGCCAGAACTGAGCCAGATGAGGCCCGGATATGCATGCTATTGACACCCACACTCAGGCTGAGTCATCACCATCATTCCCTGTGGTATTTGGGCCAGAAGAATGTGGGAGATATGGGCCACAACTGGGATAGATGTCATTTGCCATCTAGGAATCATGTGAAGCATGACAATTATAAAATCCCAGATCTGTACGACTGATCAATAGGCCTTTTCCTTTACGCAGCACTTGCACAGATGGTTAGGATTATGTGACTTGGATAATAATTTGTGATCTTTTCTAAAAGTCCCGGGCCCCTAACCTGTCCACTGAGAGAAATGGACATCATCAGCCGTAAAGTTCTGTCCCACAATCAGATGTAATTAGGGACAATTACAATTCGGACGTATCTTCCTTTCATTGTGTAACTGAGCCCATGAAAAGGATGGACGGGAAACACACATATATCACTGCGACATGATGTATAAAAGGTGGCCCCTTGCTAAGCACTCAAAAGAGCCCCTTTGAAGGCTTTGGAGAGACACAAAGCTGAAAACAAGGTTGAGCAACACAAACAGTGCAAGTCTCTATGGCAATGTTGGTTCCAGGGAGGAGAATAACTAGCCCTTGTGTTCTCTCATTCTCCCAGGCTGTTAAAGGGTGGAGGAGTGAGCAGAAAAGGAAGTTAAACGTCAGGGAAATGTGTGTGTTCTCAGCGGAGAAAGCTTGAGATAATGATGTCTTCTCGCAAACAACTGGACCATATATCCTTAGTCAACAAAACGCACTTTAATTCTCATAAGGAAATGTCACTTTTATTCAATATCACTCTGATGTTGTATTGCTTTTTCCATGTCTTCCCAAACCCATATGATGTCCATGTTCACACATGCCATTAATGCATGTGAACAATTGCAGCACACAAAGTGTCAAACTTCATTTATTACAACGGAGAGGCATAATTACGAATAATGAGAGTGAATATTTATGAATAAATATACATATACATATATTGAGCTATCTTCTTTCTGAAAGATTAAGTTTGCATGTGTAACATTCACTGCAAAAGAAAAAAATAAACAATTAAAATGGAAAAACAAGATTATTTGTTAAAATAATAAGGAAAATATTTGTTTTTGCTTTAAAGGAACACTCCGACTTTTTGGGACTTTAGCTTATTCACAGTATCCCCCAGAGTTAGATAAGTCCATACATACCTTTTTCATTTCTGTGCGTTCTGTAAGTGTTATTTGACGCACCCACCGCTAGCCTAGCTTAGCACAAAGACTGGATGTAAATGGATAAGGTAGCATACTAATCCCAATAAGTGACAAAATAATGCAAACATTTTCCTATTTACATGTTGTGATCTGTATAGTCACAGCGTGTACAAATAACAAGGCTATATGAGACAGAGACCATTTTTAATCGTATAAATACTGGGAACTATATTCTCACTAGGCGTAGGAGCACAGCTACTTGGGCGGAGTGATTAGCGCAGCACACGAGACGCCCTGTTGATGGTTCCGTAAACAAAACAAACGTGACATACTAGCTAGTAGCGAACGTGACTCGTGATCATGGCTGACTTTGAGGAACTGTCAGAGGAATTTTACTGGGTATCAAACCAAGATCCAGAACCATATCGTTTTGAGCCAGAATACACAGACGAGAAGTTACAAACTTTGGAAGCTGTAAGACAACATACAGCGAACACCCATGATTGTAAACTATAAATTTACTATCTAGTAATTGCTGACTCTATTACTCCAACTCTGAGCGAACTCTCTGCTCCTCACCACAGGGCGTCTCGTGTGCTGCGTTAATCTCTCCGCCCAAGTAGCCACTCCGCCCAAGTAGCTGTGCTCCTACGCCTAGTGAGAATATAGTTCCCAGTATTTATACGATTAAAAATGGTCTCTGTCTCATATAGCCTTGTTATTTGTACACGCTGTGACTATACAGATCACAACATGTAAATAGGAAAATGTTTGCATTATTTTGTCACTTATTGGGATTAGTATGCTACCTTATCCATTTACATCCAGTCTTTGTGCTAAGCTAGGCTAGCGGTGGGTGCGTCAAATAACACTTACAGAACGCACAGAAATGAAAAAGGTATGTATGGACTTATCTAACTCTGGGGGATACTGTGAATAAGCTAAAGTCCCAAAAAGTCGGAGTGTTCCTTTAAGCACACTTAAATGGTGTAGTATTTTTTTACTTTTTATTTTTTTCAAAATGAACAAAAAATTAATAATGAGTAAATATACCATCAATCCTTGTTCTAAAATGTGTTTTCGTCTAACCCTAATTCACTATTGTAAGGGTTTTGGCGGTAATGAGACAGAACTCGTACTAAAACAAGAATCAACATCAGCTTGGCTTTATTAAACAGATAAACTAATACGTATCTCTCTAACAGAGTTCACTGTAAAGTATTATCTGTTGTGAAGATCGTTTCATTATAGTTGTTGTGCTGGAGGTTATTAATGAGTAAAACTACAGTAACTCTTCAGCTCAGCTTGAGATCTTTCATCTAAACTGGTTATATCTCTAGCAGTGAATGTTTTATGAGCAGAAGAAGCATATCATGAATCATATTCATCCGCTCAGAGCCGAAGCACAACCACAACAATGTTCTTCTGCAAAATGCATGTAGTTTTGTTTTTAACCACTAGAGGGACAAAAGTTACACGTTTGATCTGATTTTCAGTAAACAAGAGTTACCTAATATCGTATACAATGTATCTTGTCAATTTAAATGTGTCTCGATTTAAGAATGTTTAGATATTTGTACTGGAAAACAAAATAAGAAAATAAAATAATAATACATCATTCATAAATCTGAATACATCTTAAAATGTAAGATCAGTCACACTGTAGCACAAAATCAATCTTTAATGATTCCTAAAATTTGGCAAAAAAGTGTACAATGTGCAACCGGTTTAAGCCAAAGAATAAACAGTAAGGTGTTTTTCTTTTTTTTTTGGAGAATTAATTAGGAAAAGATTCGTATCTGCCATAGAATACCCTCAGGAGAAATGTAGGATGATACGATCAGTGGAGATCAGCTGTTATTCAGGATGGCCATAGGACTGTCAACAGATACACGTATATTACATTTGAGCTTATATGCATGACAAATGTTTATAAAAGGCTATTTAAGAAACTGTGCAGATAAGAGAGTTATTTCTTTATTTACTGAACAGCTATGAACATGTTTTTGGTGTTGCGCTCACTTCAGTGGGATTTTACTATTCCATTATACAGAAGTTAATTTGTTCTGTTTGAGGGGCATTCTGTAGGTTTAGTCCTGTTAAACATGTAAAATTAGAGTAGAGATTCCCATAGTAACCTCTTTATGAAAAGCTCCATCCATCCATCTGTGTATTTTGGGTCAAAATATTTAATGCTCTTTCATCTTACAACTGAGGTCTGAATTGCAAGAAGACAGTCAGTGTCTGTGCTATTGACAAAGCAGAGCACTTTTGATGATTAGTTCAGTAAGGATTTGCCCCTGTAGTTTCATAAGGCTGTCATTAGATATCATTGTCCATGCTGTGTGTAGTGTTGTGAGATATGTGTGTGTGTGTAGTGGCAGCTTGTGTTCAGCAGGAGGTCTGGGCATCAGCTGTCGTGTTTCTCCTCCCTCGTGAGACTGACGTTCACCTGCAGATATTATCACTCATAACCCCTCAGGGGCTTTTGTCATTACTGATTTAGATGGCAGCAGAGGTTCACTCAATAACACACACACACAGCATGTTTTCTCACCTGGGCTGGGCTTTTTTTTATTTTTATTTTTTTATTTTTTTATAACAACAACAACAACAAAGTTATATTTGTGGCAAATGTAAAGGCCCTTTAACACAGAAATGAAATGAATAAGCCTCAGGCTGAAGGAAATGTGCTCCCGCTCAAACAAACCTTTCAGCTGTGATGGTTTTCTATTTTTGCAGTGAGGAGAGATTTATTAGGTCTGAAAAAGTATTTGTTTACAATGACCTCTTATATGTCAAACGATCAAAATGTCTTAACCCTTTAAAGAGTTTTTGAGGATGAACCCAATCGCAGGGAGTTTATTGCAGGAACGAAGGATGGTACAGACCAGTCAATTGATGAACATTGCAGGGATTTTTAAAGTCAAAGACATTGGGCTTCCCTTCTGACACAATGTAGGCTACACAATGGTGCCTCCCCAGGATGTTTAATAATAGCAAACTTCTTACAATCTATTGTACCTTTGTATTTATAATAGTATGCAATGCCAAAGTAACCTGTCACTATGAGAGACGTTTGTGCTTTACATCAAGGATTGCAATGGAAACAAGTTTTATGCTTGACAAATGAGTGTATTTCAATATTTTTTTGTCTAATAAATCTAATCAAACCATATCATATCCACATGCAGCTGTTGGGTGTTTTGAGTCGTTTTGTTTTGAGATGATGAGATGATAAGAAATGGCTTGGGCTGCTCCGAAACAATCACAGAAGAGGTGAAAGATCATGCTTTTCTCTCTGATGAAATCTCTGCATTAGGACGGTTTCAATGCATTTAATTGAATTACATTTTCTTTTACCACTCTGCATGCCTCCCCTGACACACTCTGGTGAGAAATAGAAATAGAAATGAGAAGCACCCAGAGTGCTTTGTGCGAGAGGTGAGTATTCATGCAGTCCTTGAGGAATGAGAGTGATTATCAGTCCTTGGACGGTGACTGGGATGTAAAACAGAATAATGTGCAATAACTTCATGTTAGTCTATTACTGATGTATCTACTATTTTAGATGACAGCTCACCTAAAGTCCATGTAAAAACAAACAAGCTATGGTTGGTCTCTCTGTGTGTCAATAAGACGGCCTACTCCAGGCCTGCGTTCAGCCCCGACAGAAAGTTGCAAAACGTTTTTTAAACGGAAACGGTGGTGCGTTGAACACACTGTTCTGATGACGCAAGAGCTGCAACTACAGCAGCTGGGAAGGCCATTCTTTGTGTTCTTTTTGAAGAATTTTTGGCAGTATAAATATGTTTAATACTGAAAAATACGCTCGATGTTACAGTCACTGCCCTCGCCATCCAGAAGAAAAGAGAACATCCCAATCGAGTGAAGGGATTTGTTGAAACGTCCTGGTTGCGTATGCAACCCACCGTTCCCTGAAGGAGGGAACGGAGGACGTAGTCGAGGTCGACTGAATGGGATCACGCTAGGGAGCATATCTTCTTCGAGCATGCTTGTATGTAACTGGGAGTCAGCGGTGGTACAACTATACTGGCAAAGGGACTACGTCCTCCGTTCCCTCCTTCAGGGAACGGTGAGCTGCCACCTTCCAGTGCCTAGACAAAAGCCAGCTGAACCTCCCGCATCTTGAGGCGGTGATAGGACAGGGCTTAGGCCAGGGAAGTCACTGCTGTTCCGCAAGACCCGCTCAGTATACTTGGATAACACTGGGAAAGCGTGCCCTATCGATGGAAGGAAGGGTTACGCTACGGAAGCCACATCCAGCCCGAAGGGGGGAAACGTGGGAGATACACATATGGGCTGGGCGAATTGTCGGGCAGCACAACATATGGAATGTCACTGGGATGACTCCAGCCTAATGGGGGGAGGATAAACCAAAACAGTGACGGCAGAAACTCTGCCAAGGGAAAGACACGGGCTCACTGGAGGGAGTCGTACCGTGGAAATACACACATGGGATCGTCGTAGGATCACAACATATGGACCCAGCCTAACACAAGCTCCACCAATGCATATGAGTGGTAGGCCTAGCATCGGACGCTCCACCATGTCCGAGCCGCAAGGGGTACGGAGGAGCTCAACAGGGTTCGGTACAGGAGAACTCTACTGGAGCAAAAGATAGGAGGAGGGGAATGGCGCAGCAAGCCGACACATCGAGCGGGGCTACGGTGCTAACTAACTTCTATGTGAAGAGAGCACACGGGAAGCAACCGGCTGGACACGTAGGCTATAGAACCTAGCAAACGTGTTAGGTGTCGCCCAGCCCGCAGCTCTACAAACATCTGTAAGCAAGGCACCCTGCACCATTGCCCAGGAGGCGGTTACACTCCAAGTGGAGTGAGCTCGCAAACCCGGGGGACAAGGTACACCTTGGGACTCATACGCCAAGATGATGGCATCCACTATCCAGTGGGCCAACCTCTGCTTTGAGACAGCCTTTCCCTTCTGCTGGCCTCCATAACAGATGAAGAGCTGATCTGAGGTCCTAAAGCTTTGCGTTCTGTCAACATATATCCGTAGAGAACGGACTGGACAGGGAAAAGCCAGGACTGGGTCTGCCTCCTCTGGGGGCAGCGCTTGCAGGTCACCACCTGGTCCCAAAAGGGAGTGGTAGGAACCTTGGGCACATATCCAGGCCGGGGTCTCAGTACAACATGAGAGTTAGCTGGCCCGAATTCCAGGCACGATTCGTCGACCGAAAATGCATGCAGGAGAAACTCCGGAGAGCCAGTGGCAGAATGGTAACCGTCTGAAGAGCTTGTTCCCCCGTCCCCGGGCAGCCTGTATCAGGGACGCTTAGTCTTACAGTTGCCACCTGGCTTGGCAGTGACTGATACAGGCTGGGCGGCCTGCCTGCGGCTCGCTCTATGCTGAGGCCTGAGTGAAGGCTGCTGCTGTAGGCCAGAGGGAGCGGAAGCGGCAGTGGGACGCCCTCGGCGACGAGCAGGCAGAGGATCTGCCACAGGCGGCGGGGTGATGGCAGCAGCGGGCCGCCGGGGCAGGATGTGTCGGATTGCCTCCGACTGCGCCTGGGCAGTAGAGAGCTGTTGGGTGCAGTTCTCTACCACGTTGCCAAACAGCCCAACCTGGGAACTGAACCTTGTCCGCATCTGATAAATCAACCAGGTTGAGCCAACTGTGGCGCTCCTGGACCACCAGGGTGGACATCGCCAGGCCGACCGCACAGGCCGCAATGCTTGTGCTCCGGAGAGCCTAGTCCACTGCGGTGCGGAGCTCACTGGTGAGCGCATGGCCTAGACTACCCTTGTGCATGTCACTGCGACCACAGGCCTGAGGGGGGAAACGAGGATCCTCGACCCGGTCCGCAGTGGCTGTCGGGCACAGGTGCGCCACGACAGACTGCTCGACCGGGGGAATAGCCTCTTAACCCTTCACCGCTCCTCCCTCAAGGGTAGTGAGGGGGGAGGAACTCACCTGGTCGCTTCCGGCAGTAAAAGGTGCTATCCACGATCTAGTAAGCTCCGCATGCTCTTCGGGAAAGAAGGGCACTGGGGCAGCGGGCTGAGAACCAGCACAGCCCGCCCCGAGATACCAATCATCCAACTGAAACTGAGCGAGACACGGTGGAGGGTTCCACTCGAGCCCGACAGCCTCACCGGCCCGTTTCAGCATAGCTGACGTTACACTCCCCGAAGGGGATATCGCAGCCGAGTCGTCATCTCCAAAGGTCAGCTCACCCTGCAATGTTGCGATCGACATCCTGTCCTCTAGGGGAGCCGCGAGCGAGACATCTAGTCGGTCCATTACAGAGAGACTAGTACTCTCAACATGGGGCTCCACCGGCATCGGTGTGATGGAGGAGTGAGGAGCCCACATGGAATGGTTACCGGGCGGAAACTCCATCACTGATCTCCGATCACCCATCCCACACAGCACCCTAGGGTGGGGTGTGGAAATGGGGACTGTACCCTCGCGAACAAAGGCGAGTCTCAATCTCAACACCGTCCACAAAAGCTGCATCAGCATGCTGAACACCCAAACACGTGACACAGCAATCGTGAAGAAGTGGACAGGGAACGACCACATCCAGAAACGCACGGCGGGAATGACATCTTGAAAAAGATGCAAACGCACCCGTTGCTCTTTCAGAAAATGAAACTTCTCACCGGTGCCGGAGCACCCAGGGGAATGATCGCTGCAACACTGACAGGGATGGCGCAGCCTGTACCAGTGAAGCAATCACTCTTCTCGCCCTCAACCGGCCGTCAGACAAACAAACACTAACAGAATGTGATGCTGTTAGAACAGCAGTTGAGTGCTCAAAGAGCTTGCGACCACTGCTGCTCGCGCTGTAGAACACCAGCCAGGGAGGGATTTCAGTCAACGTGATCCCATTCAGTCAACGTCGACTACGTCAGACGTTCTCAACTGAAAGGGAACTGTGGTTCCTAATTATTGTGATCCAACATTTGCCTCGCATTTCAGGATGAAAAGACAAACATTTCAGGTGAAGGATAATCCACTTCTTACCTCCGAGACTGTGTTATGACAGCCCGTTCTCATCCTAGGGCGTCATATATTGACGCTTTTGAAAATTCATCTACATCGAACGCACATGGCACCCTTTAGCGTCAATATGAGACGCAGATAGAAATGGGCCAGAAGGCGCCTCCTAGCGGTCTAACCCTAACCCTACACCAGACCTAAACCTACCCATAACCGAACAAAGCTCTGTGCGTCTCATATTGACGCTAAAGGGTGCCATGTGCGTTCGATGTAGACGAAATGTCAAAAGCGTAAGTATATGACACCCAAGGATGAGAATGCGTTGGTTATGATCTATATGACCTGATTATTTTTATTGTGAGTATTAGGCTTATCATTATTGCTGATCACTGTTGAATGCTATATTTTTACTATAAACTCTTACGACAAACATGTCCTCTAATATCTTCAATGGTTGCGTATACCGATCTGCAGGACACATTTGTAAGCAAGGTATTTACTTGGACCCATTGTGTGAGCTGTCTCTTTAATACAGTGTGGTTTATACACATGTTGCTGCTGTTTGGGCTGACATTTTTGACATGATTTTCTCAGCTTTTTGTTCTAAATACCTGTTCAAGTGTTGATAAAAACATTTTTAAGAGGCTCTGTTCTTTCTTTTGATATATTTCATGTTAAGATATTCATACAATAAAATATTCTGGGGGCCATGAAACTTTTGTGAAAATGATGAAAAATGCTAGCGCTGGATGGCAATTTTTTTAAATAAAACACTAATGGGGAAAAAGTTAATAATATTATTAGATGACAAAAATATTTCAGATTTAGCTAAATCCTTTTGTAACCCTCAAGACCAGCCTTATGAACTAGCTTGTAAAATCAACTAATTTGCTAGAAATCCCTCCTCACTTTTTTTTTATCATTCTCGTCCTCTAGCGCAATAGTGTGCTACTGACTCTTCAGCACAGGTTTTAACTCTACAGCCACACAAAAAAGAGAGAAACTACAATGCAAACTGGATGCAAAATTGCAACAGGATTCTTGAAAGTGTGGCTTTGTTTTTCACTCTCTCAGTTTTGGTTGGTGTAGGGTGTGATGGAGAGTGAGTGAGTGAGCGAGGGAGGGAGGGAGTTGTTAGGGCGTTCTCTTCTTTTCCCATGTCATTCCTACAAACGGGCTTCCCTAACAGGAACCATAGGTATGCTGATCTCATTAGAACAATTACTAAAGGCCTGCATTTTCCAGCCCGGCCTTTAAAGACCCCAGGGCAGTGTAATTTCAAAATCAATCCCTTCCAAAAAAGCACCAGTGTTGGCACTTTCTAAAGGACTGTCAATTACTTCTCCCTCCATTCTGCAAAAGGAAAGCAGCATGATTCAACCAGGCCCAGATAAAGGCCCATTCTTCGGGGAAATCAGCCTGCGCATGGACTTGAATTCATTCTGCATTAATCTGCGACCGCCTGTGGGAGCTCACTAGATATTCATCAGTAGTGCCAGGCACATCACTGCATGCAAATGAAGCGTTCCTGATGTGGAGATCCTTCAGTTTTCTCCCTCTTCCTAGAGTCCTCCATCTCCCTCTCTCCGTTGCACAAACTTTGCAAGTTTTTACTGCTTCGGCATTCTGAGAGTTTTACTACCACCACCTTCAATTATACAAAAACTAGATGCAGTTTGTAGGTCACCTCAAGATCCACAATAAAAGCTGTTTAACTAAGAGATCAGCAGCAAGGCATGATGGGAAAGCTAATAGTCTTCCGAGGCTAAACTTATGTAACCGTGGGCTTGTGTACTTTAGTACAACATGCCTTTAACATTTTGCCAACCACATTGTCCTGATGAATGATAGAAAGGAAACTGCTCGTGGAATGATGTGTTCAAGAACATATAACGTGCACCAGTTTTTACTGCGGTCAGTTCGAAGCATAAAATTGTTACATAACGAATCAAATTTTGCTTGATCTTGTGACATAGAGTTCACAGTACTGTTAAAACATATTGTACGTTTCTGAACTCAAAATTCCCAGGCAGCCAAAATGACTCTTTTTCTACTTTCACAACACAATAAATGAAAACATCAGTGCATGACGTCCTTTACATGAACACATCAATGCATTCACATCATTACATCCTTTGCCCTACACTGACACCCTTTTACAATCGCTAGGACACATTTCTCAATACCTACAGTTCTCCTAACCAACGTTCAGCTTGACACCGCAGTTCTTTTCACATTCAAAATGCACTAAAACTACCAAAACACTTAATTTGTGTCTCAAGTCAACTCATTCTTCCATAACACTAGCAAAAGGTCTCACCCAACAAACACTTGATCAGTCTTAAAACAATGAAACAAACGCACGCCAATAGCTGTCATGCTTTGGTTGCAAATTAAAGATGAGTGGAAGAATTTAATTGCAAAAGTTTGAGATTTATTAACAAACTAAAAGGTACAAAGGAATTAGTGACGAGTCGTTCATGAACATTGCGTCTGTCACGTGACAAATTAACAAAAGACTAGGAAGGTAAAGTAATTATTTATGTTCCCTGTAAATTGTTTTTGACTGCATTATAATGATTTCTTAATTCAGTCAGAATATGATCAAGATTGCGTAGGTGGACGTTTTCGGGGAATTTGGTTGTTAAAAGTATAACATTTAAAGCCCTTTAAATAAACAAAATGACTCGAAAAAATATTTGTTCATTTTGATGAACGAGATCGAACAAGAGAGTGAGTAAAATGATCCGAACTTCCCATCACTATAAGGAATATGTAACTCCAGACACTGGAACAGAACAACCAACTATGTCACGGCGAGAACAGACAATCCACTGAGAGAAACACAGGGCTTAAATACACAAACCGATCAACGAAATGAACAACAGGTGTGCAAGTTAATCAAACAATTTAAACCATTTCAACCGTTCAAACCCACCCAAACATACACATCTCCCCCACCCATCCAGTAGATGCTACACGGTCCATATTTACATTACAGTACGAAATGATTCCATAGTTTCCCCTTTTGTATAGATGAAATTAAATTGAAAGACGTACACGTGTAGGCGTTCAGCTACATCCAACTGCATTGATAGTCTCTAATTTTTTAGATCGACCAAAATATTTCAATATGATATTCATGTAAAAATATAGTAAAGTGCTGTCTTATGCAGTTTTGTTTTTAATATTTTGAAAAGGATATGTAGCCTGTAGATTCACTGAGTTTTACTGTTTTTTTTTTGTGTCGAAGTGAGAAAAGAATGTAATTTGAAAGATCGTCATTTTTGTGCCAAAGCGATGCTAAATAATCCACAGTTTATCTCACATAGACTGATGTTGTGATCACTGGTTTAGACAATTTAGAGAGATTCGAATCTTTAGAAGAGATCTACTATAACACACGCAAGCGTTGCAGCTTTTGCTGAGGAAACCAACAACGCCTTTCACATGATTCCAACATTACCAAAGATTTGCTGAAATTTAGGAAGTCATTTTCAACAAAGTTCAGATCAGGTCATTTCAGTATTTAAATTGATATAAATTTGTGTTTATCCCTATATGTATTTATTCCTTCCAACATAGTTTGCATCAGTGCGAGCGGTAAAGAATCTCACACTTGACAAACGCAGAAAGAAAGGACACTAGAGAGCAGATTATTTAGCCTACTGTTGATTACATGTATATGTTTGAATAAATTTGCCATGAAGACAAGAGTTTATTTAAACTACCTTAAGTGCAAATGAGCTGTATACAAACATTACAGTTTCAGTTATATCTGAAAATAAACAGCAGTTGAATATAATAGTTTAGGCTCTGTTGTTAATTGAACCTCTAATATTACAGTAATGTGCCATTTGAGAGGGTTCCCAGTATAGTTGCATTAGTTGGGAGAGATTTTCCATAAGAACATATTGGCATCCGTAACGGCAGATATCATTCTGAATAATCAGATATTGGCATCAACAGAGAGATTTAGTTTTGGTGCATCTCTATTTAGAAATTATATTATGTTATGAAGGACACTAATACATCCCAGCAAGGACAAATACACCATAAATATGATTATCAGATCATCAAGCTGCCGAAAAAGAAAATGGACAAGCAAACAAATCTTTCACTTGCACTTCATTACATTCATTGATGATGTAAATGTTTCTCAGCATCAGGATTGCAAAGTATATGCAGTTAAAAGCTACAACAATATAGCAAAGACTTACAACACATCACATATACGACAAAAAGACATATCACGTATATGAGAGAGGGAAAGTTGGTTTTGATCACTGTTGCAGCCTGAAACTAGTGATCATATAATCATGTGGTTTCATTCATTACAGAAAGAGTCAAGACATCATGCATTTCACAGAGAGAGACATTTACAGTTTACATTTGCATTCACATCTTTTTTTTTTCTTCCAGCCATCAGATTATCTCAGTACCATTCCTGTATCTTAATCACATTTGCTGTGAAAAGTCACTGTTAGTATCATTGTTGTTTAATACTCAACACTGCTCTCTTGTGTTCTCTCTGTGAATTCCAGCACACATGATGTCACATGATGTCATTGAATTAAGAAATAAGTTGGTATAGAGAAAAAAAGATTCACCCCTTTATCGTGGGAACATGTCTTACACTATAGCATTTACTTTTCTAATAATTTGAGTAATAATAACATTATTATTATTTAGATTATCTAGAGATTAGCACGTAATGCTCAAAGACTTGAAAGTGTACACTGAGAAAATTGTCAGATTGACAAAATGTCCGATTGGAAGAGATTCATTTGGAGGGATCGAGACAGACTGAACATCATCAATGGACTTTATAATTAAGACTAGTCATGATTGATAGTGATGACTGGCCAATCTGTGTCTGTTTATCCTCATTTACATATGAGATATAACTGGAGGCACACACATCAAACAACATTAATGTTGGAAATTAGTCTCCAGCTCCTTTTATGAGCATACTTGAGGTCATTTTATAGTGTAATCATAATGCGGTCCTACATTATATTAGGTGTCCTTAACTACTTACTTACATCAAAATATAAGTACAATGTAAAAACATGCATATACACAATACATGCATTTTATCAAATTAATCATTTAAATGTTAATATATAGTAGTTAAAAACCCCTAATATAAAGTGGTACTGAGAATGCTGAATGACTACACAGTTGTGTTACATGTCATATCGACATTATTAACATAGTGTGAACATTTTGAACCGGACATCATCTCTCTCTCACACACTTTGTTCTCTTATTGATTCCTCGCTGTTGGGTTAATCAGCCGTGATGAGCTTGTCACACTGATACTGATGACAAACATCGTACGATTTATTTATTCATGAGATGCTTTTATTCAAAGCAACGTACAAATGAGGAATACAACATCTTAAGGAGGCGATGACACGAGAAGCCTCCAATCCAAATATCGTCTTCAGGCTAGAACACAAAGAAGTTCACAAGTGTTTTCAGTCAGCAGGATGAAATGAAGTGCTCACAGAAGACACGAGAAGAGAGAGATTTGGCTGTCCGTATAGGGCTGTAAAGATCATTCCAGTGAGGAACAGTGAACGAGAATGCTCTTCTGTCTGATGGTGTGTTCTGGAGGAGATGTAGACTGGTAGGAAGAGTGGTGTGTGTTGTTGTTCTGTAGGTTTCTGGTTGATCTGGTTGCGAAACATGTTCTCACTCCCAACTCGACACATGGTCAGGATCCCTCAGAGTCCATTTTTAACTCTTTTCGACGTGCAGGTTCTCAATGAGACACCTTTAGTGTCAGACAGAGACATGATGCGCATAACAGATTTTATCGTCATGATGAAATTAGAAATATTGGGGTATCATTTTGCCATTATGACATTTATGTTGGGGTGGCATTTTCAATTGAATCAGCCACATTTAAAGAATAAACTTAAAATTGATCTTGATTTAAGAATGTGTAGATCTTTGTACTGGGAAAACAAGTCAACAATACGGAGGAAATTTTAGTGTCTTCAGTGGTTGACAAGTGGTGCTCCAGAATATCTATGGAAGTTTATAAAAATCATTCCTACATTTACAAATGCATGAGAAGAATTAAAGGTTCACAGTAAGTGATTTCTGAGAAACAATGCTAATATTTGAAATCAAACGTCCCTGAAATAAGGAATAATGCATATAATGGGTGGAAATGGCAAGATTCTCATGAATTCAAAAAATGCTCACAAAAAACGCATGTAGGCAAATAGTTATATCTAGTCAGATAAAGTTCAGTAAACAGTGCCTATATTGGCCTGAACAAGCTCAATAGTTGAACAATTAAAGAGTTGAACAGAGATCGTTTAAAATTCTTAGATTAAAAAGTAAATGGAGTGATGATATTTGCTATTTGAGGCTGTTATTAGTCACTTTTACAGTGACCCTTTTTCAGTTATAATGCATGGTTTATGACGAGGTACACTGAAACTCACTTCATTATTCAAGTGATATGCATGAGGTAGGGTTGAAAAAACATTGTGCTTTATGGTTAGGCTAGTGTTAGTAACAATACATGTCTATGGGGAATTTGGGTAAGGTGCAAGAGAACAGTACAATCTGTTTGTATCTGTATCTGTTTACTTATATATATATATATATATTGTAAGAGCCATTTTAGTGTTAATGTCCAGGTTTGGCCAGTAGGTGGTACTATGGTCATGGCATAGCTAAATGGGGCTCATCTACTTAAGAGGGTAGGTGTAATCAGCCACAGGTGTTGCCAGAGGGGAAATGGCCAACTAGTTTTTGACCGCCACGGATGCGGTGGGTGTATGTTTGGTACGTGACAGTGTCGATGAAGATGGAATATTGTTCATTATGGATAACAAAGACCTTGTGTAACAATAAATCATATCTCTCACGACAGAGAGGAAAGTAGAACTTGAACTCCTGTTGCATTCTTTCTGAATCAAACAAAACCGCCACGGCAAGCGCGTCAACTAGCCAACTTCAAACCTCTGCGTAACCCTCAGCTGCAAAGCTTATGCTTAGCGGTTACACAAGTCAAAAACTACGCTTTATGAAGGTGGAAGATCGTCGCGTGTGGATCGTCACGTTGTTCACCATTAAAGCTATGCAGAGTGGCCACTGGAAACCGGACTTCTAAAAGCTGCTTATTGTGTATTTTCCCGGCTGTGCTACACACCGGAACCCGGCGAGAGAAAGCAGCATCGGCGAGAGGACGCGGCGGTGCTGACCCATTCGGCCCGGACCCAAGCCAAAGTCTGCTCAGCTGTTCGGGGACAACGCGAAACTTCTTTCATCATCCACCACCAGTGTGAGGACATTGTGAGCTGGTTCTCTTTCATTTACAAGGCGTCCCACGTAAGGTATGTTGTAGCGCTACAAAGTTTTTGAATGGCCATTCATAAAGTTGTGTGCACACTACTCAGACTTACCCGGGCGTAAAAATCAAATCCAATGCATTGGTGAAGAAAGAACTGAACATTTGTAGTGGAAAGCAAATGACATTGACTACTGATTATTTAGCTTTGTGACGTTTAAATACACCATGAGTTTACTTGAAAAAGACGCGTCAGCTGCTGAGGCGGTTGCGCAATCAGCTGAATGGAACAGTAAAGCAAATGGTTCTGATGTGTTAAAAGAGAAAGAAAAACGTGTTGTAAAATTAACTGCAAAAGCATTTGAACAAAAGCTGGAAAGGCTGCAAAATGATAGGAAGGTTAAATTAAATAAGGCTCATAAGCTAAGGGAACGTATCAAAGAGCTTATGCAAATAAGTGATAAAGAAGGTGTACAATGTGTTCTGAGTGCTCTTGTTGATTTGTGTGATGATGCAAAATGTGTTCATGATTCTTTGCTGGTCATGTTACCTGAGGGTGAAAAGGAAAAACATGATATTTGGTTCAAAGCAAAACTGATTTGTAATGATGAATTTCGGTCTGAGGTGAACCGCTGGTTACATGTTATTCCCTCAATGAAAGGTAAAAAAGATGATGAATGTGGTGATGAAATCCGGCCAGAGGACAGTGTCTCAAATGTCCCTAGCAAGCAATCAAGCAGGAGGAGTTCTCGCAGTGGAAAATCCACTAACTCTGCAAAAATAATGGAAAGGGCAGAAAGAGCTGCACTGCTTGCTCGGGCTGCATCTTTAAAGGAAATGCATGCATTGGAAGAACAGGAGCAGCAACTAAAAAGGAGAAGAGAACAACTTGAGCTGGAAGCTATGATAGCTGCCTCCAATGCTAAGTTGGAAGTGCTGGTCTCTGCCTCTGACATTAATACCACATCTAATGGGATGAATTCTTACGTGAGTAAAAGCAAAGGAATGGCAACTGTTAATGAGCTCAATCCGATGGCAAAGGAATACAGGCCTGTAAACCAACACAAAGCACAGCAGGGCCAGGATTGGTCACTGCCAACAGGCAATCCACAACTGCTAACTCAGCAGGCTAGTCAACAAGGCCAGGCTGGGCTAAACCAGAGGATGGGTTCTCAAATGGATGATCACCATATTGTACCACCACAACTTTTGAGGCCCCACCCGTTCAATGCTCAGCCAGTAGATGAACAGCAAATGGGGAACATCTGTTCCATAATGGAAAGGCAAAATGAAATCACGACAGCATTGGTCCAACAGCAACGCTTCATGTTATTGCCTGCAAGAGAGATTCCCTTATTTGATGGGGATCCTCTTCAATATATTTCATTTACGCGAGCGTTTGAGCAGGCAGTGGAGGATAAGGTCAGTCAAGGTGATTGTTTATATTACCTAGAACAATTCACGAGAGGACAGCCAAGGGAACTGGTACGAAGTTGCCAGCATATGGCACCTGATCTAGGTTATGTTAAAGCAAAGCAGCTGCTTAAACAACACTTTGGCAACGAGTATAAAGTTGCCTCTGCATATATGGAAAAGGTTTTGGCGTGGCCGCCTATAAGAGCAGAAGATATCAATGCACTGCATGCCTACTCACTTTTTCTGCGCTCATGCTGTAATGTCATGGAGAACATACAATATATGCAGGAGTTGGACATGACTAGCAACATGAGAGCAGTCATGTCTAAGCTCCCATTTAAGCTGAGGGAACAATGGAGGTCAGTGGCACATAACATAATGGATGCAGCTAAACGCAGAGCTCTGTTTAAGGATTTGGTGGCATTCATTGAGAAACATGTCCGTATTCTGTCAGACCCTTTGTTTGGCGATATTCGGGACCCAGCACCAGGAACAGCTGGTGCTACGATCAACAGGCTAAAGTCGCAGCCAGGCAGCAGATATAAAGGAAACAGCTTTGCCACCACCATTGCCCCTGTACACTCAGCTGGGAACTTTGGAGAGAGAAGTGCAGTCTTGCCAGAAAATGGTTCTACTATTAGGTCAATTTGTGTGTGTTGTTCGCAAAGTCACTCTTTAGAGGAATGTCAACAGTTTGAAGGGAAGAAGCACCAGGACAAAATAATCTTTCTAAAGGAGAAGGAGCTTTGCTTTGGCTGTTTAGGCGCCGGGCATATGAGTCGCAGTTGTAGAAAGCGTGCTACTTGTAGGATTTGCGGTCAAAACCATCCTAGTGTGCTTCATGTTTGCAAGAGAGACAAAGCCAATTCAGACATGGAACGACCTAAGGAGCCTGTGAGACCTAACAACACCGCGTCTAAAGAAGCCTGTGGTCGTGTAGGGGTCGGAAGTGATCGCTGCCTTCTTTCCATCTTGCCAGTCCAAGTCAAATCCATCAAAGGGGGCAGAGTAGTACAAACATATGCATTTCTGGACCCTGGCAGTTCAGCCACTTTCTGTTCGGAACATCTCATGCAAAGGCTTGGTCTGTCTGGTAAACAAACCCATTTTCTGCTACAAACCATGGGACAGGAAAGTGTTGTGCCAGCAAAGTTATTGTTTGACTTGGAGGTATCTAGTGTGGAGAGCAATGTTTTTTATAAGCTACCAGAAGTCCTCACGCAGAAGAAAATGCCTGTAAGTTCAGACAGTATTGTCTCTGAAGGAGAGTTGGCAAAATGGTCATATCTGGCAAAAGTACAGATTCCCAGTATAGAGGCCAATGTTGACTTATTGATTGGAAGCAATGCTCCCAAGATATTGGAACCTTGGGAGGTCATAAATAGCCAAGGGGGAGGACCGTATGCAATTAAGACAGTATTGGGCTGGGTCCTTAATGGCCCTTTTCAGGCTAATGACAGCAGCGTGGAAACAGAAGTTCCTTCAGTAGTTGTCAACAGGATTTCCGTGAGCCGATTAGAAGAAATGCTAAACAGCCAGTACAATCATGATTTCAGCGAAAGAGCTACAGAGGAGAAAGGCCCTTCAATGGAAGACATCAAGTTCATGGAGATTATGGAAAATTCTGCAACGCTTGAAGATGGTCATTACAGTTTGAAGCTGCCCTTTAAAAGGAACAATGTCACACTGCCCAACAATTTCTCTGTGGTAAAGCAAAGGTTGCTTGGGCTGAAAAAGAGGTTCCTGAATAGCAAACAGTTTTATGAGGAGTACAAAATGAACCTCAACAGGGTGATTAGTCTGGGCTATGCAGAGCAAGTTCCGGAACAGCAGTTGGATCACAGCAGTGGTAGGGTGTGGTATCTCCCGCACCATGGGGTATATCACCCCAGGAAGAGGAGTCTGCGGGTGGTGTTCGACTGTGGTGCGACTTTTAAGGGAACATCTTTGAACCAGCAGCTCTTGCAAGGGCCCAATTTGACCAGCACATTGCTTGGTGTCCTGCTCAGGTTTAGGCTGGAACCTGTAGCAGTTATGGGCGACATACAAGCAATGTTCCATCAGGTCAGAGTTGCAAAGGAGGATAGAGACTTTCTGCGTTTTGTATGGTGGCCAGAGGGAGATCTCACCAAGGAAATAGCTGAGTTTCGTATGACTGTCCATCTGTTCGGTGCTGTGTCCTCCCCGAGTTGTGCTAGCTTTGCTCTGAGAAAAACAGCAGATGACAACCAGTCTGAATTTCCAGCTGAAGTTCTTCAAACAGTCAAGGAGAATTTTTATGTGGATGATTGTCTGAAGAGCATGCCCTCTGAAGAAGAAGCTGCCTTCATGGTCAAAAATTTAAGTTCTCTCTGTCAGGCAGGAGGATTCACTCTGATGAAATGGATTAGTAACAGTCGCACCACACTGCAGACTATTTCAGAGGAACACAGAGCTAAAGACCTGACTGAACTGAACCTGGATAGAGACAAACTTCCTCTTGAGAGAGCTCTTGGCCTGCAATGGTGTGTTGAGAGTGATTCGTTCAAGTTCAAGATGGAGATCCAGCAGAAGCCAGTCACCAGGCGTGGAATGTTGTCAGTGGCTAGTTCTGTGTATGATCCTCTAGGTTTTGTCGCGCCTGTGGTGTTGCCTGCAAAAATCCTGCTGCAAGAACTTTGCAGAAGAAAATATGGATGGGATGAGACTGTACCAGAAGACATTTTGCAACAGTGGCTCAGGTGGTTGGAGGACTTGGATATGCTGTCTGAATTTAAGGTTGACCGGTGCATTAAGCCCAAGGGCTTTGGACAACTAAGACATGCTCAGCTTCATCACTTTGCAGATGCTAGTGAAACAGGGTATGGAGCAGTCACGTATCTCCGGATGCTGAATGATGGAAATGATATTCATGTTGCATTCCTGATGGGCAGAGCCAGAGTTACACCTTTAAAGACCGTTACTATTCCTCGCTTGGAGCTGACTGCGGCTGTGCTTGCAGTTCGTGTTGATCTGATGCTGAAAGCTGAGCTGAGGTTCCAGTTGCAGCAGTCAATTTTTTGGACCGACAGCACTTCTGTGTTGAAATATATAAAAAACGAGGATAAACGTTTCCATACATTTGTGGCAAACAGGGTTTCGACTATAAGAGGGGCCACTGAAACTTCACAATGGCGATATATCAGCTCCAAAGAAAATCCAGCGGATGAGGCATCCAGAGGAGTGAGAGTTGGAGACTTCATTCATGGCAGGAGGTGGATAGAGGGTCCAAGTTTTTTGTGTAATCCAGAAGTTAACTGGCCAACAAATGTGGTAGAAACTATCATAGAACCAGATGATCAGGAGGTTAAGAAGGAAGTCACAGTGAATGTTGTGTCTGTGGAGGGCTCACATGTTGCCACAAGCCGGTTACTGACCTACTTCTCAAGTTGGAGTAAGCTTAAGGTGGCAGTAGCCTGGTTACTTAAATGGAAAACCATTCTGTTGCAAAAGAGCCGCAGGAGGAGGGAGGAGAAAGCGGCTGTTACTGGCAAGCAGAGCACAGACAATAATGTGCCACAGAGGAAACAAGGGTTCAAGGACAAGCCTGGAGGGCAAATTTTGTCCATAGATGACCTTTTAGGAGCAGAGCTGGCTATCATTAGATATTGTCAGCAACAGAGATTTGGAGAGGAAATTGCCATGTTGTCAGCTGGAAACTCTACAGTGAGCAGGCGTAGTACCATCCACAGGCTGGATCCGCGCTTGGATGATGGGCTTCTTAGAGTTGGAGGGCGGCTGAATAGAAGTTCCTTACCAGAGTCGATTAAGCATCCGCTAATCCTCTCCAAGGACCAAAATGTGGCCACTCTCATCCTCAGGCACATTCATCAGCAGCAGGGCCATAGTGGTCGGAATCACACACTATCAACACTGCGGAAGAAGTATTGGGTCACTTGCGCCAACTCCGCTGTAAGAAAAGTCATTACAGAATGTTTCTGTTGCAAGAAGTATAATGGAAAAATTCAGGAGCAAAAGATGGCAGATTTGCCAGAGGAAAGGATTCTTCCTGACAAGCCACCATTTACCAACGTTGGTGTTGATTATTTTGGCCCAATTACAGTGAGGAAAGGACGTGGTACAGCCAAACGCTATGGCGTGATACTAACTTGCCTGGCAAGTAGAGCAGTCCACCTCGAAGTGGCTGACTCTTTGGACACTGATGCATGTATTAATGCTCTGCGGCGTTTCATGTGTAGAAGAGGTCAAGTTGTTCATATTTTATCTGACAATGGAACCAACTTTATAGGAGCAGAGAGAGAACTAAGAGAGGCTCTCACAGCTTTGGATCATGGAAGAATTCAGGGAGCTCTGCGGCAAAGGGGATTTAAGTGGAGTTTTAATCCTCCCGCAGGTTCGCATCATGGTGGGGTTTGGGAGCGGGTTATCCGCATGGTGAGAAGGATTCTAAGTTCAGTTCTTCAACAGCAGACCCTGAACGATGATGGGCTTCATACAGTTATGTGTGAAGCTGAAGCCATTTTAAATGATCGGCCTATCACCAAACTCTCTGATGATCCAAATGATTTGGAGCCACTCACTCCCAACCACATTCTTCTAATAAAAGGAAATCCATCATTGCCGCCAGGATTGTTTGAGCCACATGACTTGTACTTAAAACGCAGATGGAAGCAAGTTCAGTATATTGCTGAACTTTTTTGGAAACGTTGGGTACGGGAATATCTACCCTTGCTGCAAGAGAGGCAAAAATGGAATGAAATCAGGAGAAATCTAAAGCCTGGCGATATTGTCGTCATTATGGATCCTACTGCCCCACGAGGCTCTTGGCCACTGGGAAGAGTGTTGGAAGCTTTCCGGGATAAAAAGGGATTTGTGCGTTCAGTGCGTCTGCAAACAAAGTCAAGTGTCATTCAACGTCCTGTAACAAAGCTCTGCCTGTTGCTTGAGGCTGCAGGTTAAATTGGCAATTTTAGTGTTAATGTGTGTGAACTCACTGGTGACTAATTCAAGTGACTACAATGTTTTGATAAAATTTTATGTCAGGTTGGTAATGGCTCCTTAATTTTGAATTGTAATGTTTGTTAACCATTTCAATTAGGGGCCGGTTGTGTAAGAGCCATTTTAGTGTTAATGTCCAGGTTTGGCCAGTAGGTGGTACTATGGTCATGGCATAGCTAAATGGGGCTCATCTACTTAAGAGGGTAGGTGTAATCAGCCACAGGTGTTGCCAGAGGGGAAATGGCCAACTAGTTTTTGACCGCCACGGATGCGGTGGGTGTATGTTTGGTACGTGACAGTGTCGATGAAGATGGAATATTGTTCATTATGGATAACAAAGACCTTGTGTAACAATAAATCATATCTCTCACGACAGAGAGGAAAGTAGAACTTGAACTCCTGTTGCATTCTTTCTGAATCAAACAAAACCGCCACGGCAAGCGCGTCAACTAGCCAACTTCAAACCTCTGCGTAACCCTCAGCTGCAAAGCTTATGCTTAGCGGTTACACAAATATATATATATATATACATACATACAGTAGTAGTTATATATATAGTAGTTATAATCCATTTATTTATTCATTCTTTATTTTTTTTACTTTATTTATTTATTCTCTTTTTGAGCATAGACCTGAAAATGAAATTTCCATCTTAAATCATAAATACTAAATGCTTAAAAGCACAGACTGCAGTTTGCTCTCTTTTTAAAGAAGACACTTGTTAGATTATTGCTGAAGGGAAGAGAAGTGAACTTTAAAAAAAAAAGTCATAGAAGTGTGTTTTAATGACAGAAGTACTATTATTTATTGAAATATAAAAATTGAAATATATATATATTTCCTGGTTTCCCAATGATTGCTAAATGTAATTTTCATATTCATCTGTTCAAACATGATTTCCTTATATGTCTCACTGAGTAATTTGTTCTGCATGTTTTGAATTTATTGTTGTAAGTAAAAGCACCCAAAATACCTTAGCTTATCCAAAATGAAAGTTTGTACATTTATACATAATAAATATGTGTGCTGTGCATAATTATTTTGTATAAATAAATACACACATATGCATGTATACATTTAAGAAATTTGCATTTATATACTGTATATATATTTATATATAATTTAGATTATATATAAATATAAATATTTTATATATAAATAACACATTTTTCTTAAATGTATACATGCATGTGTGTGTATTTATTTATACAAAATAATTATACACAGCACACACACATATATTATGTAAACACAAACTTTTATTTTGGATGCGATTAATCGTTGCCAATGCACTTATTATATTATTATTTACAGCATTTGGGTCAATTTTATGAAAATGTTTGTTATTATATTATATGTATCCAAGTAAAAACACAACATATTAGACTCATGCTGGGTTCAGACTACACAATATTTGTGTCTGTTATGATTTTGACTCCTAAATGCTTGTTGTGTCTTGGAGAAGAAACATGTCCGACTACACGTTGCTTCCTGACCAATCATCACTCTGCATCTTTAATGACATGCGTGATGTCATCGAGAAGGCGGTTCTTCTAGCGACTGACTTCCGGAAACAAGAGTATAAACCAGGGATGTCCAATCCTGCTCCTGGAGGGCCACTGTCCTGCACAGTTTAGCTCCAACCCCAATTAAACACACCTGAACCAGATAATCAAGGTCTTACTAGGGCTAGTAAGACCTTGATTAGCTGGTTCAGGTGTGTTTAATTGGGGTTGGAGCTAAACTCTGCAGGACAGTGGCCCTCCAGGACTGAGTTTGAACACCCCTGGTATAAACAAACAATGATTGTATTAGTCTAATGCTAATTCCAGCACTCACTGAATCGCTGAAGCTCTTCTGCTATCGTTCGCCGTTTCCCTGAGGAAACACTGTACGAGATGAAGCGATCGACGCCCATCGTTAGGGCTGCACGATTATTACCAAAATCATAATTGTCGATTATTCCCTTGAAATTGTAATTGCGATTATTAATTACGATTATCACAATTTACATGTAATGTTACATGATGTTTTGAATAGCTTTAAACTCGTTTGGCCATGGGACCCACATTTCCCCAAGTCATCAAACCGCGATCCACGTTTCTAGGAATTATATAGGCCTATTATAATACATTTGGTTTACACAAAGATTGTTGACACACACACACACACACACACACACACACACACACACACACACACACACACACACACACACACAAGCACTGTCCAGCTTAACATACACATAAATTGTAAGAATATGACTAATACTGATTAATAAACAGTAGGCCTATGAGGTTAAGCTATTAAATAGCAGTCTCAAACTATTTTTTTTCACACAATGTTGGTATGAGCCACCAGTCATTTAAAAACAGACAAAATAACACAAAGTGAAAATTAAGAACACGATTAGAAATTTGATTAATTGTGCAGCCCTACCCATCATCGTTTCCACATCAGCACGTCTAAAGGATCATGCCAAAATCAGGCTGATATCGTGTAGTCTGAACACAGCACTGCAAGTGATATGAACAAAAATATATTCAGCACAAAATTCATGATCGTGTTACCCTGGTAATCCAGAGTTCTCGCGAGAGCACAAGTTGAATTTGCTCAGCGAGTTACTCTGGCGTTGAGTAATGAAGCTCATTAAATATGCCCTTGTTTCCGAGCTGCACCAATCACAGCGGGTTATCTGATATAGGCGGAGCTAAAGATGACGACAGCGCTGTGACGTCGAAGTCATTAGTAAACATTGCAGGATGGCTATGGATGAACACCAGTTGTTTGAAACGGCTTTGGCCGCTACAATGAACGAGTTAGACTTGGCTTTTTATCTAAAAGAGGAACAGAAGACGCCGCTCGAATCCTTCCTTTGCAAGAAGGGCGTTTTTGCTGTTTTGCCGACCGGATACGGCAAGAGTCCAATCTACCAAGTGTATGGGGCTTGTTGTGATTGGTCGTAGTGTTATCCAATTGCATGCAGTGAGATCTTCAAATGCATGCTTGGTGCCGCCCCTCGAGCCGGCCGAGTTTCATTAGTCGATGCCAGAACATTAATCTTTCAGATCTAGATCTGGATTTCCAGGCTATGATCGTGTCACGCCTACATGTGGAGTTTAGAGACCACATGATATTATCAAGAAATGTTGTAATGAATTAAAGCAGACAGACAGACTTCAGCACATCATAAAGCTTTGACCCAGCACATCAGATGAAACATCACACACACTGCTCACTGCTTTTTTCATGCTCCTCTGGGAATTTATTAAGTGCTTGTTTTTTTTTGTTTTTGTTGTTGTTGTTGTTGTTTTTTTTCCATTTTTTCTTCCATTTCATTTGTATCACTTGCGCTCCCGTCTGGAATCGTGGTATGGACAGGGAAGCAACAAGAGTCAGTTCATGTTCTCAGGCTAGAAAATCATTTACATCACAATATTTTTTTTGTTTGTTTTACTGACTTTGAGACCACAAACATTCCAGCAACACACTCTAGGGTAGATGAGAAACAATCAGAAAGCTTGACTTTTTGCATAGTATTAAATGAACAAAGACATTGAGTTTTTTATTTACAATTATTGTATAGATTATAAAATTCATAAAAACAAGAATGATGAACACTTTTCATTTACCCATAAATTGCTAGTGCGCCAAAAGTACCTGTGGCGTCATATGCTCTTTGTTCCACAAAACGCATGCTGCTAAGTACAGTACATAGAAGCTGATGTATTGCAAGAAATATTATTATTCGTGATTATTAGAATGCTGTCATCCCTCCGATTTATTGGTTAAACATTTTAAACTGCATCCGTTATTTGGCCCGTCAACACAGGGCGCAGAACTAAACTGAACTGAATTGAACTGAAGTGGCCAGTCATACCGTAAAAGATCTCGTCTTAAGTGATTGCAGTCCACACACATCTCAGACAAACTTTCAACGCGTCAGAGGCGATTCTTTTGGTCAGTGTACAACAGTTGTGAGAATGGCTGTGAATGAGGCCTTGAGACACGTTAAAGGGATAGTTCACCCAAAAACAAACAGTTCATATTTCCTGATAGACTCGCATCAGTTTTCAGAACTGGATTGGCTTATCAATTGAAAAGATCGTATCACATGAACATGCCAAGAAGAGTTATGGGAGAAACGAGTGAAGATTTTCAGTAAATAATGACTTCATTTCAATCTTCTGTATTGCTTAACTTCAGAAGACTATAGTGCAGAAGTCGTGCAGACGAACCAAATGATGACAGAACTGTCATTTTTAGGTGAACTATCCCGTTAACATGATAAAGGGTAAAGGATTTAAACTGGAAAAAAAAAAGTTTTTTGTATATTTCTCTCATTGAGTATGCCTGAGCTAACGGTTAAAGCTTGTGCACCTTATCTTGATGAGGAAAATAGTCCAAAAACAAATTCAAAAGTCAAAATTTGGCATAAAATGCGTTGCATATTAAGTGTATGACATCATGCCTTTCCAATAATTGCAAAGAATATTAATGAATACATGGGTGACTTTATAAGTGTGCCTTCTGGTAGACGCCCATTTGTCCTTTAATTCTAGAGTACAATAAATAGTTAACGACTAGTGAATACTGTTGAGATGCTAGAGTATATTTACTGACTGCAGGAAGACAAGCTTGATTTGAACACAGAAGCACATCTAAATTTACACCACAGAAATTCATTCATATCCGGATAGTGCAGAAAAGGATCATAAATGTGTGTGTATGTGTGTGTGTGTGTGTGTGTGTGTGTGTGTGTTTGTTGTTGCTGTTGTTGGTTTGGGTTTTTCTCTTTCTTTTAAGAAAAGAGTCAAAAGCAACATTCCTTATTGGTTTTGTTTCGTTACATTACATAATTCAGTTGTTCAAAGTGTCGTCAGCTCAGGAGCTGGGCTCATTTCCTTCAACCAAAAGAAATCTACAAATTAAATGTCAAAAAAGAAGAATCAACACAATAGATCACAATATTTGAACACAATTTTGATTTTCATACAGAGATGCCAAATATAACTTAGTTTACACGTTTCCAACATAAAAACCCATCGCAGCTTTTGATGGTCACACGGAACTGAAACTATTTTTATGTTAAATAGTATATACTTCTAAAGAAGATATTTAAACCCAACCTGATATATATATATATATATATATATATATATATATATGCCCACATTTGAGGCTGACCACAAGTTCATTGCAAGCGTTGACTTCGACGAAACCTTCAAATCCAGCAGAACCGATTGGATTTTCTCGGGGGCCGATCAGAGCCGTCGATCCCGACACTCGACTTTAATACTACGATGCCACATTAATGATATATCCCACTATATTTTGGTTTCTTTTGTTATCTTCTAAAAATATCTACATTATTTGACAAAATAGCAGGCAAGTCCAGCGCACAATTGGTAATAAAACACCTAGAGTCCGATATTACAGGAGTACTGAACAACGTGAGCTGTTCCAACTACGTCTGCTGCGTGGTTTTGAACCCTACAAAGAAACCAGGACGTATCTACAGGTTTTGTAAACAAATTACATTCTCTTTAGGACATAAATAAGTTAAAGTAGTTATTGAAGCAGAACAAGGCAACATGCCAACAAATAAAGATAAACTCTGTAAATATATATTTATAATATGTCTATAAATATATATGTACGCTTAATAAATTCTAATTTCCATGGGTTTCTTTTCCGACAGGTGCAAATCTACTGTGCAAGTTGAGCCCTGCGACCTGGATACACCTTAATCAATAACCAAATAAATCTATACAATTAGATACATGCCACACACAATACTCACAGATCAGTGAATCAGATAAGCTGTCGTAAAATAGCAGTCCACCACACGTCCCACCAAATCAAATCAAACCGTTTAAATAAAAATAAAGGTTTCCGAATAAAAACCTGGGTAATGTACATTCATGCAGGAGCAACGATAATAGCTGAATTTGATTTAAATTACTCGTAATAGTCTGTCGTTTCCTCAGGAAATGGGAGCGCTGTGCCTACGCTCGTGGTTTCTTGTATAGTTTCTCGAGTCACTCCGCGATCATCCGAGTCAGTCGTGCGTTCAATAAAAGAAAGTGGCGCGACCACGCCTTCAGTCAACAGTTCGCATGCACTCCGGAGTGCTTCTAAACGTAGAGTTTAAGATGATTATGGAGATCTCATGGCTAAAGCGATGTCTCCAGACTATGAAGCGGACTCCCGGGACTGGAGGAAGCAGCAGATTTACTCGTGTCGGTTGTCAGGTTTATACCGCTATCGATGGCGTTGTTGTTCTTGTTTGGAGACGTGGGCTGGCTGGAGTTCTTCCTGGCCGCCTCGTCGTCAATGTCGATGTCGTCTATAAGAGGAATGTGAGGAGTGGAGTCCTCTATTCTAAACTCTGGATGAGTCATGAAATTGTGGATGGAGGTTCTGGAATCGGGTTTTTCCAAGCCTTCGTAGAGCGAGCTACGAAATGCGTTCACAACACGTATCTGTGTGAGGAAAGAGATCAGTGTTAAAGGGTTGTAAAGGGAGTTGGAACACCCCCCATCAGAAAGGAGGGACACCCGTGGAGAACATTTGGAAAACATCTGTAATTCACTTACTCTGCCGTGCACTGAGACGGTTTAAGGATTGCATTGAAAAGAACGCAACTCAAACTCACGATAAAGAAAACATAGGCAATGCTCTTATGTCCCGTTCAGTACACAATACAGTATACAGTGCAAGGTCCAATGTGTTGTATACCTAGAGACAAGCATTGTTAATTCAACAAAAATAAAAATAAAAAGTTAAAAACAAAGGAAAAACAAAACGTCATGCAAGTTGAAAACATCTCGTGGAAAGTTGGTAAGAGGAACAGATTAGGTAGATCCAGGATGAGTTTCAAGGTAAACACAAAGTCAAAGCCAAAGAAAAAAGAAAGAAAGAGTCGAATTCTATCGAGACTCAATCGAGAAAGGCAAGGGACAGGAGATCCTATGCTTCAAGAGCATAGAGTCACAACACGATGATGGAAGCAAACCAAAAGCTTGACAAGCCAACTCAACGACTACACACAACATGCAACTCGGGACAACACCATATGGAGATGAACACAGGCACACAGACTGTGGAATAAGAAAAGACGAGAACAAACAAAAGGTCTGTTCTTTTAAAAACTCCATGCGTCTCTGTGTAAACACTCAAGTATAGGCCGAAAAGTTTTGTTGCGGTTCACAGAACTAAAAAAAAAAAAAAAGAGAGTCCCTTAATAAGTTATTACTGTGGAATTAAAACTTTATAGAAGTACTTTAATAGTTGGGAGTAGCTAACCTTCGGAAAAACACAGTACAATAATCTAAACTAATTATGAATACGGTCTATGGTCCTGTTCCACAACCTAGTGAGCAACCTATCTAAACAACAAGATATTCAAAGATAAATCATTCTAGTCAAATTCTAAGGCAGCATTGCATTTGTCCTTCACTGATAAAGCAATCCCAGTCTCAGTGGACTGGGTTAAGATAAAAAAAAAAAAATTCTGTTAGTCCATTCTGCAAAACATACAGTAGCTGAAAAGTTCAGTCTAATTAAAATAGACAAGATCTATCTGGACTACTTATTGGAGTATTAGCTTAGTAGCATGCTAACGTCAGCCTAGCATTATGATCTATTCTTCGCTTCAAGTGAGGAATCAGCGTTCGCTGTAGAACAGGGATGGGCAACTTCGGTCCTGGAGGGCCACTGTCCTACAGAGTTTAGCTCCAACCCTGAAAAAAATCACCTGCCTGTAATTTTCTAGTAATCCTGACGACCTTGATTAGCTTGTTCAGGTGTGTTTGATTAGGGTTGAAGCTAAACTCTGTAGGACAGTGGCCCTCCAGGACCGAAGTTGCCCATCCCTGCTGTAGAATGTTTCATATCCATCACTTATGCGGTTTTATTTGGCTTAGGATTCTGCCTTAAGGCAGGGATGTCCAGTCCTGCTCCTGGATGGCCACTGACCCACAGAGTTTAGCTCTAACCCCAATTAAACACAGTTAATCAGGGTCTTCAGAAGAATAAACTTCAAGGCAAGTGTTTGGAGCTAAACTTTCCAGGGCATTGGCCCTCCAAAAGCATGACTGGACATCCCTGCCTTAAGGGATGTTCACAAGAGGGGCTTTCACACCGGAGAAACATTTTCATAGTTCCTATAGTCTCGCGTAGCCAGACCTTCAGACTGACATCAGACTCCATAGCAGCTTTAATTGGCCAAGGACCATCCAGAGGCCGTCTGACTGACTGATGTTAAGCAACCAATCACAATTTGTTTTGTTCCGCATCATGTTTATGGACATGAAACGTCTCGGTTACGTTAGTAACCCTCGTTCCCTGAAGGAGGGAACGGAGACGTAGTCGGACGTACCATACTGATTGGGATCATCTTCGAGTATTGATAAAACGAGTTGCATCTCACGCTCCGCCCCGCAGCGCGGGTATAAACATGGAAGCGGATGCACACACCACTTGTTTTTCTGCTGAGGAGCCGAGCGGAGCCCGGAGTCAGCGGTGGACCAGCAGTAATGGCGATGAGACTACGTCTCCGTTCCCTCCTTCAGGGAATGAGGGTTACATACCTAACTGAGACATTCCCTTTTAGTTTGGTCACGTTCGACGTAGTCAGACATATCGTACTGATTGGGATCCCCATTAAAATGCTACTAGTGCTGCCACCTTCCAGTGCCTAGACAAAAGCCTCCTGACCCCCCGCATAACATAACACACAAAGAACTCACTTTTAACTCAGGTCTGGTAGCTCTGGTCAGCACCAGAGATAAGTCCCAAGAGGGTATAGAGGGGGCACGAGGCAGATTCAGTTTCGTCACTCCCCTCAGGAACCTGACGATCAGGTCGTGCTTTCCCCCGGATCTCCCATCCACTGCATCGTGATGTGCGGCAATAGAGGCAACATACACTTTGAGGGTGGAGGGAGACAGCCCTCGCTCCAACCCATCTCCAACCCGATTTTAGTTATAGGAAAACAGCAAAAAATGGACAGAAGTCCAGGCACTTCTAAACCTTTTATGCTAAAGAGGAAATCCAAAGTGACTTTAAAGGGAACAAGCAAAACACGACTAGTCCTAGCGACATTAGGCATCAACCACATGGTAAATGCTATAATACTTTTTTGTATAACGTTTACTTTGTTTGTTTAACAGATATAATGATGTATTAGATAGGATTATTAAACAGATCGTAATCTAATGAAGACATAGAATGGGAGCGCTGTGTGCTTAGGCTGGCTTTCTCAGTGCCGTCAAAATAAAAGTCCCACGCAACAACAAGAGTGACAGGGTTCCTACTGGCGGTGCGAATGAAACCAGGAAAATTACCCAAAGGGAAACCACCATGTTGGCTAGTTCCTATAGCCGAGTTCTTATAACTAGCCGGTGCGAAAGCCCCTAAGGACAGTAAAAAAAAATGTAGGTCTCTAATTCTCTGTACTGTTGATTAGTACTAGACGTTCCTACTCAAATTATATCCCTACATCTATGACCTGATAGCAGTTACTGTCCTCTTGACGCATCCCATCACCTCCAAATTGAAAATGGCCTTTTATTCACTGTCCATGTGAACCTCCCGTTAGAAGGGAGCTGCCTAAGCAAACGAATGGAGAGGGTTTCGCTAGGGTTTGGAACAGAGCCTCTATGACACCACCCACTACTGACATGCTAAGCATACCAGCCATCATTCAATGGTGGGGCCAATGTAGGCACAATATGTGCTTAAGATATGGGGCCATACATGGGTTTTTCCATTGGTTCCATGCTGGCCCTATTGGAATAAGCCCCAGTATGAGCCACACATGGGTTTTTCCATGGGTACCATGCTGGTCCTATTGGAATAAGCCCCAGTATGGGCCACACATGGGTTTTTCCATGGGTACCATGCTGGTCCTATTGGAATTAGCCCCAGTATGGGCCACAAATTGTTTTTTCCATGGGTTTGTCGATGCTGGGCGGGCCACACAAGGGTTTCATCCTAGCCCTATTGGAATTAGTTTATATTGTGGCTAATTCAGATAGGTTTGACATCGAACCCATGGGCAAACCTATGTAGGGCCCATGACTGAAGCCCATTTCATGCCTACATTGGCCCCACCATTAAATGATTGCTGGAATAAAATGATCAAAATCCTACATCAAACAACCAACAAACTTGATTCTAACCTTTTCTCCTATAGCAAAATAGCACACTTCAACCAAGCTAAGAGCAAACTTACAAAGCCAACACAAACTGGTCTGAATGACAGATGAAAACAAATGTCGGAAGGAATCACATAGATGAAGACTGGCCTAACGTTTAGTGAGATTCTGCCACTGTCAGCATCACACAGCAGACTACATGACCAACAGAGTAAAGCCATGAGACATAATGGGTCGCTGTGGCCTCGGATCTACATCAAACAGACGACAAATAAGACAAGACTATGGGTAGGAAGCGCCACTCTCTTCACACGTCTCCGTATCTGTGTGGAGGGAAAAAAGTAAAAAAGGAACAAAACAGTCTCCCGTGATCAATAGAGTAACTTCAACAATGCAACCTAGAGCATTTTGTAGAACATGTCAGGCTTAAGCTGAGTGGGGAATGGTACCGTTGGCTATACTTGAATGTTTACCCAGCCTGGTGAGTTTGTTGGTGGAATATTAGTTCACATCAATTTTGCGACGGACAATGGAGGGACTCACAACCTGAAATTCACTTCGTAGGCTGCACCCTTAGTCCAGGGCTCTTAGCACTCTGGGGAAAACAAACACATGGTACATTGAAACATATGTTCTTCTGAGAAGTGGGTTAAAGATGATCTGATAAACTGTGACATGAAGAGCAAGAGGAAATCAGAAGCAAAGCAGATTTCAGGGATGCCCTTTGACAATTACGCTAATCGTCTCTGTCTAATAAGAAACTGTTAGAGAACTCTGGTGTCATGCCCAATCCCTTTTGGACCTTAAGGGTATCTGTTTGTAATTCCTGATCAGAAATGTCTGTCAGATCTTTCTGCTGTAGCTGTTAGAGCCAGACTTAGAGTCCATACCAAAAAATATGTATAAACTAGTATAACATGTCATCATTTATACTATACTAATTTTAACAAATGAAAGGAAACAGCACACTAAAATGTCTACTAAATGACTTTATATTGCAAACAAAAGTGTTCATAATTTTTGTCCAAGGCCAAGTAATCCTGCATTCATGCCAAATCATGTCTTGTACATTGTACAAAATATTGAAAATTGGGAATCTT
>NC_138245.1:1739860-1794860 GCF_964197995.2 Scardinius erythrophthalmus
ATTTATTAGGCATTTTCCAGCATGAAAGCATAAATGTATTTCCTTCACATTAGAGCTGCACAATTCTGGATAAATTGGGAATCACGATTTTTTTGTTTCAAATTAGAGATCACGATTCTCCCACCACTCACACAAACAACTAAACAAAATAACACGTAAATTACAAGAGGTTCTGACAAAATGTTAATGGTTGTAGTGTATTTAAAATGTTTAATGAACCTAAATAAATTCTTTAAAAAAAATTGTTTTGAGTGAATGATTCAATGACTCACTCATAAAGACTTCACTTGTTTCATTACTGGATGAATCAGTGTTTTTGAACGAATCTCTTGAATGAATGATTCAATGACTCACTCATAAAGACTTCACTTGTTTCATTACTGGATGAATCAGTGTTTTTGAACAAATCTCTTGAATGAATGATTCAATGACTCACTCAGAAAGACTTCACTTGTTTCATTACTGGATGAATTAGCGTTTTTGAACAAATCTCTTGAATGAATGATTCAATGACAAATACATTTTTAATTGTAACTTGTCGCCACCTACTGGTGTAACTATATTTGAAGCATCAAATTACTTTCAATAGGTGATTTGCTCTATTTTGATCCGTAGACATCAGTGTTTATATCTGGCCTATAAACTTTTCTCTCAGTACTTCTGTGATAATCTGAATGATTGTAAGACAGAATTAATGATACTGTGAATCATTTTGGAATGAGATCGTGATGGTGATTGAATCGAGATCGCGATCTTATACTGATTAATCGTGCAGCTCTACTTCAGCTATAACGCAACTTACCCGCAAACAGCAGCGTGAAGATGATGGTGAGCTGGTACACACCGTGGCCCAGTATGTTCTTGGTCATGGTACTGGAGATCAGGGGTTTGTTTCGGCCGTAGGGTTTCCTCATCAGCAGAGACTCAGTGGGCGGTTCGGTGGCCAGAGCCAGAGATGCGAACGTGTCCATGATCAGGTTTACCCACAACATCTGCACTGCTTTCAGAGGAGAATCCTGAAGAAGAACAAACAATCAGCTTAAAACACAGCATTTATAGCAGTGGGACATGATGAACTGAGCTAGATGTTATTTTCCAGACGGGGTGTGTTTCCCGAAAGCATCGTTAGCTAACTACGTTCACAAGTTCTGTCCTAATCAGCATAGTGTTTCTTGAAACCATCGTTCTAACGAACATTCGCAAACAGCATCACAAAGTTGTGTGTTTGGAGCAACAGATCTCAACTTAGAAGAAGAAGAGTTTCTAGTTTGCATGACATGTGGACTCAATAAGTCCTGATCTTGAGCAAAATAAGCAAGCTGACATTCAGTGCACTCTATATCTGTTATTTATAATACATTCAAATGTCATTTACGTCTTTTAGTTTGTCAAGAGATTTAAAGCGTCGTTGTTGAAGAGTGCGCATGTGTGAACGTGCTCTAGCCTATGACTGAATCTGGAAATAAAGCAAAATAGATGTCATGTCTAATTCATAGCAAAACATCTAGCATTAATTTGATCTCAAACAGATTCATTAAAAGAAGTTATTTCTCCACCACCTGCGTGACATCATTAACCAACGTGGTTGAACGACCAATTTGTGACAATATGGTTTGGGGAAACAGTCGTGACTAGCTAGATGATTTCTTCAACGATGCATCATCGTACTATAGTAGTCATCAAAGTGTATCATAATACTGGTGAAAGACTCTGAAACTGAGATCTTCCTCATGATTTCTCATCAGGGTATCTTCGCACAGTCTAGCCTCTTTCTCTTAGAAGTGCTGCATCATTTATTAGGTTAGCGATCCTCTAGGAAATTAAACAATGCTATTTTAGATCACAGGGATGAAGTCTTTGGCCTTGGCCTAGTAATCTAATATGGTTTCTTTGCCAGTGCCCTATGTCTCTCCATAGTCTAATTTGAGATTTCATAGTAGGTCAGATCTATCGTCTTGTCAAAGGCGTCTCATATGTGTTAGCAGTGGTGTCAAAGTCTCTGCTACTATGCTAGCGTTACTCTGAGGTTGCATGTAAGACGCTTTGATGGATTATTCACGTCCGTAATACAAATGGTGCAAGATCAGTTCAAAAGTTTGAGGTCAGTAAGATTTTGAATATTTATAAGGGAGTCTCACCAAGGCTGATTTAACTTATCAAAAATACAGTAAAAACAGTGAAATATTACTACAATTCAAACCTATTCACAGCTGTTCTCTATGTGAATATATAGTAAAGTGTAATTTATTCCTGTGATCAAAGCTGAATGTTCAGCATCATTACTCCAGTCTTCAGTGTCACATGATCCTTCAGAAATCACTCTAATATGATGATTTGATGATCAAGAAACATTTATGATTAATATCAGCGTTGAAAACAGTTCATACTTTTGTGGATTTTAATTTTCAGGATTCTTTGATGAACATTTATTTTAAATGGAAATCGGTTGTGATCAATTTAATGCATGTTTCTTTAAAAAAAAAAAGAAAATGAAAGAACTCGTCCTGACCTATGGTACTGACAAACCCAAACTTTTGAAGGGTAATATACAGTATGTGCTGAAGTTTAATTGGCTCGTCAGAGCCCGGTTTGAGCAATAATAATAGTGAAATTTGCCATGGCAAACACAGCCTTTGTCACCTTTGGCTTTTGTCTTGCTTAGTTGGGGACATTTAATACTCAACAATATTATTGATCTCCTGCATTGACACCATTATATGAGAACTGAACTGAGCTGGACGATGACATCACTGTTTACTCCAGAACTAAATCAATAACTTTTTTAAAACAAAAATGAACCATCACTGAACTTACTTAAGCTGGACTGATGCTATTTTCTTCTAGATCTGCTGTACAGCAGAAACAAACTCATTACATTATTTTCCTGATATCTCTGTAAAGCTGCTTTGAAACACTCTGTACTGTAAAAAGCGCTGTATAAATAAAGCTGACTTGACTTGTCCGCTAATAACAGCACACTCACTGCGAGTCCCACACACACATGAGGCACAGACCTGTGTGATACAGGCTCCGGTGAAGGCCACGATCACGGCCACCACGTTCACGGTGAGCTGGAACTGGAGGAACTTGGAGATGCTGTCGTACACGTTACGTCCCCACATCACGGCCTTCACGATGCTGGAGAAGTTGTCGTCGGTCAGGATGATGTCGGACGCCTCTTTGGCCACATCTGTGCCTGCGATTCCCTGCCGAGACACAAGCCCTGTCGTTTCACATCGCTCTTTTGATCCAAAGTGACAAAAATCATTTATTCATTCGTTAATGTTACCATGACCAGGATATGCCAAACCATAAACAATATGCATTACTAAGATTGCATTTCACAAAATCTGTCAAGAACATTTCCATTTATTGCTTAGACTAGTCTTTAAAAGTTATTTTTTCTAAGCCAGTTACATAAAACGGTAGATCAGTCTTATTTAAACAGGAGAGTTAATGCAACTGGCCCCAGGACATTTTTGTTTTAGCCCAACGTCAAAAGAGAACAATAAGAAATAATATTTTTGGACTTTTTTTGTTTGCACGTGAACCTTTTAGGGCTCCCATCATTGGGTTTTGTTTTAATTAAATGTTTATATCAAGTCAATTTTATGAATTAAACAGCTCGTAAACATACTTTATCACTAGGAAAAAAAAATGGAAAAACCCATTAAACGTGAAACTATAATGCAATAATTTGAGACATTCTCCTTATACAGAACCTTTTTGGCGTAAAGTGTTCTTTGAAACTGAGTCTAGGACTAAACAGAGAACACCAATGAATCTGAAAGTGAAGCGAGATCAAACCCTGATGTGGACAGTGTGTGATGATCAGTGTCTAGGTAAAGAGAGAAGATGTTTCTCCACACACACACTGTTAGTGTTGTGTAAAGACTGGCCTGAGGGACTGTTCTCTCCTAAGACACGGCTGACAGTAAAACCATGGTAAATCCCACAGCTGGTGTCAGTTTGATGAGCAGGAAGATAGGAATATGCTCTCTAAACGTATGGAAATAGAAATGGTGTGGCAGTGCTGACACAGGCTGTTTTTATACCTTATGTAAGTCAATTGAAAACAGGAGTAAAAGCAAAGGCTCACACTAGGGGGCGCTCTGGGCTCGGACTGATTGTGAAAATGAGGCTGTGTTTGAGCAGCTTGTGAAGAACAAGACTCGTGTGTTTGTGTGTGTGTGTGTGTGTGTGTGTGTGTGTGTGTGTGTGTGTGTGTGTGTGTGTGTGTGTGTGTGTGTGTGTGTGTGTGTGTGTGTGTGTGATGGGTTCTCACCATGGCAAACCCGACGTCTGCCTTCTTCAGAGCCGGTCCGTCGTTTGTTCCATCGCCGGTTACAGCGACGACCTGCCGCTGCTCCACCAGAGTGCTGTCGATAATACCTGACACACACACACACACACACACACACACACATTACTCCAGAACATCTCTGCATGACCTGAACATTTGATCAGACAAAGCATTGCTTATGTGACTAGTGCATTGTGCAATATCAAGCTAAACTAATGGTATTTACAATAAGGTTCATTACTTAACATGCACTAAGAATGAACAATATGTCTTCAGCATTTATTAATCATAGTTAATATTAATTTCAACATGTACTAATACGTTATTAAAATCAAAGGTTTAGTTAACATTAGTTAATGCACTGTGAACTAACATGAACAAACAATGAACAGCTTGATTATTATTAACTAACATTAACAAAGATTAATAAATACCGTAACAAATGACATTGCTCTCATCGTTAGTTCATGTTAGTTAATATATTAATGTTAACTAATGAACCTTATTGTAAAGTGTTACCATAGAAATAAACAGCCAATATCCTAGTAATATGCATGCTAATAAGCAACTATAGTTAATAGTGAGAATTGGACCCTAAACTAAAGTGTTACCTAAATATAATGTACTCATTATATAATTATTTAATTTGACATAAAATATAATTAATATATTTAAGTTAAAATGTATATATTCATACTTGTGTTTAGTGCACTTCATCAATGCATGCAATTTTTACTGCCGAATAAAAATATTAATTTCTTTAAAAAATAATCAACATAAGACGTTGCTAAATTACTCATTTACTGGAATAAATTACATTTACCACTTATAATGAACAGCCATATGCTGCCCGAATTAAAGCAATGTGATGTGAAAACATCAGGGACAATCAAGCGATTACGCCTAGAAATTAAATCCACCAGTGATGTAATTACAGCACAACATTTACTTACAGTATGTTAATTATCCTGTAACTTCAGCCTTGACGTTCAGCCTTACGTAACCATCACAGATCTGAGTCCAGATCGCTTTACTAACACACTGTGGCTGTAAATGCCAATGTTCATGAACTCAAGTGGATTATTAATCTAAAAAGGTCAGTTCCTGTTCATCAGAACCATTTTGTAATGGTTGAAGATGACATGAGCATAATTGCATAAGCTTCATTAGAAAGTGGCTCGACATTTTATGAGAGCAACATATAAGAAATAAGTTGTTTTTGTGTGATCTTCAAGTTTCTCGATGTGCCTCTTCACAAAAAATGTAAAGACACAAAAACAGGGTCTGTACGGCCAGCCTGATCTCATCTCATGAAATGTGTCTCTATAGCATGCATTGTATTTATCATGCAATTTATACGCAAAAATGTGTTTTTACGTGCATATGATATATAGTATTCGCGTGCTTGGTAATACGCACGTGCCCCTCACCACTAAGGGGTTTACAGTGCGTATCATACAGTATTTGACTGGTTTTGTCCGTCCTTCTGTCTCACACATGAGTTATGTTGAATATCTGTCAGCTGTTAAATTTAACTACACAATTAGATAATACCAGTTTAGCTCAACCAATCACCAAGCAATGCTTCATTTTGTTCAGTCTGTGTGTAAAAAGAGCATTAGCAATTAAAGAGAACACACTTCAGCAAAACATGATCAGCTCAAAGAGTCTAAATTTTAATAAATTTTACTGGTAGTCACTGTATGAAGAATATTTGGGTATAATATGTCACAGTTTACTTTATTTTGAACTATAATGTCCTGCACACACTAGTAAAGAAATATATATCTGGTGTCTGAATAAATGTTTTTTTTTTTTTTTTTTACTGTATCAAGTGATTTGATAACTCTGAGTTCTTGTCCTATTTTATTACATTTTCTAAACTATAGCGAATAAACTGTGATAATGTGAGAAATGTTGAACATGTCTGAATAAATTTTGGTTTGACTGTATGCATGTAAAAACTCATTTTCGCATGTAAATTGCATGATAAATACAATGCGTGCAACAGAGACGCATTTCATGAGACCGGGTTGCTATACGGCTCTGAATGAGACTGTTTGGTGCTCAGTTGCTCATGCACTATCACTCACCTTTGACCAGTGTGTGTTTGTCCGTCGGCGAGGATCTGGCAAGCACTCGCAGTTTAGGCCAGACTTTATCAATGCGCTCCTGCTCAACCTGTGAGAGATAGAAACCCAGGTCTGAGACAGGCATCCATCATGGTGCCATGGGATACGCAAAATAACCAGTAGTATATAACATGAAACATGGCATTTCTTGTTGTAATGAGGTTCAACATTCATCAGAGAAGTCACTGCATTTACATACCGTATAAATGATTTGACTGTGTAGTAAATCACACAGCGTCCATCATTCACGTGTGGCTTGTTTGTTTGAATGGCCACCTATCAAATGTGTTCAATAACTGTCTACATCAATAACAGCAGTGCATTACTTGCAGAGAGTACAAATGCGACTAATGTAATCACAACATAATAAAAAAGCCCCATAAATTATCCGAGTCCTGGAACGCAACAGCATCAGGGCCACAGACGGTTGTTTGCTCTGGGTTCAATATGCATTAAGCGCTCTCGACAGCATTTGTGCAGTGATGTTGATTAGCACCGACAGTCATTTCAACTCGTTCTTTGGTGTTTTTCAATGCAAAAAGCATGTCTATCGTAATGCACTTCCCATGAGGCCAGAGTTGCTAAGGCTTTAAAAGCAGAATTTGAAGCTTACTGACGTACCGTGATTCCTATAAGGTGTGTGTAAGCACTGATTTACAAATGCATGAAAGACATGCTACTTTCCATAAAAAGTAACTAAGTAATGCAATTAGTTACTTTTGGGGGGAGTAATGCAATATTGTAATGCATTACTTTTGAAAGTAACTTTCCAGGCCATATCGCTCACAAATAGTGGAATTTCCTAAATACAGTACCATCTTATATCATACCATAGTATATCATCTTTTCAAAATCCTTAAAGTTTATTTTGAGGCTGAAATTAGACTTTGATTTTAAATGTGACTATGCTGTATCTCTTACTGTTGCCGTTTACACATGATCACCATCATTGTGATCAATTGTTTAAAAAAAAAAAAATCGCAATCTCGATTCAAACACAATCTCATTCCTAAATGACAGTGATTCGGCTCTATGTCTATTTAAATTTTGACATGTACAATCACAGTGAACATTCAGATCTGAGTTCTGATCCAGAGAGAGCCGTTGTCATGTTTAGAAATGAAACCGCTTCACAAACAGTCTTTTCAACACACAGTATCATTAATTCTGTCTTACAATCATTCAGATTATCACAAAAGTACTGAGAGAAAAGTTTATAGTTCAGATATAAACACTGATGTCTACGGTAGAGATCAAAATAGAGTAAATCACCATTTGAAATAAAGACTGTATCATTTACATTGTTACACCAGTAGGTGGCGACACGTGACCGTAAACAAATGTATTTGTCATTGAATCATTCACTCAAGAGATTCGTTTAAAAGCGCTGATTCATCTAGTAATGAAGTGAAGTCGTTATGAGTGAGTCATTGAATCATTCACTCAAGAGATTCGTTCAAAGGCGCTGATTCATCCAGTAATGAAGTGAAGTCGTTATGAGTGAGTCACTGAATCATTCATTTAAACCAATTTTTTTAAATAATTCATTCAGATTAATTAAAGTGGAAATGTAAATTTCTTCAGCAACAAATACATATGGTGGGATTTCATCTACTCACTCGGGTTTTCCTTCGTAATGCAGTTGTGTATGCATGTGCGAGTGGCTTTATCTAAATGATATGCAAACAACTCACATGTGATGTGACAGAATCTTTCTCTTCTAGAAAAATATGAATGACTCATCCTGCACTACACAGATCTTTGTCTCAGAATGTGAATGTCTCTGACTCTCGGTGTAGAGAATCTGATATTGTTGCACCATTACTTTAAGTGTGTTTGTTTTTAATAGAGGACCAGTTAGTCTTATTTTCTGTGGTATTAGATATTACGCCGCAAACGCTGTCCATAGAGCTTGATTGGTTATGTTTGATGTATTGTCCTGATATGAGTACCTCTCCCTTCTCATTCCTGATCCTCCTGTTGAACTCTTTCCCGTCGATGCACAGAAAGTCTTCTCCGGGCTGGATGATGCCACATTTGATAGCGATCGCTCGTGCCGTGTTGATGTTGTCTCCTGTCACCATACGCACAGTGATTCCAGCACGCTGGCATTTCAGGATGGCGTCGGGCACCTGCGGGCACAAGAGTGATCGGCGGGCATTAGCTCGGTCCAGAGGAAAGGGTAAACCGCAGTGCAGCAGTGAATGAGAACACAGGGTTCAGTCTGCTCTCCTGACTCCTCTACTGGCACCACTGAAACCAGTGAGCGCTCAATAGGAGGAATACAAAGAGCTCCTGCGCTAATCATGCACAGGGTTCACACACCTTGGTTAACTTTAAATTCAAGGACCTTTCAAGGACTTTCCAGGTCCAATACTCGCAAATTCAAGGACCTGATGTGGGAACACATTTGTTGTGTCCAGCAACAAACATTGAGGTTCCATCGTAGTAGAGCGTGAACGTCACGGCAATGTACAACACAAAGAACCTCACGCGGGAAACACTTACCGTAACGTGTAAATGCGCGTAACTTACGTAAATCAAGCAAGCTAGTGCGCATAGGCCACGAAGTGTTGGCGAAATAACACATTAGCGGACTGGAGGGAATAATATGTAATTTTTTTTCCAGAAAACTTGCACAAAATAAATTCAAGCACTTTCAAGGACGTGTATCTATGTGTGTTTATTTTCCAAAACTTTCCAGGGCCTTTTTTCTTCAGATTCACAAACTTTCCAGGATTTCAAGGACCCGTGGGAACCCTGTAAGCAGTGCTGGATTTCTCAGGCAACAAAAGACAAAATGATTCATCTGAAGGAGTAAGTGCCTAAAACCAGCCAACAGACCAGCTCAGACCAGCTCAGACCAGCTCAGACTAGTTCAGACCAGCTCAGACCAGTTCAGACCAGTTCAGACCAGCTCAGACTAGTTCAGACCAGCTCAGACCAGTTCAGACCAGCTCAGACTAGTTCAGACCAGCTCAGACCAGTTCAGACCAGCTCAGACCAGCTCAGACCAGTTCAGACCAGCTCAGACCAGCTCAGACCAGCAAACTCTAGGCTGGTTTTAGGAAGCTTTTTTTCCAGTATGATTTTGTGGTCGTCTTCATTCAGATTTATGTTGAATCAAGCGATGTGAGTTATTTAGACAGTGGGAATCTAAAATATTTGGAAGTCAAATTCGCAATTTGCATATATTGCACACACACAGTATATATCAGGGTAATTATAGTTAACTAAAACGTTTTTTTTATTATTATTATTCTGTTAATTGCAATTAGGCTGAAATAAAATGAAATGTAAATATTAGTTGAAAAACTTAAACTGAACGCAAATTAAAAATGTTGCCTTGGCAATAAACTGAAATAAGATTGAGTTGAAGCACTGAAATTATAAGGTGGAAATAAACAAAAACTAAAACTGAAGATAGATAGATAGATAGATAGATAGATAGATAGATAGATAGATAGATAGATAGATAGATAGATAGATAGATAGATAGATAGATAGATAGATAGATAGATAGATAGATAGATAGATAGATAGATAGATAGATAGATAGATAGATAGATAGATAGATAGATAGATAGATAGATAGATAGATAGATAGATAGATAGATAGATAGATAGATGTTGGTCTAGACACTAAAGCGATAGATGATATCTGATTGACTTTCACTAGACGTTGAAGTATTTCTGAGAAACGTGAAGACGAGCCCGCTAAAGTCATCAGGAGAAGAGGAAGAGCCTCATCAATAAAACACCACGGCAGAGGAAGATGACGCGGTAACTTTAGACATTTAACACTAATGGATTTGTTTACAGATCCTTAGGTTTCGGCTGTTTATTAGGGAAAGGAATGGCTCACGTGTCCCGTCAGGTAACAGAACGCCAAATCTGTGTCACCATCGTCAAAGTGCTTTTGCACAAACCCATTCAATCCAAAGCAGGACAACAGAGGATTCACCCTGCAGTCAGACCTTCATCAATGTTCCTTCATTCATGCTGATATTCTGCTTTCTGAAAGAAGCCTTCAACAAACTGGCAATTACTGAGCGTGGCTCTAGAGACGGAGAACGAGAGCAAAGAAACAGCGGATGAAAAGAAGAGGTGAAATAATGCATCAGTATAGACGCTTCTTCAGTCCCCGTGTGTGAAGATGAAAGATCATTTGAGGACCGGGCCACTCTTTCACAATATCACATCTGATGCAACATCTCTACCGATTCCCAATATTATCCTGCAATCTCAAACCACATGCAGTGGACAGTGTTTCTGCAAGACAAAAACCCCTCGGGTCCTATCTCGCACCCAGCGTAATTAACTTAAGACACCGATGCACGTATCATTCCTATTTTGCACCCGACGCACAGCGGACTCTTCCCTCCACAGACGCACGTCAGTAAATTAGGGAATGAACTTGCGCTCCCGGGGGCGGTTCAGCGGAAAGAGGAGGCGTGTTCCGGCGCAAACGTTCCCTGGTGCTATTTTGCAGTTTCAGAAAACAATTCCTCCACAGACCAGGAGAAACCTCGTCTAAAGGCAGTGGTGCGTTATACGCCCAAACCACACCTATGAGTAATGAAGCGACTTCAGACCAACACATTTTAGATTTGCGTCGGGCGCAAGAGTCATTTATCCCGCCGGTATAATAGCAACAGCGCCGAGATCCGCCCACAAAGTTACTTGCGTTTCGTGTTTGATACTTGCGTTTCAGATCGTTAAAATAGGACTCAAACTGAAACCCGTCTGTTGTCTAATTGGTGTACACTCTAAAAACAAATGCTGGGTTGTTTCAAACTTTCAACCCACGATTGGGTCAAATATCGACCAACCCAACCGTTGGGTTGTTTTTGTCCATGTTTGACTCAACCATTGGTTGAAACAAACCAGCATTTTTTAGTGTGAGACATTTTTAGCAAGTAGAAAACTTTTAGTACTTTTAGAAATCTTCACAGAATTTTATAAAGTAAATGTACGAATAACTTCGATATCTTTACTTGATTATCCAGAAATCCTTTTTTTAAAAAAAATCATGATCCATCAGGCTTTTGAGGAAGGTTTATTTGTTCATCTCTAAATCATCATTGTATTTCATTGCATTATTATATGTTTAAAACTACAGAGCTCTGATCATAAAACTAAGCATGTAAATATCATCTTACTAAAACTTATTATTGGAAGATTTTGGGTGACGACTGATATTTATATGATTTTTTTTTTTTGCAACTAGTCTGATCTCATTGATTTACATTACAAACTATCAGAATTTCATCTCACTTTTTTGCCATATTAATATCAGAATCTGCTCTGAATAAATTTGAGCTGTTTTTCCTCCATATTCTCACTATATCATACTATATGAGGTATAAAAACCTGATGTTTCAAATATGATACAATATGGGTTCATAAAGGTTCAATAAAAGTCAGTAAAAAAAAAAAAAAATTACCTTTAAAAAAGGTTTCCAGGGTTAAGATAGTGTGTATTAAGACTAAACATCAACTAGACAACTTTGAAAATATATAGATTTTCACATTTTTAGCAAAATCAGTAAATGATGATGCGGAGGTCACATTACAGGTGTGTTCTCATGCATAAAATTCTAAATATTTCAAATAAAAACCATGATATGATCATCAAATATGAATAAAGTTCTGACCTCAGGTCTGACAGGATCCTCAATTCCAACGACACATATTGCGGTCAGGTCGGTCAAGATGTTGTTCTCGTCCTCCCAGTTGGGCTCGGGGTCTCCGGAGAAGTCCCGATAGGCCACACAGATGGTCCTGAGTCCGTCACACGCCATGGGCTCGATGATCTTCTTCACCATCTCGTCCCGGTCCCTCGGCCTGAACACGCGAGTTTCTCCAACATCGTTCAGAATAAGAGAACACCTGAACCAAACACACCAGAGTCACACGTATCATTGAGTCCATGTGCACTTTCCAACCGTTGGGTTAGTTTATACATATTTGACTCAACCATGGGTTGAAACAACCCAGCAATTTTTAAGTGTAATTTTAGTATAATTGTACAATCGTCCATCCTCAGCTCGTGCTTCACGTGTCTATTTTCAGTGAAATCTTTACTGATTAGTATAAAGTAAATGTAAGAATAACTTTGATATTATTAGCAGGGCCTACTATTTCCAGATGAACACTTACTGGACTGAAGCGACTTTGGTTTACTTGATTATACAGAAATAAAAATAAAAAATGTGTTGAAAAATCAAGAGCATCAAATATGATCCATCAGGTCCATATTTGTTGATCTCTAAATCATCATATATTGCATTGCATTATAATGTTTAAAACTACAGAGCTTTGATCATAAAACTAAGCTTTTAAATATAACCTTACTAAAACATATTATTGGCAGATATTGGGTGACGACTGATATATATATATATATGCAACTAGTCAGATCTCATCAGAAATTCATATCCCTTTTTTGCCATATTAATATCAGAATCTGCACCAAATTGCACATCTAAATCATTCCAGGCTCAGTAATTCAACATAACGACCTTCCATTCGCTATCGAGACGCTGAAATGCTTTCATGACGAATTGTGGATAGACATCATAGATGAAAGGCGCTCACTTTTTAAGGATGATTTCAGACGCTCCTTTGCTGTACATCCGGAAGTTTCCGTCGGGAAGCTTGATGACGGTGCTCATGGACTTCCTCGATGAGTTAAACGTGTACACCTTGTAGAGCTTCTCCTCGGGGATCTGGTTGCGAACGGTCTGGTAGTCTCGCTTCAGGTCCAGAACCAGTCCCAGAAGGCCACACTCGGTTTTGTTGCCCACTTGTTTGGGAAGACCTCCCTCTTTATCTGCAGGCTGGAACGGTGGAAACACCAGAGAGGAATCAGAGACCAGTTACACAAGCTACATACTGCATTAGAGTCAAGTCAAGTCAAGTCAGCTTTATTTTATTTTTTACAGCATTTTGCACAGCAACTCTGTATTAATTTTCCTCAGTCATTCTGGGTTGGATTTGTTATAAATCTCAAACTCAAAATATTAAACTTCATCAGGAACTGCTCTACATACAGACTCCAATCAAACTTTGATTTGTAGAATTAATTCTAGAGTGTGTATGAACTTTGTTGCATGAACTTTAATAATACATTTACATTTATTCATTTAGCAGACGCTTTTATCCAAAGCGACTTACAAATGAGAACAATAGAAGCAGTGAAACTAACAATAGGGCAACAATATGCAAGTGCTTGCAACTTGTCCAAAGTTACTTTTAGTCCACTTATTACTTACAAACATTCTCCCCAGAGTTAAAGGCTCATTTGTGTTGACAGATTTAATCGGGATCAAGTCACTTTTCTGTTCTTTAAACATCTCTACATGTGATCCAAATGATCTAAACTGATATAATGATTGTTTCTTACATTTGAATGCCTGAAAAAGCTTAAAAAAGAAATTTCATACCACAAAACCTATTCAAATCTCATTATCTGCAGTTTAATCAAACCTGTCTGAATTTTTCTGCAAACAATATCTTGCTAGAATTACTTCAGGGAATTTAAGACCTTGATTGTGAATAAACTTTACTGATTTACTTTTACAGTACTTCTCATATTAATGGTTGTCCCACTAGTGTTTGGCGGGAAACTTGTATATTTAATGTTGAATCCTGTGTATACTATGCAAACGCTTGAACATGTCTGAGGCGAGACATGCTGATATTTTTGTGGACTAGACATTGTTTAGTGCCAGTTTTGCTGCTCACAGCATTTTTTCTTTTTTTTGCACTATGTGGACTACACCTTGTGAAATGCAGCTTCTAAAATAAACCACAACTGGCATTTTGAAAACCACTCCATTGTACTTGAGCCTTCCTAAACTTCTCCAGGCCTCTCGACAACACTCTACAGGACACACTGTAGTAATATATACTGTATCTGAATGATTTAACATACGTTGCCTTGATCAAAAATGTTCATTAACCTCAGCATTGCGTGATACTATTTCAAAGTGATTTTTGTCATTTTGACTGATAATAAATTGTATTTACCTGTGAAAACAAACCTGGAAAGAGACGTGAGGATTTGAGGAGAAAAACAAGAGATTCATGCTTTCCAGTGAATTATTAATGGGATATTTTATAAATAAATTGGGAGAACAGACCACAAATGTGCTGTAGCCTATATGTATTGTCTTTTTTCATACTATTACAGTGGAATGCAAAGGAAAAAAAAGAAGAAAACAATGATGAGGAAAAGAATCCAGCGACTGAAAAGAGCTCTTGCCATAGATATTCTTGTTATATCGTCACATTAAAATACCAAGTGTTACGTTATTCTCATGAAACATAAAGGGAAATTGACAGCTCATTCAGTCAAACTGACGGTTAAAATTATGAAGATTATGAATTCTTTATTCCAGAGCCATAGGTCCATATCACAAAGTAAAGAAACTGAAAGAAAAGAATAACATACAAACATATATTTGTAATGTATACAACAAACAATATTTAAGAACATACAAACTTGAGTTCCAGAGCTTCCAGAACCAGGAGGAATACCTTGTATCACTTAAAGTAGGATCATTTAAGACAATTGATTGTATTTTTCGAATCACCCAATCAAGACATGAAATTATACATATAAATCCTTAACACAGCATGCAACGTAGGAACATCACTAGATACGGACATTTGGCTTGCACTTGTCCACCCTGGGAGTTTAAGCAGAACTCTTAATGCATCATTAAAGGCCACCTGAAGCTTTTTCATTAAGCTTTACTATGTCTACACCTTAGATGTGCCGTGTAAAATGACATACAGTAAGCTCTAAAAAGTGCTATTTTAACATCACCTGTGATATTTGTAGGGCAACCTTATGATTTGAAACAATTCGTTTCAGTCTTTTTGAATGGAAGTTCCCCAAACCGGAAGAGCCACCCATAATTCAAAACGCAGTAAGATCTTCAGGAATATGGTGGATAATATCTCATCTTTGCTCACCTGGGTCATTCAAAACTGCTCATGCGTTTGATGCGGATTTCGTGGCACCTTCAGAGAGGCGCTGGCATTGAACGCTCTCCTGAACAGCTGTCCTCTCCCTGGTCAACACACACTCCTATGAACCACGACATATGGCAAAACATGCACTGGCAGCAAATACTTCCTCTTTACGGCCCCATTCGGCTCCTGATCTCCACACGGGCCCTCGCTCTCTTCTCCTGCTCACTGCAGGGCCACCAGTGTCTCCTAGAAGGTCATTTTCATAGCACCTCTTTAATTTCCCAGCATTCCCTACACTGACAGTGACAGGCCATGAGGGAGGCGTTTTGCCAAAGCTGACTGGCTTAAAGGGATACTACACCCAAAAATGAAAATTAGCCCATGATCTACTCGCCCTCAAGTCATTCTAGGTGTATATGACATTCTTCTTTCAGACGAATACAATACTTACGACAAAGTTATATTAAAAAATGTCCTGGCTCTTCCAAGCTTTATAATGGCAGTGACTGGCTTTATACTTTTTTTAAGTCCATAAAAGTGCATCTATCCATCATAAAAGTGCATCCATCCATGATAAAAGTGCATCTATCCATCATAAAAGTGCATCCATCCATGATAAAAGTGCATCTATCCATCATAAAAGTGCATCTGTCCATCATAAAAGTGCATCTATCCATCATAAAAGTGCATCTGTCCATCATAAAAGTTTATCTGTCCATCATAAAAGTGCATCTATCCATCATAAAAGTGCATCTGTCCATCATAAAAGTTTATCTGTCCATCATAAAAGTGCATCTATCCATCATAAAAGTGCATCTATCCATCATATAAGTGCATCTATCCATCATAAAAGTGCATCTGTCCATCATAAAAGTGCATCTATCCATCATATAAGTGCATCTATCATCATAAAAGTGCATCAGTCCATCATAAAAGTGCATCTATCCATCATATAAGTGCATCTATCCATCATAAAAGTGCATCTATCATCATAAAAGTGCATCTATCATCATAAAAGTGCATCTGTCCATCATAAAAGTGCATCTATCCATCATATAAGTGCATCTATCCATCATAAAAGTGCATCTATCATCATAAAAGTGCATCTATCATCATAAAAGTGCTTCTTTCCATCATAAAAGTGCATTTATTCATGATAAAACTGCATCTATCCATCATATAAGTGCATCTATCCATCATAAAAGTGCTTCTTTCCATCATAAAAGTGCATTTATTCATGATAAAACTGCATCTATCCATCATATAAGTGCATCTATCCATGATAAAAGTGCATCTGTCCATCATAAAAGTGCTCCACAGGCTCTGGCGGGTTAATAAAGGCCTTTAAAAATATAATTTTTTAAAACTTTACCAACTAAAATAACTAGCTTCCAGCAGACAGCCGTACACAAGTCGACTTACGCCACAAGAGTAACACTTGACGATGTGTGATGAGATGTAGGAGTAGCGTAAGCTTTGACGCCTCTCGCGGTTCAAACAAACAGCGCTGGGCAACAAACTCAAGCTCCTCCCACATTTCTCTTTAAAAATTCTTGTTTTAGACTCTAATTCGTGACTGGTGTGTTTCTCTCTATCCTCTGCGCTTCCATGTTCGTCATTACGATGTGCGTCGGGTCAAGTGTCACTCTTTTTGTGTAAGACAACTTGCGTAGGCCGTTTACTGGAAGATAGTTATTTTAGTCTATAAAGTAAAATATGGATTAAATATATTAGTAGGAGTAGAAATATTATATTTTGGATATTTTTCTTACACAAACATCACTTCGCTTCAGAAGGCCTTTATTGACCCACCATAGCTGTGTGGAGCACTTTTATCATGGATGGATGCACTTTTATCATGGATGGATGCACTTTTATGATGGATAGATGCACTTTTATGATGGATAGATGCACTTTTATGATGGATAGATGCACTTTGATGGACTTCAAAAAATATACAGTCATTCACTGCCATTATAAAGCTTGGAAGAGCCAGGACATTTTTTAATATAACTCTGATTGTATCTGTCTGGAAGAAGAAGGTCATTTACACCTAGGATGACTTGAGGGCGAGTAAATCATGGGCTAATTTTCTTTTTGAGTGAACTATCCCTTTAAATGAGTGAGTGGCAGGCCGAGGAGTCGCGGAGAGGCTTTGGCAGAGTCTCTGAACCACATGGAGCGGCTGCAGCCGGACAAACGACTTTGCCCAAAATGAGTCACAACTTATCAAACACGAGACAGCAAGATATTTCACCTTGTCATGGGCATGAAGAAAAAATGCTCCCAAAATAGCATTTAGTTTTACAAAGAAGCAGTTTTTTCCAGCATATGACGAGTAGCAGGCATTTTGTCTAAGCATAACCCTTAGAAAACAAAAACATGGTTCATGATAATAATATACACCAGGGATGGGCAACTCTAAAAAATATTCCTGAAACGCATATAGGGCCCTATTATAACGATCTAAGCGCATGGTCTAAAGCGCACGCATCAAGTACACTTAGGGCGAGTCCAAATCCACTTTTTCTCGTTTAATGACGGGAAAAATGGTCGGCGGTCCCGGCGCATGGTCTAAAAGGGTTGTCCCTATTCTCTTAATAAGTAATGGGTGTGTTTTGGGCATAACGTGCAATAAACCAATCAGAGTCTCATCTCCCATTTTCTTTAAAAGCCAGTTGCGCTCGCGCCATGGCAGATTCGCTATTTACATGGAGGAATTTGCAAGCGGAAAGACCGAACGCTTCTCTAGCGAGAAAACGGATCTGCTCGTCTGCCGGACGCTAGTTATTTTAGTTGATAAAGTTTTAAATATGGATATTTTTCTTACCCGAACACATCGCTTCACTTCAGAAGGCCTTTATTAACCCCCCAGAGCCGTGTGGAGCACTTTTATCATGGATGGATGCACTTTGATGGACTTAAAAAAATATACAGCCATTCACTGCCATTATAAAGCTTGGAAGAGCCAGGACATTTTTTAATATAACTCTGATTATATTTGTCTGAAAGAAGAAAGCCATTTACACCTAGGATGGCTTGAGGGAGAGTAAATCATGGGATAATTTTCATTTTTGGGTGAACTATCCCTTTAAGGTTATGAATAAGCTGGTCTGTTCCAAAACAATGACAAAATTCACATTTAGGAGATATAAGCATTCAAAACTTACAGTCTCTCACGTCCGCTAAAATGGATAACGAATTTTTATGACATCACCGCGGACTTCAGCTTCTCATCACATCTTCTGTCCAATCAAATGCTCTCTAGAATCTGAAGCTCCGCCCCCTATGCTATAAACACCACCTGGCCAAAGCCACCGCTGACAGACACAGAGCAATATGTGTTGGAGTGTGTGTTCGGTTGCTCATGGCTCGAGTTTTATTCGGGTCTACAACTGTACGATCGTTAAGATTGAAATGGCTAGAATTTATTCACACCGTCCTCTACGATTGAATCCAGCGTATCATCAGCGCTCGGATTCGCTTCCATGGTGCTGTCAGTCTGTGAGGTAAACTAAACGCTATTGGCTATTTGCAAAGGGGGAGGGGCCTTTCAATATGTCCCGCCTTAGCTTCCTGTTTCAGTGGAAATTACGTCAACGCATCAAACAAAGCTGCGCGATCCAAGACACTTCAGTGGGACTTAAAAGGTAATGGACCTGTTCCCAGATTCCCAGGGAGAAGACAATTAAAAACACATTGTGCATTAATAAAACACAAGCAAGCTGATAATTTGTGCTCAAACGCACCTTTAAGAAAGATGTAAGAAGGTCCAACTGCAACTGTCTTTGATGTAACTAAGAATCCAGAGTTAACAAAACACACCGTAGCCGGTGACCTAGAGAATAGTGCTGAAACAAACACACACACTGCCGCATACGCACATGTAACCTCCAATCAAGAATTGATGGGATCCCGGGAACATGACATCAGTGTCAGACCTGACCTCTCCAATCACAGGGCCAGAAGGTCTGATGGAACATGTGGTAAAGAAACCTGAGCTCAGACTACCGGCTGCAGTATCAGTGTTCATGTTCATCACCTGTGCCATGTGTCCGACTCACATTGCAGGATTCCACTAACTCTTGCGTGGCTGCATACCGGTGAGACACGCTACATACATTATGAATGGCAAATCTGTATCAAGTACAGGTAAAAGTTGCACAGATGCTTCAAATAGGTGGGCAGCCGTTCCGCCTGAGAACATGACATTCCCTCTGGTTGTGTTCTGGTCATTTAGGTCGGAAACAATGCTTTTTCTTTTTCCCAACAATGCTAGTTAATAGGGGTGTAATGATATCCTCATGTCACGATTCGATACATATCGCGATACTGAACTCACGATACAATATTAATGCGATACTCCAAGACATATGAATAAAGGTTAACAAAAAATGTACTGTTGATTAAAATGCTAAATTTGGTGTTTCATTGTGTGTGTAAATGAATAGGATTGGACTTGGTGCTGAAACCCAGAGCACAGGACAATAGAGACACCAGAATAACAATATTCATGATTCTGAAGCTGAAAATACAGAATTATTGTAGATGAATATGCTTTCACTGTCACTGACTAGATATATTTATATTAATGTAGGACACTTTTACCGGGAACATCAGACATCTGGCATTATCAGGACTCACAAATATTCCCCCATTTAATTATTCTACATTATATTCAACATTATATAGTAGTTTAATGTAGTTCTGACTCTGAAAACTAAATTTTTTTCTCACAGTAATTTTCATTTTGGGTGAACTACATTATATAGACAATACATATTGTCACTATCCATGCATTTTTGTATTGCGATATATTGATACACCCCTACTAGTTAATGTTACCACAATGGACTAACACATTTTTTGTCAAAAGCCTTGCTTTGTGTTCCTGGTCAAAAATGTCTTGCCTAAAAAAACTGCTTATAAATCTCTCATTATGCTATGCTGTTGCAAACTATTGGATTCAATCTTGTTCTCAACTTTTTTTCTTTCAATAAGCGCAGGTTTTGTATTTGTTTTTGACAACTGATTGATCGTAGACCTCATTAATCTGAACACATACACCTGAAGTGAATAAGCTTGAGTGGACTTTATTTATTCAGAAACTGAGATGCAAGAGCTCAGATCAATGAGGCCTGTGATCAACCAGTCCCAAAAACTAATTAAAAACCTGTGCTAACTGAGAGAAAACACTCTGACAAAAAGATTGAATCCAATATTTGATGATAATATAGCATAACGAGAGATTTAAAAGCAATTTAAAAGGCTGGCCATTATTGATTTGGAACACCAGATTCGGTGAATGAGTTTCAGCGCAGCGTAAGGGTTAATGAAGGATTGTTCTTCAGGGTGAGTTGGGAAGGAGGCTTTGAAAAGTTTCTGAAGCCGCTCTTGAGTTTCGGGTGAGGAAAAGGTCATGCATTAATTACATAATGTAGCAGTAAAGCATGGTTTGCTGGATCTCTCACGGGATGAAGAGTTCTGCTCATTTCAGTCTATGTTAAAACAAGATGTCTGGAATGATATGCTTATCCATGCTGTGTCTGGTTCTGAGAGCTCTCAGAGCTGGTCTCCTGGGACGCGTTCAGTGCATTGTGCTAGTCTGCTGAGTGGAGGCGTTCGCTAGGCCTGTTTCAGCTCATCCGCATCTCAAAGCAAGATCAGGAACAGATCTGATTCCAGCTCACAGAACCAAGAGTTGTGACTTTTGTTGATTCTTTTTTTTTTCATAACTCATTGTCTCGACTGTTTCCAGACTGTTCTTTTATGGAAACCAACCCAATCTGGCGCTCCAAAATACACAGCGATTATTCTGCAGCGTTCTTGACTGTCAAAGAACACATATGAAGACGTACACATGAAAAACACAGTCCTAATTCCAATAAACTAGGATTTCATCTCTGTGTTAATATGATACACTTTCAGCGATTTCGGTAACACTTTACAATAAGGTTTATTAGTTAACATTAGTTAACTACCTTAGTTAACATCAACTAAGAATGAACAATACTTCTTCAGCATTTATTAATCTTAATATTAATTTCAACATGTACTAATACATTATTAAAATCAAAGGTTGTATTTGTTAACATTAGTTAATGCACTGTGAACTAACATGAACAAACACTGAACAGCTGGATTTTTATTAACTAACATTAACAAATATTAACTAATACAGTAACAAATGTATTGCTCATTGTTAGTTCTTGTTAGTTAATACATTAACTAATGTTAACTAATGAACCTTTTTGTAAAGTGTTACCATGATTTCTGTTTATTTGAAGCAAACTTTCTCTCGAACTTTTATAACACTGAGCATAATCCTCATTTCGAATACATAAACTAAAAATAAAGGTTCCATAAGGTTTTTTTTTTTTTTTTTTTTTTTTGCCATAGAATAACTATTTTGGGTTCCCCAAAGATCCTTTTAGTGATCAGTAATTAAAATAACAAATTTTCTTAGTGTGAGATTAAACCTAAAGAAAATTTTTCCAAGGGTGTTAAATGATGTTCTTGGATGTTAAAGGGGTGGTATAATGCCCTTTTCACAATATGTAAAATTGTTATAAGATTGCTTAATCTGCAATAAGTTGTCAATTTTAGAGGGTGAGCAAAAACGCACTGTTTTGTGCCTGGCCCTTTAAATGCAAATGAGCTGCTGCTCCCGGCACAGGAGGCGGAGCTTCAAGCACTTGTGTGTGTTAGCAGCTCCGATTACCTCTCTCTCTCACACACACACACACACACACACACACACACACACACACACACACACACACACACACACACACACACACACACACACACACGAAAATGTCAGAAACTGTTCTGCCTTTTATGTTTAAACGGAGTCAGACAAAGATGGAGAGACTCAAGAAGAAGTGACAACATGTAGAAGCAACAGGACGTCTCTGAATGGTTAGTTGATGAATTTATGTTGCTGATGTGGAGTTAACTATCTTCAATTAACATATTCTGTCATGATAATCTATAAATCACTCATATAGGAACTGTTGTGAGATGCACACAGTGACTTTCTATTGCATGTGAAAAGACGGACGCTCCAGTTTGAGCTGACTCACAAATGTGCTCGACTACAACAACTCTTCCTCTTCTCAACATGGACTGAGTGTTCCGGGGGCGGGGTTTATGTAAATTGTAGGGTTGGTGATGTCACTAACCCGGGAGGAATGTGGTGTAGTCTCTACCAGCCGTTTGTTGTAGTCCTTAAAAAGTGATTTCTTTAAAAGCAAATATCTCCCTTTGCTTTGAACTTTGAGCGTTGTAACTTTGCAGATGTTGTTTATGATCAAACAGCAACATTACACACTAACTAAAGTTAGAAAAGTCAAATCATAATCAACCACCCCTTTAAAGGTTCTTTATGGAACCTAAGTTGCCAATAAAGAACCTTGATTTTTAAGAGTGTAGATATTAATTTTTCAATGCGATGCTGAATGGAACGGATATAGCAATACTTAAGGGTATTCGAATCAGTGATTCAAATCAGCTGCATCATTTTTGGTTTTAATACACAGAGTAAAAAAAGGTCCTCATTTGAATGACATTTTTTTGTGATGCTATAATGGTGATTCATTTTATTTTTCAGAGGTTAATATTCTGCTAAACATAGTGTTCCAAAGATGGAAGAAACTGTAATAACTGTAACGATAAAAATTAAGATACAGTTCTAAATATCTTTCTAAATATAAAAGAATAGAAGAGTCCACACCACAAATATAATTATAATTACACAGAGAAACTGTATCGTTGGAATCATTCTCAGAAAGATTTTTTTTAGGTGATGAATGATAAAAACACTGACAGCCAATCAGAATCCATCCAGATTTAAGGCATTTTAAGCGGCAGATGGCTTATAATAAACAGAACGACATGAGGGTGATGTTTCATATATTTCTGCTGACCTTGTGGTGCTAATGTATTACACTGTATTATTAATGTATTACACTGACTGGCCAAAAAGAAAGCCGCCATTTGGAGAGTCTAGGATAGAGTCTTAAGAGTCCAAAAATTAATGCAACTCTTGATGGAAATAAATGTTGTGATGTTGCATAAGCAAAAAAATGACATGACGAATGCACACTGTAATCTAGAAAAAACTAAAGGCTAAAAGAGTCTGCAACGTCTCTGGTGCCAGGACTGGCAGTGTATATGAGTAATATCTTGTGTTTATTCATTATTAACCATAAAGTCTATTGTTGCAAACACTGGTGTTAGCGATTTAATTTCTTACCAGTATTTTAGTAGTATAGGCGCTGTTGAGGGCTATAGCATTGACCAGTGTCTCCAGGGTTTTGGCTGGGATGGAGCTGGGCTCTGGGATCGTCTTGTAATGGAAATCCGCCACAAAGCATTGCACTGCCGTCATGCGGTTGGTGGTCAGCGTCCCAGTCTTGTCTGAGCAGATCGCCGTGGCATTGCCCATGGTCTCGCAAGCGTCCAGATGGCGGACCAAATTGTTGTCCTTCATCATTTTCTATCAGCGCAGACAAAAAAAGTATTAGTCATATTTATAGATAACCAGCTAATATAACATGTTGTGGTAGAGTGCATTCTGGATATGCCTAAAAACTGTGATGCACTTTCCACTTTATCTATATGAGCAGCTGTCTACATAATAACCCTCTAGATGATTTGTATGGAAGCTTGTTTCCGCCACAGAATGAAAAATAAATAAGGTAATTGCGAGTTTACATCTCGCAAGTGAGTGATATAAAGTCGCAATTGTGTGTTATAAAGTCGCAATTGTGTGTTATAAAGTCGCAATTGTGATATAAAGTCGCAATTGTGTGTTATAAAGTAGCAATTGTGTGTTATAAAGTCGCAATTGTGATATAAAGTCGCAATTGTGTGATATAAAGTAGCAATTGTGTGTTATAAATTCAGAATTGTGTGATATAAAGTTGCAATTGTGTTATAAAGTCAGAATTGTGTGATATAAAGTCGCAATTGTGTGTTATAAAGTCAGAATTGTGATATAAAGTCGCAATTGTGTGATACAAAGTCAGAATTGTGTGATATAAAGATGCAATTGTGTGTTATAAAGTCAGAATTGTGTGATATAAAGTCGCAATTGTGTGTTATAAAGTCAGAATTGTGTGATTTAAAGTCGCAATTGTGTGTTATAAAGTCAGAATTGTGTGATATTAAGTCGCAATTGTGGGTTATAAAGTCAGAATTGTGTGATATTAAGTCGCAATTGTGTGTTATAAAGTCGCAATTGTGTGATATAAAGTCGCAATTGTGTGTTATAAAGTCAGAATTGTGTGATATAAAGTCGCAATTGTGTGATATAAAGTCGCAATTGTGTGTTATAAAGTCAGAATTGTGTGATATAAAGTCGCAACTGTGTGTTATAAAGTCAGAATTGTGTGATATAAAGATGCAATTGTGTGTTATAAAGTCAGAATTGTGTGATATAAAGTCGCAATTGTGTGTTATAAAGTCAGAATTGTGTGATATAAAGTCGCAATTGTGTGTTATAAAGTCAGAATTGTGTGATATTAAGTCGCAATTGTGTGTTATAAAGTCAGAATTGTGTGATATTAAGTCGCAATTGTGTGTTATAAAGTCGCAATTGTGTGATATAAAGTCGCAATTGTGTGTTATAAAGTCAGAATTGTGTGATATGAAGTCGCAATCGTGTGATATAAAGTCGCAATTGTGTGTTATAAAGTCAGAATTGTGTGATATAAAGTCGCAATTGTGTGTTATAAAGTCAGAATTGTGTGATATAAAGTCGCAATTGTGTGTTATAAAGTCAGAATTGTGTGATATTAAGTCGCAATTGTGTGTTATAAAGTCAGAATTGTGTGATATTAAGTCGCAATTGTGTGTTATAAAGTCGCAATTGTGATATAAAGTCGCAATTGTGTGTTATAAAGTCAGAATTGTGTGATATAAAGTCGCAATTGTGTGATATAAAGTCGCAATTGTGTTATAAAGTCAGAATTGCATGATATAAAGTCGCAACTGTGTTATAAAGTCAGAATTGCATGATATAAAGTCGCAACTGTGTTATAAAGTCAGAATTGTGTGATATAAAGTCGCAAATGTGTGTTATAAAGTCAGAATTGTGTGATATAAAGTCGCAACTGTGTTATAAAGTCAGAATTGTGTGATATAAAGTCGCAACTGTGTTATAAAGTAAGAATTCCGTGAAATAAAGTCAGAATTGTGTGATATAAAGTCGCAACTGTGTTATAAAGTCAGAATTGCATGATATAAAGTCGCAACTGTGTTATAAAGTCAGAATTGTGTGATATAAAGTCGCAAATGTGTGTTATAAAGTCAGAATTGTGTGATATAAAGTCGCAACTGTGTTATAAAGTCAGAATTGTGTGATATAAAGTCGCAACTGTGTTATAAAGTCAGAATTCCGTTATATAAAGTCAGAATTCCGTGATATAAAGTCAGAATTCCGTGATATAAAGTCAGAATTGTGTGATATAAAGTCGCAACTGTGTTTTATAAATTCAGAATTGTGTGATATAAAGTCAGAATTGTGTGATATAAAGTCGCAACTGTGTGTTATAAAGTCAGAATTCCGTGATATAAAGTCAGAATTCCGTGATATAAAGTCAGAATTGTGTGATATAAACAGTGTTGTGTGTAACGTAACAGAGTTACAGTAACGTAACTACTTTTTCGGGTAAAAAGTAGTGTAACGCGTTACTACAAAAAATTTGGTAACGAAACGTAGTTCCTTTTTCAATTCGGCGCAACGTTACTTTTCCCATGGATATATTTGACAGCGACACTGCCTCCGCTGCGCGCTTGAGAGAAGAGAACGGTTGAGATCTGAAGAGAACGATTTAGTTTCATATTTATGTTTAAATTAAATAAAATAACAATTTTGTGTGGAGACATGATTTTGACCACTTTATTAAGTTTGTTTTTGTAGAAAAGCTGTATTTAAAGTGAATTTCGTTTTGTATTAATTGTATCTTAATTTTAATAAATGTTTTATCAATCAATTGCCTGAATTTAATAAGAAGTAAATTAAAGAAAACTATTTAGTTTCATATTTATGTTTAAATGAAATAAATAAATAAATAAATAATTTAATCTATGTTGATTATATGAAAAGTGAAAAGCATGAGTAAGATCATAATTTTGTGCAATATATCGGGAGATAAATGGAGTGGGCAGACATGATTTAGACCACTTTATTAAGTTTGTTTTTGTAGAAAGACTTTCTTTGAAACGAATTTCGTTGAGTATTAATTGTATCTTAATTTTAATCAATGTTTTACCAACCAATTAATTGCCTGAATTTAATAAATAAGTAAATATGGCATGCAAAATAATCATGACGGCACCAGCGCGTGAACTGGAGCTCGTCTCCATACTGTAAATGAACCGAAACTCAGATAAGCTATACTTGTCTCACAGACCTGAGAAATATAAAGAAAGCTTGAATATGTGTACTTTTAAACAAAATATATTTTTTTCTCTCAAAATCTCTTTTTTTTCTCCTACTCCCTTAGAGTGAGTCGTATGTCTGAAAACTAAGCTTATGTCTTCTATATCATTTTGTCCTGTGCTATCAAGACGCGATTCGCACCGGTGTTAGAGAGCAGGAGCGCTTTATTGGCTGTTGCCGAAATTTAAAGTTCGGTGGATAGGGAGGGGGAGCGGAGCGGAGAGAAGTGGTGCGGGCGCGCTGCTCATCGCGGAGTGTCGCACTCTACCCCATGATGCAGAGCCGGCTGAGAATAAAAGTTGCTGCACACAGCAGCGCCAATGAGAAGGACTTTTTTTCTTTCGAAATTGATACTATTTTTTTATAATAAAGAGCACAAAATAATTACCTGTTATGTCCTCCATTGTATAACTTTATGTCTACATATTTAGGAACAGATATTGGGTTCTGCCCAAAGTCAAGCAACATAAAAGTAACGTAATAGTAACGAGTACCGTAAAAAGTTACTTTCCAAATGGGGTAACTAAGTAAAGTAACGGATTACTTTTTTAAAAAGTAACGAGTAACGAGCAAACACTACTTTTTAAAAGTAACTTCCCCAACACTGGATATAAAGTCGCAACTGTGTGTTATAAAGTCAGAATTCCGTGATATAAAGTCAGAATTCCGTGATATAAATTCAGAATTGTGTGATATAAAGTCGCAACTGTGATATAAAGTCAGAATTCCGTTATATAAAGTCGCAATTGTGAGATATAAACTCGCAATTCTGAGAATTATTATTTTTTCCTTAGAATTTGACTTTATAACTCGCAATTGCGTTTATATCTCACAATTCTCAGAAAAGATGTCAGAATTACTACATATAAACTCGCAATTGCGTGTTATAAAGTCAGAATTTCGTGATATAAAGAAAAAAAGTCAGAATTGCAGAAATTCTGACTCCATAAAACACAATTACGGCTTTATACCACGCAATTCTGACTTTATATCACGCAATTCTGACTTTATATCACGCAATTCTGACTTTATATCACGCTATTCTTAGAAATAAAGTCAGAATTGAGAGATGTAAACTCTCAATTGAGAGATAAAAAGTCGTAATTATCTTATAAAGTGCTTTATTCTGTGGCGGAAACAAGCTTCCACCGAAATGGGACATTTTGATGTTCATGAATGTTTTTTTGTGCTGTAACGTATTGAAGTGGACGAAAACACACGTGCTGCCGCTTGAAATGAGGAGCATCAGCAATTCATCACATTTAAGAGCGTTAAAACGCCATTTATTGTTTTAATTTTGTGATAAAAAGGACAGAGTTTGAAAGCTGAGGCGTTTTTCGTAGCAGAAGTAAGAAAACACGAAGCTGTTTGCCATCATTGGAAGGGAAGCGCGCTACGAATAATGATTGGTGTGGGGAAAAACGCAGATCTGGCAACCCTGGCTTGAACTATGGGTGATATCTAGGGTCAAATAAAGCCTGCATTAATGTCGCTATTTTTTAACTGTTAATGCATTATTGTCACGTTAACTGCGACAGCCCTACATTCAACAGAAGAGAAGTTTTCTTCACACACATGAAGAGGTGTAGTCTGACATGTTTCTCTGCACGCTTTTGATTGACAGGATATAATCGGCCCTGATCATCGGCCGTTTCTGAACAATCTGCCATTGGCCGACAGTGAAAATAATAGCTTTTATCTGCCAATACCGATTATTGGCTGATTAATAGGTGAATCCATAAAAACAATAAAATAGACGGATGCAAGAATGTGAACAGGATACACTCTGAATCAGTGTTGGCATTAAAAGTGTTCCTATGATTCCCAAAATCGCTCTCTGGGTAATTAGCTCATTAGGTTAATTTAATGTCAAAGTATTAAAGGATTAGTTCACTTCAGAATTACAATTTCCTTATAATGTACTCTCCCCCACGTCATCAAAGATGTTCATGTCTTTCTTTCTTCAGTGGAAAAGAAATGAAGGTTTTTGAGGAAAACATTCCAGGATGTTTCTCCATATAGTGTCTTCAATGGGGTCCAACGGGTCGAAGGTCCAGATGTGAGTTTCAGTGCAGCTTCAAAGTCTCGACACGATCCAGCCGAGGAATAAGAGTCTCATCTAGACAAACCAGCCGACATTTTGTAACAAAATAAACAATTATATACTTTTTAACCACAAATGCTCGTACATTACGTGGTCATGTTGAAAGGTCAAGCGTGATGTAGGCGGAAGTACCGACCCAGTGTTTACAAAGCAAAGTGCAAAGACTGAGTCAAACACCATAAAAAAGATAAAAAGGTAAAACAATGATGTCGGACGATTTTGAAGTTGGAGGAGAAAATGAGATTTTTCACGCTGCTCTACATTTTCCGCCTACGTCAGGTTACCGCCGTACCTTTCCAATGAGATTACGTAATGTTAAGACCAGCATTTGAGGTTAAAAGTATATATTTTAAAAATATATTTGGTGATGGTTTGTCTAGATGCGACTCTTATTCCTCGGCTGGATCGTGTCGAGACTTTGAAGCTGCACTGAAACTCACATCTGGACCTTCAACCCGTTGGACCCCATTGAAGACACTCTATGGAGAAACATCCTGGAGTGTTTTCCTCAAAAACCTTCATTTATTTTCCACTGAAGAAAGAAAGACATGAACTTCTCGGATGACGTGGGGGAGAGTACATTATCAGGAAATTTTAATTCTAAAGAGAACTACTCCTTTGAACTAGATCTAAACAGTGTGTGTTCTTCACGTACCTTCACAGAGTAGGCCAGAGAGATGGTCACGGCGAGCGGAAGGCCTTCGGGAACCGCAACCACCAGGACTGTAACACCAATAATGAAGAACTTGACAAAATACTGAATGTAGACTGGAGTGCACTCCGGCAGCCACGGCCTCTTCTGAAGCACAAAGTTATCGATCGCGAAGTAAAGCACCAGGATGATGACTGTAATGGCAGACATTACCAAACCTGAGGACCAGACCACATTAAACACGGCATTAGAGCTCCACTGCGATGATAAAGCGCCAAACCTGTAGACTCCTAATCCTCCAAACACCCTGAAAACACGTAGCACCTGCTTTGCCGATTTGCACAGCCAGCTTCGTCAGTTTTCCTTGCAGAACGGATTTCTCTTTCTTGGAGACGTTGGCCTTCTTCTTCTCTTTGTCATCGGTCTCTCCTCCCTCTGCGCTCTTCAAGGGCTGCATCTCCATCGCAGCGGCGCCATCTTGCTTTTTCACTGTAAAGACCACAGAAAACACACGTCGGTAATGGGCCGTCCGACCTTTGCTCACTACTATAATTAACGCTGGACCTCGTTGTGAGGGAATCACAAAATAAGAATAAACCAAGTTTGAACTCTACTGTTGGGTTTTGTATGTTTGCTTGTATATAAATAGTAACTCGTTAACATAACATATGAATGACCGTTATGTGCTACCAGCCACCAAGTGCACTTAAAATTCCAATAGAAGTCAACATTTCAAGAGGACCAATAATCTTCTTTTATTTTAAGAACAATTACTGTGGTTTGCAACCAAATTCAGCCAACCACCAATTTAATGTTATTTTGAATATCTACATTGATCAAAGGAAACGTGAGGAGGTGAATGAATTTTACATTTATCCAGGAACTGGATTAAACCCCAATCCCGGTAACATTACATGGTTGAGAGACGACTGAAAAACCTTTTCATGGGATCTGATGACACAAGCTGGGTATCAAGTTATATGGGACAAACATCTTAAAGGGACAGTTCACCCAAAAATGAAAGTTCTATCATTACTCAACCTTATTTTGCTTCAAACCTGTATTAGTTTCTTTCTTCTGTGAGACCAACATTCTGTCAGTAACATTAACAGAACGTCCGCTCAACGTCATCTGGTTTTTAATAATGTTCTCAAAACTTGCCTTGCCTAAAGTTTTTTAAATGTTACGACTTGTTTCAGAACATTCCGAGAAACATTCAAAAGTAACATTCCCATAATGTTTGAACTTGGAACAAAGATGAAATGGAATGTTCCCTTTCATGTTCAAAAAACAAAATAAAAAAACATTTAAAAATCTGGATGTTTTTGTCTTTTGTCTGAAACACGGCCGAAATGTTCAGGAAATCATCTATCAGTCTAGGGTTTGGACTCAAGAACTGGTTCTTATTCAGAACTGGTTTCATAAAAACTAAAACTAAAATAATAAAATAAAATAATAAAAATAAAAGAATAAAAATTACGTACAATTTTTATGCACTACCTTTGGGACACTTTTATAGCTTTTTGAGGCTTGAACGCCTCATTTATTGTAACTGAATGGAAATGAGCAGCCGGCACATTATTCAAAATATCATCTTTTGTGTTCAGCAGAAGAGAGAAAGTCATTCAGTTTTGAAACGACACAAGGGTGAGTAAATGATGACGTGGAATGAGTCCTTGCTTATTTTTACTTTTGGGTGAAATTTTCCTTTAAGGCAAAAGACGCAGTTTTACACTGCTTAATACATCTTGTGCAATGTTTGCCACATGTTAAAGCAATATAAACCAGTAATGCCTCCACCACCAATTATATCTTTGTGACACGAAACAAAAGATGTGTAGCATCAACTGTCTAAATTGATCCATTGATACAGTGTTCACAGTCAGTTACTCGTACTACATACATTTTATGCATACTGTTTTTAATGCACTGATATGTGCATTATAGAACTGAAAAACATTAAACCTTTTGCATATATTCAACTTTAAGACCTGGATGGGATTCCAATACGGAACACACAATGCCTAAGCCAGACTATCCTGTGAACAAAACTTAAACGCAAAGTATTTATTAATACAAGCAGCTGCTAGCCAAATACATAGATGAAAAATACATTTCTGTTGTCAATATTTGAATACAACTTTCACAATTACTTGAAATGAATCGAAACCTCTGGATATTTTTGTCTGCAAAGGCGCAAGTAACCCCGGAGCAAGAACTACAGGTGAAATACACACTCGATCATTAAAATGATTGTAGAACTGGACGAGGACAGGAACCCTGACACACACATGAGAAGCACAACAAACAGACGAGCTGACAACCGAACCGGTGTGAACGGAGGAATAAAATCATGGTGAGCGCTCAAACCAGCGGTAAAGTGAAAGCAGGTTACCTTTGGTCTGGTTGTTCTCCATATTTCCATCCTGCATTTTACCTAAGATGAAGGCATCCACACACACAGGACAAAAATAACAGAAAGCAGACGATAAAACATTCATCACATGGACATTACAGTGAAATCAAATTAAAAAAGGAAGACAGAGAATGAGTAATTTATCAACATCATTGTGAGTCACATACGTAACACAGAATTGATTTATAATGGAGTTCTGAGGTGTATTATGGCTTTATATCAGATGCAGCGTAAGCTACCATCCACATATAGGTAGAGATGTTGAATAAATAAAATAGCATGTGTTTTGATGCACTGTGTGGATTTTTGAAGTATATGCAATATGTGTGTTTGTTATAACAAATGTGGATGTTCTGTTGTGTGTTTTCATGTCATTTTGACAGGAGTGCCATGGAATATCTAATATGTATACATCGCTTTACACTCATTATATCTTGGTTTGTCACTATGATTTGTCATAAAGGAAGAATTGGGAAGTAGTCGTTCAGAAGATATTCCATGGAGGATAAATGGAAGAGAAACACTCAACACAATGAAGGACAAGAGAAACAGCACGACTCTACTGGACATGCGGGAAGAAGAACTGCTACAGAACAGCCATGCAACAGCACAGGAGGATCGGGAAAACGGATTTATCCCATCGCATGAATACACGTGCAGCTACACGGGCACTCTAGTGTGGGAACATTTGTCTGAAACACGGGCGAAATGTTCAGGAAATAATCTATCAATCTAGGGTCTGGAGTCAAGAACTGGTTCTTATTCAGAGCTGGTTTCATAAAAAAAAAAATTAAATAATAAAAAAATAACAATAAAAAATTAAATTAAATTAAATTAAATTAAATTAAATTAAATTAAATTAAATTAAATTAAATTAAATTAAATTAAATTAAATTAAATTAAATTAAATTAAATTAACATACCAAAAGCAAATACATTTCCTATCGATTGCTTTGAAGAAAAGTAATTTGCATTTATTGTATTGGGGAATTTAACTTAACAAGTTTTTTATTTTACTAATTGATATGTGTGTGTGTGTGTGTGTGTGTGTGTGTGTGTGTGTGTGTGTGTGTGTGTGTGTGTGTGTGTGTGTGTGTGTGTGTGTGTGTGGAATATTTACACACATGGATATTGTGTGTATCTGTTACTGTAAAAATACTGTAGTATTTTTGTACACTACGGTTCGTGGACGGGAAAATTCTTTAATATTTTTGCTCACCAAGGCTGCATTTTATGATCAAAAATACAGTAAAAATAGTGAAACGTTATTTCAATTTAAAATTGTTGTTTTCTATGTGAATATATAGTTAAGAGTAATTTATTCCTGTGATCAAAGCTGAATGTTCAGCATCATTACTCCAGTCTTCAGTGTCACATGATCCTTCACAAATCATTCTAATATGATGATTTGATGCTCAAGAAACATTTATGATTATTATCAGTGTTGAAAATAGTTGTGCTGCTGCAGATTTTTGTGGAAACCATCATACATTTTTTTTTTCAGGGTTCTTTGATGAATAGCACGTTCAAAAGAACAGCATTGATTTGAAATAGAATCATTTTGTAACATTATGAATGTCTTTACTGTAACTTTTGATCAATTTAATGCATCCTTGCTGAATAAAACTATACATTTCTTTAGAAAAAAGAAACAATAAACAGTACTATATGTATGCAACAGTTTACCAATTAAATACTAATGCGTTATATTGTTATAAAATCACAAATTTAAATTATAATTAGTATCAAATACGCTCGTATCATAAATTGTATTCCAACACACCAAAGACACAAGTCATGATTTTCTTTCTGAAATGTAAATTTACCCACTAAATCTAAATCATGAATTTAATTTGTGCTTAAGTTCCGGTAATAGTCATGTGGCCTATTTCAACCAATGGGACGATCCACATTGTGTATCTGCTGTCGGCATACGTAACAATAAAGGAACGGAAAGGGTAGAAGAGGGAAGAGAACAATAAAGGAGTTAGCGATCAGAGGGTTCATGCACTGAGAGGACAGGATAGGAAGAGCAATGCCTTGTACAAATATCCACACTAGCGGTCTTTGCTCTCGACCACTCGTCTACTTGCATGACGTATTTCCTCTATTTAGACTGCAAGTGTGTGTAGAACTTTTGATTATACGATGGGACACACTTATAGTCTAGCAAAAAGTAGCTTTTATTTATTATATTTGAAATACTTTGCATTTTAAAATAAACTTCTACATGTCTGTTCAGTAGTCGCTATATATCTAACAGAAGACACAAGTTTAAAATTGTGGTGATAAAGTGATAAAAACAGTTGCAAATGTTGTACAGAATAGGCCTGCACATTCCATACTCCTCTTTGCACCAATAAAACGTGCTACACTTTATGATTTTACCACCAAATTATTCATTTAAATTACAAAAAAATGTTTTCCTCAACATCTCGCGATTTCGGGGGGACATGAGTTCCTGAACATAATGCATGATGGGATACGCTTAGCCTCGAATACGCTTAGATAGTCTGGGTTTAGTGTGCATTAAGGGCATTTTTAAGTCACGTGCACACGCTCTCGAGTGGCCAAGACCGCAAGTGTGGGTATTTGGGCAAGGCAATAGACAACTGGAGAAGGAGAGGCGGAGCCAGTGAGTGACGGACAGCGAAGGCCTGCTCAACCTACCATTGACTAGGCTGGTATTACCAGGGGCATTTGCGCTTGCCGCACCATCGGTAGCTATAGTCGCGATGGGGTGTGAGGAGGGATGCGAGCAGTCTAGCCGTAATAATGAACAAAAGTAGCATGGTTATCACCATTAGTACTCTCTCAATACACTGCTGTCAACAGAAAGGTGACTTTAAAAGAATGACATCGATGGGAAAAAACACTGCAACATAAGACAGGTTACACATAATATGGCAGACGAAAAGTCGAGGCACAAAACTACACAATGATCAATGGCACAAAACTCTAGAGCTCCAACTGCTATTTACACAACCAATCACGGTAAGAACAGGTGATTCAAAAAATGAATAAAACAACCAAATTAAAAGCATGCTTCAAAATCAAATCCAAGTGCTTCAAATACAACAGTAGGGTGTCAGACTACGAGGCTACAAAACCGTGATCAATCTGATATCATCAATCTATCCGGCCTTGAGGGAATCACCCGTCCATCACAACCTCCCGATCGTCGTCTATGCGGGATCATGGATGCAATGCATTTCTTTGAATACTTAAAAAGAGCTTCTTTTTAAGTGAAAGATCACGGTTGCTAAAGCAGGGTTCGGGAGGGAAGAGCAGGTTTAGTGGGGTAGTAAAAGAGCGTGTCCTCGGGTACAGAGATGCATACTGTACCTGCCAGCTGATGGCCGTCCTCCAGAGCCTGACCTGTGGCAGTTTGCAGAACAACAAACACATAAGCCTTATGCTGACAAACAGCACACGCTACCCAACCAGAAACAGCACTTGAAGTAGCCACTGTGTGCACACGAATAAACAGGGGCACGTTCTACCCAAAAGCAGTCTCTGATTGAGGGAAAAAGAGCTGGACGTTTTGATTAATACTTTGTTTGCTGACCAGCATGTGGGTGATTGACAGGGTGCTGCACACGCGATTCGAGATATCAAACCTGTGGAATGAGTTACGCATCGTACTTTAAAGGGGTCATGAACTGAGAAATAACTGACATTTAAGAGGTCATCATACATACAAGTTTCAGATCTAAAAACTTCCTTGTTAGTCCAAAATCAGCTTTTATTGAAACGGAGCCCAGAGAACGACTCGTTGTGGAATGTGCCGATTTATGGCGTAATAGATAGTTGAAAGACCGCCTCTGCAGATCAACGCAACTTTGGCCCCGCCCACTGGCGATGACGAGCAATACAGGATCACTGACTGGACTAAAAATAATATTACCTTCCAAAGGATCCTAATGTTAAGAATGTGGTTATTTTATTTATTCTCAACAATGTGAATGTCTAAGTTGAGCATTATTTGTTTGTTCACTGTCAATTATTTGGCAAATCAGCCACAATTTCGGTGCAGACTTTGCAAACAGACTTTTATGACATGCACTCGACAATGATGCATGTAGCATTAGCATCATGGAGTCCATGAAATTGTGACTGATTTCCCAAAGAATCGATAGTGAACAAACAAAGAATGCTCAACTGAGACATTCACAGTAACCGTGTTCATTCTAATGCCTGATCTGTGACCAGTGATTTCTTAATATGTAATGATTCATGTAAAGTCAGATGATTTTTGTCTATGTGTCAGTAAATTAAACCAGTGAGTGACTTAATGGTCTACTTCACATTTTTTTCTCTTAGAAGGATGAAAATAATCTGTGATTTAAAATGTGATTAAATTATATACAGAAAGTGATCAGGGTGCTCCCTTTGCAATCACTGTTGAGCTGTCAATCAAACACCGCGAGTTTATCAAGACTGAGTTTTGGACTCACGCCAAAACTCCTGTTATAACAAAGTCTGGTTATAATCAACAAAAAAATTTTTTACATTGTGTTTGCACTGTTAGTTATGATAAAAGCATTCGTTAGTGTGCAGAAACCGAGTTGCGAAGACGAGATCACTGCATTCATACGCTTAGCATGTCTGTGATTGGCTACATGCTTTCATGATACAATCTAAGTATAATGCTATAGATCTGAATATAATGCTATAATCAACACTTTTCACGATTAGTTAACCTTGAGAGCTGTAATAGTAAAAACGTGCTAAGAGATATCGAGAGAGTTCCACATGTGATACTGTTAGAGATGTTAGCCAATCACAGCAGTGGGCGTTTCCAATGAAGTCTTATAGCCAATCACAGCAGTGGGCGTTTCCTCTGAAGTCTCACAGCAGACACGCCCCTTCAAACAGAGCGTTCAAATCAGAGGCTAAAATCAGAGTAGGAAAAATGCCTTTTATTTCTAATTTATGACAATTTTTGATGTGAAAGCCAGTAAACATTATAAAATAAAAGAAAATAAGGCAGTTCATGACCCCTTTAATACTTAGGGTTAAAGGTTTGTTCAAACCATGAAATACGAGCAATAGTAAATACACGACTGGGCAGAAGTTTGGAAAAAATCATAATTATTCCAAATTATTCTGACAGTTTTGCTAAAACAGGGTGAGTTTTATCAATTATAAACTGTGTTTTCACTTTTAGTATGCTTTATAATGTTCTTTTCCCCCAGTGTCCTGTTTTTTTTTTTTAGGTTTACAAAGATCTGCTGATATAAGAAAAAGGTTTATGCGATAATAACGACATTAACTGGCAGGAATGAATGTTGATCCCCGTACAGAAGTGTCTCTGCTGAGGTTCTGTCAGGCTGAGCTTTAGTTACGCACCTTTCTTCTCTTTTTTCTCCTCCTCCTCTCCACCAGCACCGAGCAAAGTGAAGATGATCCCAGTCTGAGAGTTCACCCCGACAGCCATGACCACCATCCGACCCGAGCCCTCCATCACATGCGTGCCTGGGGATTCAGTTAACGGCAGAGTAAGTCATGGAGAAACTGTAAGTAATAGCAGGCCTGACGCTCTCACCTCTGCACAACTGACACAATGTGTGATCTCATAGATGACAACACCAATCCCTCACACACACACACACACACACACACACACACACACACACACACACACACACACCTGACTGCAGAAGTGAGAACTGACTCATTCATCAAAGCTAATTGATAGAGTTTATGCTCTCAAATGTTAAATTAAACACCGAACAGACAACTGCTTGTCATTTTTGTCCATTTCAATATAAAGTTGTAGAATCAAAGTACATTAAAAGAGTGCATGACAATAAATGATGTGGTTGGCACTGAATAGCATAACTAATAAATATGTTTAAATTATTAGCGGTAACACATTTGTTAACATTAGTTAGTTAGTTAATGCATTACATAAACGAAGCAATGGATTTTTTACAGCATAGTTTAATAAGTAGATTTAATCATTGTTTGTTCATGTTAAATCACAGTGCATTAACTTACGTTAACAGATACAACTTTTGATTTGTAAAATTATTATCTGTTGAAATTAAGATTAAAAAAGAGTATTGAATACTGTAGAATTATTGGTTATTGTTAGTTCATGTTTAGTTAAAGCTAGGGTAGGCAATCCTGTAGAGCTAGCCAGATTTGAAAGTGGCACCTCTTCTAAGCTCCGCCCCCTCCTGTCAGTGCTCCGTCCAAAGCCACGCCCCCCCACAAACATGAACGAGCATCCACATTTGGAGTCAGCTGCACTTCACAGGAAAGCCGAGTACTTCAGCACATTATGGGCATCAACCAAACTACGTCATGTCTCATTCACCTGTAAGTAAACTATATTATTATTAAAATGAAAAAAAAAAACATGGCTATTGTTAGTAAAGTTACTCGCAGTTTTCAGGCTAACGTTACACGTTTGGTGTTGTATGAACTCGGAAATGTAGCTACGTCTCTTTGGATAAAAGCGTCTGCTAAAGTAAATGTAAAAATTTAACGTTTTGTTTTGTTACTATCACTGGCAAACGTGAATTTTATGTTTTTATAAATCTTCGTTATTTTGGTTGTTAGAGCTTCCACGACGAGAGCATTGGATCTGATTGGGCTAATACAAGCTACAACAGTAACTATGTTGCCTAACATAACATATATCATGGAAATAACAAATCCCCCCGAAGCAAAACAAATAATTACCTGTCCAGCAGAAAGACCGCAACCTCGGCATCGCTTTTTAGGCCCTTCAGCTTCCTTAGTTGTCTCCAGCGTTCAAAGGATGAACCGATGTTGACCCGAGTTTGTCCTGACCTCTGGCTTTATCAAGCGCCAGTTTCGTTGCAGCCTTTTCTGCCTCAGACTTTCTTTTTTTAGCCTTTTTGTCAGGGCGAGTAGTTACAAGCAAAGCTGGTATTGGTAATTTTGGCTGCATTTTATCTGCCATTGTGCCGCAAACTCCTGCTTAGTCGGTGTAGTGAGCTATATGTTTCCGGAAACGGTGACATGTGATGAGCACACGCAGTGGGGCGCGGGCACGAGACATGAAGGCATCTGATTGGTTCTTTACATTCGCACCGAATGGCAGTGATTGGTCAGAGTTTTTACTGTCCTGCAGCTGCTACAGAGGTCAGATTTTTTTAATTCCTTTTTCTGAACACATAATGTATTGATTACTATCAGAATGGAAGGACCAGTTCACCCAGTATAAAAAAAATGCTTCTGAACAGGATCGCCTACCCTAGCTTTATCTCATTTTAACAAATGAAACCTTTACATGAAGCTAGTTTCTAATTCAAACACATCAAATAACAGATTTCCATCTGTCCCATCTTAAACAAACATAATCATGCAATGTTTTCATTCAGATCTAATCTGTTGGATTGATATTCAATTCACTATTTTGTTAATTAATTACCAAAAAAATATAATTCTGAACTGTGACCCACATTTTGCACAAAACATTGCTACCACATAAATTAAATATTAAATTAGAAAAAAAAAAAAAACCTCAAAATAATGACATCAAAGTAGTGTCATTTTTGGGTACTTTCTACAGCATGATGGGAAAATAAGTCAATAATATAATATTAAACACTTTCTAAAGGTTAAGCACCTCCTTTCAATGACTACTTGTTAAAAAAATAAAATAATTAAGCCTATTTGTAGGAAGAACCACTTATATTTTTTGCCTGTGTTGATCGATTTGACTTTTTCTGATCAGTGTGGATGCAAGTGGATGTCGAACTTCAATACTTATTATGTGTAAAACAGCACAACAAAGTGAACACTGTGAAAGTAAAATATAGTAGTACAGAGGGATTCACCAGAGAGAAGCATGGGGTCTTTATCTGCAGCTTTGCGCACGTGGTCGGATTCTCCCGTCAGAGAACTCTCATCGATCTTCAGATCGTTGCCTTGTATCAAGACCCCGTCCGCTGGGAGCAGGTCACCTGAGCACAGGAAGGGCTGGCAATTTAACATGTACATTTTGTAGAATTAATAAGAAAAAAAAAATACAAAACATGCCTCACCAAACCACACCAACCGCACAAAAAAAATGAAGCGCTTTCCATACAGGAACACGTAATGAAACTTGATACATCAGAAAAGAACAGCATCTTAAAGGATTAGTTCACTTCAGAATTACAATTTCCTGATAATGTACTCTCCCCCACGTCATCCAAGATGTTCATGTCTTTCTTTCTTCAGTGGAAAAGAAATGAAGGTTTTTGAGGAAAACACTCCGGGGTGTTCCTCCATATAGTGTCTTCAATGGGGTCCAACGGGTCGAAGGTCCAGATGTGAGTTTCAGTGCAGCTTCAAAGTCTCGACACGATCCCAGATGAAGAATAAGAGTCTCATCTAGACAAACCAGCGGACATTTTATAAAAAAAAAGAAAAAAAAAGAAACATTTATATACTTTTAACCACAAATGCTGGTCTTGCACTAGCTGTGATGCAACACACATTACGTAATCACTTTGAAAGGTCAAGTGTGACGTAGGCGGAAGAACCGACCTAGTGTTTGCAAAGCAAACATGCAAAGACTAAGTCAAACGCCATTTTTCAAAAATAAATAAAAATAAAAGGTGAAACAACGATGTCGGACAATTTTGAAGTTGAATTTTTCACCCTACCCTAAATTTTTAACCGGAACATGCGTGACCTTTCAACTTGATTACGTAATGTGTAGTGCATCAGTGCTCGTGCAAGACCAGCATTTGTGGTTAAAAAGTATATAAATGTTTATTTAGTTCTAAAATGTCCGCTGATTTGTCTAGATGAGACTCTTATTCTTCATCTGGGATCGTGTCGAGACTTTGAAGCTGCACTGAAACTCACATCTGGACCTTCGACCCGTTGGACCCCATTGAAGACACTATATGGAGGAACATCCTGGAGTGTTTTCCTCAAAAACCTTCATTTCTTTTCCACTGAAGAAAGAAAGACATGAACATCTCGGATGAAGTGGGGGAGAGTACATTATAAGGAAATGTTAATTCTGAAGTGAACTACTCCTTTAAAAGTTCAGCACTCATTATGGTGCGATATGTTTTTTTATTTTAAAAAACCCATAATATTCAAAGTAACTTATAGCAAGTCTTCAGCTTAACTTGATAAATCCAGCGGTCAAGAGCACAACGGGGATAAAACTGTTTCTGAACACAGGCAGCCACTCAGCAATGGAGCATATTTCAGAATCTAATCTCCAAAAGCTCTTCTTAGTGCCTTTGTGTTCCTTCCAACAATTCCTTCAGTTTCTCCAAACAACAAGTCTGGATCAATATCGCTGTCTCCAAAGAATTCCAAAGTTGATCCTCTAAGATGGCACATGTCAAGCATTTCACAACAGAATCTCTCTCCAGTTACTATAAGTTTACAGCCCTAACTAAGTCAAAATCAAAATGACGAGAATAGCAGTGTGTTGTGCAGCAATAGGCAACACTACTGTATACTGTAGGTGTTCCCCAGGGTTCGGTATTGGGTCCTTCTGTTGTTTATATATCAAAAAGGTGTTTTCGTTCAGAGATAATTTTGCTTTCATTTTCCATCTTTGCAATGCATCATATCATCTCCCACACATGTTCAAAAATAACGGTAAGCTACTGCTAACCACCGCTGTACTAGTCAAGGAGATGGAGCCCCTTTTCCAGCTTGCCAAACGCTCTCACCCACAGGATCCCTCCATCACTGTCAACTCATGCATTATCTGCCTCCCACTCGTTCAGGAGATCCGAAATGACATCCAGAACCCCTCCAACACCGCAGAACCAGCACAGCACTTGTCTGATAACATCTCCAGAGAATAAAGTGGTGATCAGCTTGACCAACTCTCATAATCACACTGTAAATTAATGACACAGATCAGTCTTGCTTCATTGCACAGCAATGCTGTCCGGTCATGCTTTAAAGCTCTCTAGATAACGCTCCACTTCATTAGTAGATTTCAGATTATATATGGGTGAACCTTCAATTACAAATCTTGAATTTCATCTTTGTTAATACATTATACATTGACACGTCCATGGATTTATTTTAATCGGGATTTAAGGATATGAATGCGTATATTGTAGAATAACTTTACCTTTATGTCTTCAATAATTCATTTTAAATGGTTCTATAGTGTGAAATATTAATTGTAGTACATATATCCCATGTACTGTTGTCTCTCGATTAATACTGTATGTGTTCATAAAAGTGGCATGAATGATAATTATAAAAGAATGAGCTCAATACTGTTACAAATAGTTTTAGATGGAGTTTAGCATGTCACACTGTGGGAAATGTCAAGTTCTCAAAAATATTAAATGTCAAGCTTATTATTTATTATTATTATTACATTATAAACTGTAAGAAAAAAAAAAACACAGTAACACATTGTTTCGCAAATGATTTGTAATTTGTAAATAGTTGTTGTGTCCGGTTGCTTTGAGTGTGTGGTACATAACAACTATTTACAAATACCAAATCATTTGCGATATAACAAAGTGCAAAATAAAATCCCCCGATTGTAACACTTTAATAAATGTATTATATAGGGGAAATGAAATAGTCTGAATAATAGGTCCAAATTTAACCTTTGAACTCAATTAATTAGAGAGACACAATAAAAAAAATAATAATAATTCAAAGATGCCCCTAATATGTCTTTATAATCTAGAATCAATCTTTTATTTTTCTTTAAAATCACCCTAGAAGGCAGAAAAGTTCCTCTAATTGAAGAATCACCACTATATTCTCCTCTGTTACTTCAATCATGACATCTCAGTCTCGAGTTTTATCATGTTCATTGATATGACAATGTTACTTGGAGAGTCCATGTCAAATCAACCAGAGGGTCTCGGCTCAAACATTTACAGACATAAACAGTGATGAAAGCCCAAATATTAAATGCCATGGATGAATTGAGTAATCCACTATTTTGTCATGAGATTTGGAGTCAAATTACAGGAGCGTAAAAATAACTGTAGAAAGATGGCAGCATCATTATATTATATTTACACACAGATAGGAAGGTCTGTTAGTAAATTCTGTTGACTTTACTCGAAAAGTAATAAACATAATTCACTATGTTTTAGTTCTTAAAATGTTCTTTTGGTATCTTCATTTAAGCCTCTAAATGGTTCAATCCCAGAGATATAGGGATCTCAATGCGGCTCCATGAGTAAATGGTTAATTTGAACACATTTTCAGTGGTCGAAAACCAAATGTGGGTCACTTATTAAAGTGTATTAAAGTAAACAGATTTAACGAATAGACCTGTGTAAAAATAAAATAATGATGCTGCCATCTTTCTAGAGTCATTTTGACGCTCCTGTAATTTGGCTCCAAATCTCAGGTGAAAATGATCATTTTGACCCCCATGTACAAAATAGTGAATTACTTTGGTGAATTAGTGAATAAAGAATGAATTAGTGAATTATTTCACCTTGCCATTTAACATTTGGGCTTCCATCACTATTAATGTTTGTCGGGCGGCTTCTCGCCCTGCGGGACCATCTTACAACAGATACTGAATCTGGCGATGTAAATGTTGAGCAAGCAATCTCATTGGCTGGCCAATTGGCCAATCAGCTCGTGGCATGTAGTAAATAATGTGATTGCTAACAGACAGCATGTAAAGGCCTTATCAGGGACCTGTTATACATACAAGAGGGATAAGAAAGAACTTGGGGACACATACCATACTTGATTTGTGCGATATCTCCAACGACGATATCTGACACGGGGAGTTGTATGACCTGTCCTCCTCGCACCACCTGGAACTTCTGCTCCTGCTCGATGCGGCTCTGTAAACCCCTGAACTGCTTCTCTTTGCTCCAGTCGTTGAAGGCCGTGACCAGAACAACACACACCACTGAGAGTAAGATCGCAGCTCCCTCGATCCAGCCGGCCTCGGCCTCCCCTTCGTCCTCGGCTCCGGCGGCCGCTGTCCCGCACGCTGGAGAGAGAGCATCAGCAGCGCTGTCAATCATCATCTTTTCATCTTTATATTTATTGTTCATGTATTTTATTGTTTGTAAGGTGTCCTGAAAGGAGCCCATAAATACATTGAATTATTATTATTATTATTATTATTAACATTTAAACACACTGCTGAAAACACACTGTATAAATCCAACTGTTTTTTTGTTTTGTTTTACCATATTCATGGAGAGTGTCACTTCTCACGCCACTTCTTGCGAACTTTTTTTTTTTTTTAAACAGCCTTTAGCTCTTTCTTTTATAATTCTTATTTATTCTTTTCTTATAAGCTCATATTAATTGTGAATACATATGTTTTCAATATTTTTTAAATTGATTTGTCAGACCACAGGACCGTTTCAAAGGAACTAGAAGAGTGAAAAGATTAAAAGAAAAGGTGAGCGGTTGCAGCACTTATTAAACAATCGTGTCCGTTTGAATCCGTAAATATCTCGATTGAAAACAAAGTTCATGGACCTAAATAACTGTCCATAATAATCATAATCATAAATAATAATCTGTCCAACCTGTGTGAATTTTTGTTTCTCTCATGCAACACATCAGTTATTTTAGTTTTATTATATTTTTATTTTTATTTTGAATTAGCTTAAAGTTTTAAATTTTTACTTTTCAAGATCATTTTAGTTTATTTTTTGAGTGCGTTTGTCATTTTATTCGCTTTTTTCTACATTTGTGTTTATTTTTATTTCAGTTTTTAGTTCATTTTATATTTTATTTTTCCAGTTAATTATTTTAGTGCTTCAATTTCAACTTATTTCAGTTTATTACCAAGGCAATTTTCTAATTTGCATTTAGTTAAAGTTTTTCAACTAATATTTACATTTCATTTGATTTCAGCTTTATTTCAATGAACATACATGTTATTAATAGCTTTAGCTCTATAAAAACCCTGAACACATCAGCAAAAAGCTGCACTTTTCCATGCAACAAAAATGCAGTGTGATCATGTGAGATATTCTGCGAACTGCCCCTTTAAATGCTAATGATTATTCGGCAGATCCAGTGTTGGCTGATCTCAGATCAGGTCTATTTTTAGGCTCTGCAGTGCGGACCCTCCTCGGCTCTAGATCCTTCATTTGATTCGGCTCCTCTGCAGTGAAACCTCTTCATTCTGTGTGTAGTGTGTGTGTGTGTGTGTGTGTGTGTGTGTGTGTGTGTGTGTGTGTGTGTGGAGCTGTCCGCGGTGCTGAAGTGTTAGATAACAGCTCGTGACACACTGGTGCCGCAACACTCTCCTCAACACACTCCACCGAAACGGCCCGTTCTGCAGGAGACGCTTTCTCAAGCTTGCTGATTTTATGCAAATTTTTGTCAAATTTGGACAAATGTGCCGTTTTGCATTTGAACTGTTTCTGATTTTCCGGCTTAAGCTGTAAATTGAGCTAGTGTTTTCACTTCAAACAGTGTTGTTCTTCCTGTTTTCCAGGACAAATATCTAAACATTCTTCACTCGAGATACATTTACTGGAGAAGCAAAGTGATTCTGAAGCTGAAAACACAGAATTATTGTAGATGAATATGCTTTCACTGTCACTGACTAGATATATTTATAATAATGTAGGACATTTTACTGGCAACATGGCATTATCAGGACACACACACATTCCACCACTGCATTATATTATATATTATATACTAGTTTAATGTAGTTCTGACACTAAAACTGTGTGAACTATCCATAATAAATATTGTTGCATTTTTGTATAGCGATATATTGTTACACCCCTAGTCATTTTGCTTCTCCAGTAAATGTATCTTGATTTAGAAGAACATGTAAGAAAAATATCCTGTCGACTGAGCTTAAAGAAATAGTTTAGCAAAGAAAAAAAGAAAAAAAAGAAGATACTACATCCGCTTGTTTGCTGTGTTTTCTCATGGTACACAAAAGTAGACATATTTGAATTTGTCTTCCTTTTTTTCACACTGGTTTCCATGGGCTGAGGAGTGAATGATGCAGTGTGAGCATTAATGAGCTTCACGATGAATCTCAGGCTTCAGATGTTCAGTTCTCGGTGAGATTCTCCCTGTATCGATCCGGATGGAGCCTGTGCTTATCTTGCATGTGGGAGATTCTGTGAGGGATGTCTGGACACACGGAGCGATCCATCTCTCTTACACACACAGCACCAGTCTCCATCAACAGACACACACAGCGCCAGTCTCCATTAAAACCAGAACAAGTGTCACAGATCTCAGATGTAAGAGCGGCGCCGGTGGAGCCGGCTGAGGATTCATCGTCTGCACACACACACTGTTGGAAAGTGTGGAATATGCATATTAATGTGCAATTAGCATATTAACGTATTGTGGGAAGCCAGAAAGTAATTAAGCTACAGACCTTTAGTGAACTACATTACATTTCTTAAGGGAGCAATTTCATTCTAAATATATAAAACACCATAATATTATTTGCTATTTACAAAGAAACATCAAACTTCTGTTTTCAATCAGTTCACTGAAATGAACAAAGTGATTCACTAGACTGAAGTGTGTCTTCCGAAACATGTCTGATTATTATCTCAGCTCATTTGTCCTTGTATGCAGAATCAATATGATATAAAATACAACAAAATAGCATTCAGCTGTGATGCATGCTGGATAATGCAGATCCTTACATATTCATTTATTAAGTTTCATGTTATTGTGCCAGAGAGATTCATATAATCACAGAATCTGATCATAATACCAGCTAAACCATCTTGACACACGATGAGTCTCCGCAAGAGTTAACATGCTCTTCTTCGCTCAGATCTAGACCGCTTCATCGCTCTGAACGCATTGGAATAAAAGATCATTTTCCATTCCTGGAGTAATTGAATTCTTTGAGCATTATCGTGATTGATAATACTTGCTCAGCATTCTTTTAGCTTCTTTACGCTGCTTTAATGGCTTTGTCTTCATTGCACATTTTATGGGCCGCTGGTGTGATGTATGGCCTTCACCTAAAGGTTATTCTTCCAGCGCACACTTCATTAACTCTTCGCTCTCTGAATGCAGAGTCATGCTCGCTTTACTCGGAGACAAACACTGACTGCTGATGGACTTTCTCAAAGTCAAGTGAAGAAAACATGTTTGGATATTTCATTCTGTGATCGATATGCAAGAGATCATCCACGGCTATCTGTGATTTAAAGACTGGCTGAAGTGAAGCGAAGTGCATTCAAACGGTTTCATGCATCGCCAGCCGAGGATTATCTCACTTATACAGAACTGTGGTCGTTCGCCCACATTGATGACTGGAAGAGTGAAGTTACGGCTCGCTAGATCTAGCATTCTGTCCGCTTTAAATCAGACACGGAGATAAAGTAGTGCGGTGCGTTTATCTGAATGAATGAATTATAGCATTTATTTGAATTAATTATCTAAAGAGAGAGAGAGGGAGATTGAGAGAGAGATGCGTGTGTGAATTACCTGCATCTGTGCAGCGTCTCTCTACTAAAAGTGAAGCTGTGAGTTTAATTACTTCAGAAACAGCATTATGTCTCATACCCCCCCCCCCCCCACTGCTGAGAAATATAATGCAGCATTGCTGTAGCCAAGCTATTTATTAATAGAACAGTGTTAATTAATTAAATTAATTAATTAAATAATTGAATTAATTAAACACACACCCTCCAACCAATCAGAATAAAGTATTCAGAGTATTTGGACACTTTAGCCACACTTACAAATCACTGAATGTCCCTGCAAGCAAAATATATATGCAAAAAGTCATTAATTGTAAAGAAAGATGCACAAACAATCAATATATATATATATATATATATATATATATATATATATATATATATATATATATATATATATATATATATATATATATATATATTCATGAACTGCTTCTAAACAGCACGCCAGAACTAGACAACTGCGGTTGGATACTTTACATGCTCTTTTCCTGGTTTTTAGACAGAATAAGACACGATGAGCACCGGACTTTGTGTCCAGAGGGAATGTTTGGAAACTGACATCCATTAAAAACCACCTTGACATCAGTTGCTTAAAAGTCATTGTAAAAATGTAAATGTAATGTCTGTGAGTATAACAGTGATGTAATCCTTCTGAAATCAATTGACCTGTACAGATGACAGTCAATGCCAGTGTTTGATATGTCCACATCAGAGCATATGAGAAGCTGTTTAACAGTGAATAAAACACCTTTAATCATTACTTTTCTGTGTTAATATTTCTCAATATTAACTAATCTTTACATTAAGGTGACAGTTTAGTCAAATTTGCTCCCTCTCAGGTCGTTCCAAACCTGTATGATTTTTTTAAATATATATGTATATTTTTTCTTTGTCTTTTATATATTTTAAAGAATATGTCTACATTTTTTGATGATGTGATGTTTTTTTTTTGTTCGAATATCTTCTTTTGTGTTCAACAGAACAGAGAGAGAGTCATGGAGGTTTGGAACGACATGGATGATCTTTCCTTTAAACCAGGACTGGTGATAAACTGTCTTTAACGATAACCAGCGCCTCGGTTCCCTTTATTCCATAAGCAGAAGATTGGCTGTACAACACGAGGACCGCGTGTAATGATACTCACACTCGCTGCCCTCTCCAGGCGGCTGATAGAACGACAGACCCAGAGAGATCATGGCTGCGATTTCGAGGATGATGAGGGTCACGTCTTGTAATGCTTCCCACACTAACTGTAAAAAAGTTTTTGGCTTCTTTGGAGGTATAAGATTTTGCCCGAAGACTTCTTTTCTTTTATCTAGATCCGTGGCATCTCCAGTCAGACCTGTAAGGAAACACAAAGACAAATGTTACTAATTAAATACTAATTAAAACTCAAAAGACAATACGCACTGAAAAAAAAAATAATAGTGTAGGATTTACAATTTTCATTTCACAGTCCTTTTTTTTTTTTTTTTACATTGTCAGCAACAAGAGCGATTGTGTTGCTTCATATACAGCCAGTTTGACATTCCCAGTTTTCAGTGTGAATGAGATGCATTTCTCTCCATTGATGGTCCATTGATTCTGACTAGGCAAACACACTCAAAAAAGCCAGCACACTCGTTCAATGCGAGATAAAAACACTGCTTTAATGAAAAGTGGCAAACGTTTTGGTCACATGTGACCTTTCTCAATGCCCAGTGCAGGAGTCACATGATTACATGGATCACATGGTTACCCAAACTAGGGTATACAAACAACCCAGAAAACATATTTGAAGAATGAATGAAATGAGCTCACTACACAATCCAATAAACAATTTCTTCAACTGATTCTGACTAAATCACATTTTCATGAGAAACAAACACATTGTACACTTATACACTCTTTAAAGTGTGAAACAGCTGACTTACTGTGTAAATATAATATATCTAACTGTCTCTGCAATGAAACTGACAGTGTCATATATTTAAAGTACCTTTTCACATTGGTCTAATTGTAAAGCATGGTGTAAACGTGTTTTCTTTTCAGTTCGTCTAAAGCTAATAATACTCCCCATAGAAAAAAAAAAGAAACAATTTAGTTTAAATAGTAACTTCGCTGAACCTCGAAGTGTTGATGTGCAGAAATATTATGTTTGTTTTTTGCACATTATTATGGGCCCTATCTTACATCCGGCGCAATGCAGCGGCAAGCGCGACGCAAGTGTGTTTTGCTAGTTTCAGCCCGACGCAGTTTTCATTTTCATGTCCTGCGCCACGTTGTTTAAATAGCAAATGCATTTGTGCCCGTTTGTGCGCCCATGGACTGCTGGTCTGAGAACGAGGTGTGTGTTCTGGCGCATTGTTGGAGTGTTGCTATTTTGAGGAACTGAAATAGACTGAGCCATTGACCAACTGAACCCTGGTCTAAAGTCAATGGCGCAGTATTTCTTCGTTATTTAAAGAGTGCGTTAGTAATGTGCGCCTATAGGCGGGTCCACAACGTGTGTACACTCTGCTTATTACACAAACATGCCAAATATTAAAATTAAAAGGATTACATTGTAAAAGATTATTATTGTGTACATAAAGATATGGTGAATCCGGCTTAGATGTTCTGCTTGCGCACTTTTACCTCGCGCACGAGCAGATCCGTTTGCGCTCTGGAGAGGCGTTCGGTCTTTCCACTATCAAATTCCGTCATGTAAATAGCGAATCCGTGCGAATGCATGGCGCCAGCGCAACTGGCATTTAAAGGGAATTGGAGAAGAGACTCTGATTGGTTTAACGCACATAAATCCCAAAACACACCCATTACTCATGAAGAGAATAGGAACGACCCTTTTAGACCATGCGCCGGGAGCGCCGACCATTTTTCCCATCGTTAAACTAGCAAAAGTGGATTCGGACGCACACTGAGTGAACTTGCGCCCTGCGCTTTAGACCATGCGCTTAGATTGTTAAAACATGGCCCTATAGCATGTTATTATATTATATGTTTAAGGTGAAGTTATAAAAAGCCAAAACATTATGAGCAGTCACAGGTGAAGAGATTATTGCTGATCATCTCCAAACAAAACCTCAAATTAAGGTCTGGGTATATTAGATGGTCAGCAAACAATCAGTTATCTTAATCAACAGGCTGGATGCGGGAGAAACGGGCAGGAATAAAGATCTGAACCACTTTGACAAGGAACAGAGTGTTCTGGCAAGAAGGCTGGGTCAGAGTGTCTCTGGTTTTTGGGTTGACTCCCAGTCAATTTACCAACAGTGGTTGGAGGAGGGATAAACTAGAGATCTGCGCGGGAATTCTTTCCCACTCCCACCCACAACATTCATGTTTTGCTTCACTCCCCCTGCAAAAGCCCACAGGTAAACGTATGCATAGTTTTTTTCAGTAAGTCTATGAAATTTCCATGAAAATGAATGTGTCGCCTAAACACAACCTACATCCCAGTATAAACACTCCCGATAAATAATTTGTTATTAAAGTGTCTACATTCACAAACTACTGTTAATTCGAACAGAAAAGCAAGCATAGGCTACTATGTGTTTTGGTATCACAGAAAGTTCTTTTCTGATGACAAAAAAAGCTGTCACTCATTTTAGTTAATCACGATCTCACAAAGTTCTGTTATAATCAATGAAGCGGTCGACACTGCGCAATGAATCATGTCTTTACATCATGTTAACACTTCGTTTGTTGTGATTTGCGAATGTACAGAACTTAAACACCTCTGATTGGCCATTGAATTCAAGCGATCAACAGAAGTGTCTCTGATTGGATACACTGCTCAACCCCGCAAAACCACATTGTAAATAGAAACCTCTGACGCTCTGCGCAAACACAGATACGCACTGGATCGCTAAATCTGTTTCGCCAATATGCTTTTATTGTGGAGAAAACTGATCCTAGATCAGCAGTTATGCAGCTTACTCGCCCATCAGATATCGTCCCGCAGGAGTGTTAGTCTAGTTTGAACTAAACCATAACTACAATTCGAGAAAAACTAATTAGAGTATTTTTTTAAGACAGCGGCTATTTGTACCAAGTGAAAATAGCAATAGATTCTATTTATACTATATAAAAGAAGCAGTTTTTTTTTTTTTGCAATAATTGACAAATAAATGTACATTAAACGGCATGCAATAATAAAATAGAGTGCAAATTATTATATTTATTGAAATTATTAAATGGACGACAATAAAGCTCTCCCTACAGCTACCCCTAATAACCGCCAAACACTTTATTATTAAACACATATTAGACTTTTTATTTCCACTTTTCAAAGAATTTCTTCTTTTTTTTTTAATAAATGCCTTTCCGATTTGATGTGATGGGAAAAGGACGTAGAGCGAGTTCGGCAAAAAGAAGGATTCGAATTTGATCAAAACTTTCTGTCACGTGCCTTTCCTCTACATTATTGCCACTGATGACAATTATGCATTCTCTGTAATTTTGTCTGGCCAATCAGACGTCAATGGGCGGAGTTAGTGTAAATAGCCTCTGCTATCACAGCCTGATCTCATGCAAATGCATCTCTATAGCTTGTGTTTATCGTGCAATTTATACGTGAAAATGAGTTTTTACGTGCATATGATATGCAGTTTTCGTTTGCATGGTAATACGCACTTTATTGCGTGTAATACATACATAGCCCACACCACTACTAAACCTACCCATGCATATCATACGCACGTAAAAACTCATTTCCGCGTATAAATTGCACACTGGTATAAAAAACACAATGCGTGCTATAGAGACGCATTTAGTGTGGTGTAAATAGACACTCAGTTTTTAAAGTTAGTCCAAGGTATTGTTTTTTTCTGTGTTGAAGTGAGTGCCGATGTAGACGCGTCTCGACCAGCGGCGTTTGAGATGAGTGTGAATATTGAGACGCTTCTCAGTCCCCAGGATCAGTTCTCTTCGCTCCAGAAGAAAAAAGGCTTTATATCCCGTGCCCACGAATGGAAAATGAGCAATCCATCTCTCGGAGTAAGATTGGGCCCTCATGTCACCCACAGTCTCCAATTACCCAGCTGACTCACACACAGGCTGTTCGACACACTTACATAAAGCCTTTCTGCACTCACACACATCACACACTGAGAGTTACAGATCTGCACTACTAAACACACTAGTCAACTAATCCGTGAAATGATGGAAGCCCTGGATACTGGACTGGGATCTGTTCATCTAAACCTGACTACATGCATTTCTTGGGAGACTTTTCCACAAAACTATGGAGCAGCACAACTGTTTTCAACACTGATAATAATCATAAATGTTTCTTGAGCAGCAAATCATCATATTCGGATGATTTCTGAAGGATCATGTGACACTGAAGACAGGAGTAATGATGCTGAAAATTCAGCTTTGATCACAGGAATACAATATTCACATAGAAAACTATGGAAGCTTGTTTCTGCCACAGAATAAAAAATAAAAAAAGGTACAAGAATTGCGTGATATAAAGTCAGAATTGCGAGATTGCGAAGAAAATTTTCTCGAAATTGTGAGAAAAAAAGTCACAATTATGTTTTTATCATGGATAGATGCACTTTTATGATGGACAGATGCACTTTTATGATGGATAGATGCACTTTTATGATGATAGATGCACTTTTATGATCATATATGCACTTTTATGATGGACAGATGCACTTTTATCATAGGTAGATGTACTTTTATGATGGATAGATGCACTTTTATGATGGATAGATGCACTTTTACGATGGATAGATGCACTTTTATTATGGACAGATGCACTTTTATGATGGATAGATGCACTTATATGATGGATAGATGCACTTTTATTATGGACAGATGCACTTTTATGATGGATGGATGCCCTTTTATGATGGACAGATGCACTTTTATGATCATAGATGCACTTTTATGATGGACAGATGCACTTTTATGATGGATAGATGCACTTTTATGATGGATAGATGCACTTTTATGGACTTCAAAACAAAAACAGCCATTCACTGACATTACAAAGCTTGGAAGAGCCAGGACATTTTTTTATATACAACTCAGATTGTACTCGTCTGAAAGAAGAATGTCATATACACCTAGGACGACTTGAGGGCGAGTAAATCATGGGCTAATTTTCATTTTTGGGTGAACTATCCCTTTAAGATGGTGATGATAATGAGGCACACTGGACAGAGAGATCGCTCTATTCTCCACTCGGTTTATCGACACATGCCGTGACTCCTGGAGTGTGTACAGAGCCGAACGCTGGGCAGACGTGATCGGGACAAGCCTTGTTTTCTGAGATTCAGACGGTTTGTGGACCAGCCGTGCTGATCCGGATTCGCCAGCTGCTGTTGTGTCTCTGTGAAAGCTTGTTTCCATTAGCACTTTTCAGTCAGTACGAGCGCTGCTGTAATGAAGATCAACCGTGCAGGACACACATGTGTGTATCATTTCTCCTGCACATCAGCACAGAAACGCAACGGTGACCAATGCTCTGAAACTAAAGTTTGCCAAGCTACATGCAAATAGCAAAAAAGCAATAAAAGAACAGGTTAGATACAGTAAAAACATTAGCTTTTCCTAATTTCCTATTATCACTGTAAAGCTGCTTTGAAACAATATTGTTAAAAACGCTATATAAATGAAGGGGACTTGACTTGACTTGACATGGGAAAACAAAGTCACTTATTTGAAAAAGTAACTCTTAAATTTAAAAGTAATGCATTACTTTACTAACCACTTGGAAAAAGTAATCTGTTAATGAAACAGTTGTGAAGCGTCACGGCCAACACTGGCTATAAATATAGTGTCACTTTTGAATAATTTTGAAGGAAAAGTATTTAGGGCCCTATCTCGCACCCAGCGCAATTGACTTTGTACAGCGACGCACGTGTCATTCCTATTTTGCACCCGACGCACAGTGAACTTTTCCCTCCACAGACGCACGTCAGTAAATTAGGGAATGAACTTGCGCTCCCGGGGGCGGTTCAGCGAAAAGAGGAGGAGTGTTCCGGCGCAAACGTTCCCTGGTGCTATTTTGCAGTTTCAGAAAACAATTCCTCCACTGACCAGGAGAAACCTCGTCTAAAGTCAGTGGCGCATGTTATTCAGATGCTATTTTAAGGGCGCATGCTTGGCCATAATGTAGCGTGTGCACAACGCACACACACTTTGCTTCTCTCATCTACACACAGACGCAGTTCACATTTTGCAAACCATACATTATTACAAGGAAAAATATTACCACACGAGGGAAATCATTGTGGTGTCCATGAAGATGTGATAAAATAGGCATAAATCTAGCTTACACATTTACCCAAATTATTATACGCCTGTTTAAGCGAAGCTAATTTGGGTGTGTTTCTCCGTCCCCAATGTCACTTCTCTGTGTTTTACGGCCGTGACGAGAACGCCGGTCTCCTCGGCTGTGAACCGCTCCTGGCAAATCCGCTGTTATAATAGCAATCCGCCATGGAACAAGCGCGCCTGCTCTTAAAGGGAATGTGAGATGACGCTCTGATTGGTTTATTTCACGTTACGCCCAAACCACACCTATGAATAATGAAGCGACTTCAGACCAACACATTTTAGATTTGCATCCAAA